>NC_050573.1:183799450-184137802 GCF_011100635.1 Trichosurus vulpecula | reverse complement strand
TAACAAGGGGTGGAGTGTAGCCATAATGGCTTTTGTTTTCTTTGAATGGCTCAGCTTGCCTCATTGAGCCTCTGGACACTGTGGCTTGCTCTTCCGGGGCAGGAGGCCCGGGGAGCATGCCGGGAGGCAGACGGCTTCCTGTGTGGGGAGTCATGGGGCTGGCTGAGGGGAGGTGTTAGCTCCAGAACCTGGTCTACCCTAGGGGGAGGAGCCAACTCAAGAACCAATCAGCCCTGGTCATTCGGGCGGAGCTTGATGATGTCAGAAACCCTATAAAAGGGGAGAGGACAGCTTGAAGATTCTTCTCTTTCCTTTTTCGGTTGGAGCCAGCGACAGTTACGACAGTTACGTCAGTTACAGCGACCGTTACATCGTCAGTTTCAGTTGCAGCTTCAGTTACAGACACAGACACAGCTGAGGCAGGAGCTGCCAGCAGCAGAGCTGATCTACGGGAGGAAGCTGAACAAAGACTTCAGTCCAGTGGGTAATCTTATTACCATCAAGGGGGAAACATGATTTTGCTTTACGCAATCATGTTTCTCTGTAGCCTCCTGGTTACTCTTTCAAGGCGTACCTATTGGGCCTGGAAGATTATGACCAACATATCAAAATGGGGTTGCTGGTTCATGGGTTGGTTACTGTTGAGCCTAAATAAATGTTTTGATTCTTCTGCCTTCTACTTTGAGAGTTTCTTCTATCCGGCGATTCCGAACCTTTCAGACATGTTTATGATCCTCTTTGAGATTATAAACTCGGCCCTCCTGATACAGACCATGACATCCGGAAGGTGACTTTGCACAGCCCTCCCTCGCTTAAATCCAATTCCTCATCTGTAAAATGAGTTGGAGGAGGTAATTGCAAACCACTCCAGTATCTTTGCCATGAAAACCCCAAAAGGGGTCGTGAAGAGTCAGACATGACTGAAAAATGACTTAACAAAAATCATCTTCTGTGTGCTAGATATTGTGCTAATTATTGCGGGTACAAAGAAATGCAAGAAGAAAAAAAATACAGCCCCTGTTCTCTAGGAACTCACATTATAATGAGGGAGATAATATGTAAACAACTATGAACAAACAAGACATATAAATGGGAAGAATGGAGATAATTGTAGCAGCTTCTTCCCAAGTTGGGGATCAAATGAGATAATGTATATAAATTGCTTTGCAAAGCTTAAACACCTTCAAACCTTAAAAGTGTTAGCTATTATTATTCTACCTCTTTGTATCTCCCACAGAGCTGTGCATAAATATTATTCATGAATACATCACAGGATTTAGAGCTGGAAAAGCCATTGGAGATCACTTAGTCCACCCTTTTCTTATACAGATGGGAAACTAAGGCCCAGAAAGGGGTGGCAGCTCTGACTATCAGAAGCAGGCTAATTGATCGATTGCGTAAAGAGTTATTCTGGGAAAGGCCTGTATCTATTAAATAAACAGAAAGGAACCTATATATTCTAACATGTTTAAAGCAGCTCTCTTTGTGGTGGCAAAGAAATGGACGTTGCAGGGATGTCCATCAATTGAGGAATGACTGAACAAGTTGTGGTATATGATTGGAATGGAATAGTTGTCCTTTGTTCTCAAGGAGGACCAAAATGTCACACTATGTTAGAGTCAAGTTTCAGTATGTCCAGCTGTGACTGATCAGACCAATACGAGCTCGGAATGTTCTATCACAGGTCGGGCACAAATAGTCCATGTGAACATTGTCTAAATTTGTACGCCTCATGTTTCTTTTGAGCTACTTCAATTATGCTTTGCTCATGGAGCACAATGCCTTCTTTGAAGTGGGCATGCCATGCTGGGTGGCCCTGTGCCAGTGTCTCCCATGTCACACAGTCAATTCCAAAGTTCTTGAGAAAGACCTCGAGAATGTCCTTCTTCTGACCACCATGTCTTGTGTGAGTTCTCCATAAAACAGTCTTTTTAGCAAGCATATGTTTTGCCTTCAAACAACATGGCCAGCCCATAGGAGTTGTGTTCTTTGTAGTAAAGTTTGAATGCCTGGCAGTTTAGTTCTAGAAAGGACCTCAGTGTCTGGTATCTTATCCTGCCAGGTGATCTTCAGAATCTTCCCAAGACAATTCATATACTGTGCTATAGGAAACAATGAGCTTGGTGATCTTAGAAAAACATGGAAAGACTTGCAGGAAATAATGAAGAGCGGAATGAGCAGAGCCAAGTAAGAGAACATTGTACACAGTGTCAGCAATATTGTTTTAAGAACGAGTTTGAGGGAATAAGTCATTTTGACTATTATAAATACCCAAATTAACTTAAGCATATGAAGATGCTATCTGAACCTGGAGAAAGCACTGATAAATAGATGTATAGA
This sequence comes from Trichosurus vulpecula, assembly GCF_011100635.1. NCBI lineage: Eukaryota > Metazoa > Chordata > Mammalia > Diprotodontia > Phalangeridae > Trichosurus > Trichosurus vulpecula. The sequence continues at coordinate 184,135,462 of NC_050573.1, read as the reverse complement.
ATAATTATGTATATATATATATATATACACACACACACACACACATATATATATTTGTGTCTAATGGTAGCCATCTCTAGGGTGGAGTTAGGGGAAGAAAAAAAGGGGAAACATTTACATGATAACTATTATATATTTAAAAGGAACAGCAAGTTGTACACAAGAGATTTGCAGTTTCATATGCAATCATCTTTTTTATTATATACTATGTTATGAAAATGCTTATTTTATTCCACAAATTTAAAAATTAATTAATTAAGAAATAACTATAATATATTCATGGAAAGTAGATAGGAATGCTATTAAGATAGTATTTTTTATTTTAGGTTTTACCCAGTAAAACTGCCTGGGCCTGGTTTTTGTTAAGTCTGTTTGTAAAAGCTTGCCTAATATTAACACTAAGAACCAGCCAAAAGTGGAATGGGCTGCCACAGGAGGAATGGATTTCCCTCTCACTGGGGTTCTTAAAGAAAACTTGGATGACTACTCATTGGGTGTGTGTCGTAGACAGGTTTCTGTTTCAGGTATGAGATGGACTAAATGGCCATCATGACCCTTCCAACTCCGGGGCTCTGTGATGCTGTCACACAGTCATTTTTGCATCTACCATATTGCCTTGCCCTTAATAGGCCCAACAAAAAAATATTCATTGAAAATAAAGAGAATAGTCAACTTTCCTTCAGGTTTTCTCTGTGTTCCAATTATAAATCAAGTTTTGTCCCCCAGCAGAAATAACTGCCAGGAAAAGTTTGCCCTCGGATAAATTTTCATTGCTGCATAAAATGCAGCAGTATTACTGGGAGGGGCTACGTGGAAGCCCAGAGTTGTTCAGATTAGAGTGAGAGAAAATAAAGAGCAGCCGAGTCAGTAATACTGAAGTTTATGGACCAGGATTGAATTTCAATTCAAGTCAAGAAGCATTTATTAAGCACCTACTATGTCCAGGCATTGAGCTAAGTACTGAATGAATGAGTGATTGGGCAGTGGTGTGCAATTTGAAAAAGGGTCGTTTTTGACTAAAAAAAAAAAAGTGAAGGCATACTCCGAATTAATTGGAGAGGTTCCTTGGATTATGAATGAGCCCTGTCTTCTTTTCTTAGTGGAAAACAATGAGTTATATTTTTTCCCAAGATTAATTTCTCTTAAAATAAGGGTTAAGGATTAGGTTAGCTCTGGGAGCATGAAGGGTGGAGGGAGTAGCTTACTCACTGTTGACCCTATCGTTCTACTGGAAAAAGGCCTGAATAAGCAATGGAAGAGTATCGAGGAAAAGTGTAGATGGACACATCCCCAAACCCCATGTAAAAGAGTGTGAGCAAGAAACTCATCAGGAAAGGTGCTTGTCAGTAAAATAAGGTAAGAAATAGACATATATTGAATAGTACATTATAACCATTTCAATTCATGCCATGTTTTCAATTATTCCTTTTTTTGGGGGGAGATGTGGATAGTCAACCCTTTCCACCATCCAACAGATTCCCTTTTCTCATAATTCCCACTTCACATTTACTAAAACAATAGGCTATTTACAAGATCAGACCGAAGGCTCTTCCTTCCTTCACAAATAGATGTTCCCTTATGGGCTTGCCAATATTGGGAGGTTTGTTGTTGTTCATTCTTTATTTTTGAAGGGGACCGATGACATTATAAGGATGATGTTTTGACTTACTTGTGAATTGGATTCCAGTGCACAGAGTCCTTAGCCTCACTCTTTTCTCCAGAGTCATTCAAGTCCAATGGCAAGAGAAAAGTCAAGCAGACAAGTGATGGCCCAGGATGCAGTGGATGACCCTGGCGTCTCTAAATTGAGATCTTTCCCAGGGCTTACTTTGTCTGAGACACTGCCCATTCCATGACTAGGGTCTAGGTAAGAACTGAGGCAAAACGTGGCCTAATTTAACAGCACAAAAAGTGATGTTAAGTAACTACTACCACCACCTTGGGAATCAGAAAATCTCAGCTTCTTTAAGGAGATCTGGGTTCTAGTCCCAATTAAACTGTTAACAATCTGTGTAACTTGGGAGCAAATCTGTGTAACCTCCCAATGGCTCAGTTTTTTCCTATGAAAAGATGTGGTTGAAATAATACATCTCTGACATCCATTTCAGTTCTGACAACATATGATTCCTGGGTCCACATGGCAGGTGAGGCAAGCCCTCTAAGGCTGGGCCACTGAACGAAGTCTCCAGCCTCTTCATTCTAAAACTGCCTCCAGTTTATAAGTTATATAAGTTACCTTATGAAACCTTGAATAGAGGCCTAATTGCTTCCCAGGGTGGACACAACCTGAATGAATCTGAGAGCATTGATCTTAATCCAGTGAGAAACATGCTCAGGGAAAGAATAACACATTAACTGATAAATCTAAGAAGGCATTTATTCTTACAAGAGAGGGTAACCTAAATTACATAGGCACCTCCATTTAAGGCAAATACACAATCCTTTATAGCCTGTCCCCATTTGCATTTCCCTCCCCTGCTCTCATTGGCCAGGAGTTGCAGGGTTCACAGTCTATCTGAAGACGCCTAAAATCCACTCTCGTGGTCTCAGCCTCTGATTACATTTCACATTTCCGAAACACACACACCGCATTCTCATTTCTTTTGATTTTGACAAGTCATAAACTTTTTTAAAGGAATTTCAACTGATGTTCCTAGGCTGTGAACGTTTTCTTCATCATTACCATAAGAAGAGTCCCAATATACAAGATAAAGTTGGAGAATGGAGTTTTCCTCCAGTCTTTGGGGTTGTGGACACAAAAGAGACAATTCCTGGATTTTCATTCAAAGTATTCAAAGAAAAGAGATGTTCACCCTTAGATATGTTGATGAACAGGCCCCACATCCCGTTGAGTGAAGTATAAATCAACATTCCTCCTCTAACCTATCTTCTTGCATTCCACAGCAAACACAGGTATTGCATATATTACATATTTTCTATGGAAACATAAATTCAATTCACATCTTACAATCCTGACTGTGACATATCTGAATCACCCTTATTTAGAGACCCAAAAAAGTAGATTTAGAGACAAGCTTTGTTTATCATTTACTTTATGAGAAAAAGAATTTTTAACTGTAAGCAGAATAAGAAATATTTCTCTCCCTCAAGGCAGTTTGTGGCTCTCCTAGATATTTTGGGAAGTGGTCTTGAGTAACTGGCAGAATATGACCCGGACACCCCAGGGAGAATGGCAATTGGAGAGAGGCTGGTGCGCTTTTCTAAATCTCTAGTCCTGTGGGAGGTACTGATAGAGAAAGGGAGAATACCTCTAAAGTACTGAAGCATTTGTTGTTCAGTTGTGTCCAATTCTTTGTGACCCCAAATGGTGCAACCAGGAAAGCAGTGAGGTGTAGAAGCATGTCTTGGGCTTATTTCCTGCCCCTGCCCCTAACCTAAGCCCCTGCCTAGGGAGCAGTGAGGTGTAGAAACATGTCTTGGGCTTATTTCCTGCCCCTGCCCCTGACCTAAGTCCCTGCCTAGGGAGAGAAAGGGGAAAATACCTCTAAAGTACTGAAGCATCTATTGTTCAGTTGTGTCCAATTCTTTGTGACCCCAAATGGCACAACCAGGAAAGCAGTGAGGTGTAGAAGCATGTCTTGGGCTTGTTTCCTGCCCCTGCCCCTGACCTAAGCCCCTGCCTAGGGAGTCCTGTAAGTCCTACAGCTGTGTTAAGGGGCTATCAGGTGGGTCTTCCTCAGGGTCTGACCCTGCCTAGGAAGTTCTGTGATCCCCACGGCTGTGTTTCTCGCAGAAGGATGGTATTAATTGATGGGATCTGAAATGAATGACAAGATTCATGGATTCTAGGCAGAGTAATACAGACTTGGGGTCAAAGATCCTGGGTTTGAATACTGACTCCACCACTTATCACTATGACCTTGAGAAAGGTATTTAACTTTCCTGAATCTCAATTTCCTCATGTATAAAAATGAGAAGATCAGTCTAGATGACTTCCAAGATGCACCCAGCTCTGAATCTGTGGTTCTTGGTTACTGATTGACATGTGTGTTTCCTTTCCTTAAAAAAATCAAAGGATATGATAAAAGCCTCATTTCTAAAATATATAGAGAACTGAGTCAATTTATAGAATACAAATCAATCCCCAATTGGTAAATTGTCAAAGGATATGAACAGGCAATTTTCAGAGGTATAATATAGTCATATGAAAAAATGCTCTAACTCACTGTGAGAAACATGGCTGTGGGGATCACAAGACCCCCTAGGCAGGGTCAGACCCTTAGGAGGACCCACATGATAGCCTTTGACATGGCTATTGGAATCACAGGATTCCTTAAGCAGGGGCAGGAAGTAAGCCTGAGAAATACTTCCACAGCTCATTGCTTTCCTGATTGCATAACCTTAGGAAGATCCATGTGATAGCTCACTCTCACCCAAAGGACCGAGAAACAGAGTGGACAGAGGAAGGGGTTTATTACACTTCTTGTGAGAAAGCTGATGTGGTGCTTACTAGAAACACCCACACTGATACAGAAGCAAGAGTGAGGTTAATCAGTTCTACCCTCCTTGTCTGAGTTAGGATTAGTTTACATTCTTCTTTTCCCTACATTCCCTTCTTAATTTACACAGATTATACAGACTACATGGGCATGGTAGTGAGGATACTTGACTGGGGCATGACCCGTCAGGCTTGAACTGGTTGTCTTAGCCTAGCCTTTCTAGTCCTCCTGTTGCCACAATGGCCATTGCCTTAGTAAGTGAGCTTCCCCACAGCTATTGATTATCTCCCAATAACTTCTGTAGGAGCAAAACAAGATACCATATTATCTCTTCTTACATCACTATTGATTAGACAAATGCAAATCAAAACAACTCTTAGGTAGCACATCACACCTGTCAGATTGACTAACATGACAAAACAGGAAAATTATAAATGCTAGAGGAGATGTGGGAAATTTGGAACACTAATGTATTATTGGTGGAGTTGTGAACGGATCCAACCATTTTGGAGAGCAATTTGGAACTATGCCCAAAGGGCTATAAAAATGTGCATACCCTTTGACCCAGCAATACCACTTCTAGGGCTGTATTTCAGAAAGATCATACAAATGGGAAAAGGACCCACATATACAAAAATATTTGTAGCAGCTCTTTTTGTGGTGGCAAAGAATTGGAAATTGAGGGGATGCCCATCAATTGGGGAATGCCTGAACAAGTTGTGGTAATATGAATGTAATAGAATACTATTATACTATAAGAAATGGTGAGCAGGCAGACTTTAGAAAAACCTGGAAAGATTTATATGAACTGATGATGCTAAGTTAAGGAAGCAGAAATGGGAAAACATTATGCACAGTTACTGCCACATTGTGCAATGACTGACTTTGATAGACTTTGCTCTTCTCAGCAATGCAAGGTTCTAAGATAATTCCAAAAGGCTGATGATGGAAAATGCTATCCACATCCAGAGAATCACAGAGTCTGAATGCAGATCAAAGCATACTATTTACTCTCTCTTTTTTGTTTTGTTTCTTCTTTCTCATAATTCATTCCATTGGTTCTAATTCTTCTTCACAACACAACTGATGTGAAAATATGTTTAATGTGAATATATATGTAGAGGCCATATCAGATTGCATGCTGTCTTGGGGAGGGGAGTAGGAGGAGGGGAGGGAGGGGGAGAAAATTTGGACTCAAAAGCTTGTGGAACTGAATGTTGTAAACTAAAAATAAGTATTTTTTTTAAAAATCAAAGGATAAATAGAAATTAGGAGTCAATTTAAAAAAATGAATCTCACAAATGATGAAGAATCAAAACTCACTAATACATAACAAAAATTGAATTGTTGATTAAACTGGCCTCAAAGATTTGGTTCAAGGGTCAGCTCCAAGGTGGGAGGTTCATACAGACCTCCAATGCTGAGGAAAGAGTGGATATGTTACACATACATCCCCTCAGTGAGTGACCTGTTTTCTCCTAAACAATTTTGGCTAATTGTTCCTATGCTGTAGAAGAATAATGCCTTAGGGTTCAGTATACTGAAGACATAACCTTGGCTTTGCCCATTTACCATGGGAAAATCTCATTAAGTGTGTGAAAGCTGCTACAACATACATCCTTCATTTTCAAAGAGGATCGATGACAATACAGGTGATGTCTTGACTCATTCATGAATTGGATTTAAGTGAGGCAGAGTTGCACAAGGCGTCAGCCTCACTGTCTCCTCCAGAGTCATTGAAGTTCAGTGGCAAGACAAAAATCAAGACAACTGGTGATGGCCTGGGATGCAGTGGATGACCTCGGCATCTTTGATGTTTGACTAAGCTCTAAGCACAGTGAATTGTTCTTATCCACCCATTCTGAGGGGGGAAGTCTTCACATGCTTAGGATAGACATCTCCCTAACTCACTGATGGGTTTGAAGCCTGTCAGTTACCTTTAACTTGGTTTAGCCCATCTGCCAAGTTGGTTTTATCAGCGTGTGACCACTGGGCAGCTACAGCTTCTTGGGGCCACAGGTGAGACAACACACTAGTGAGTGAGTGACTAGTATACTTTTCTTGGTGTTTGGCATCAGCTTTTTACTTTAAGGGCTCTAGAATTCTTCCTTGCATGAGAAATGTTTTCATTTTCTCTACTCCCGATCAATCTTAACAACAGCATAAGGGCACAACTCATTCCTTTTTTCCTTGCGGTTCCCTACTCCCATTAAAGATTCATTTATGATGAAGACAATCTCATTTATTCATAATTTATTGATTCATAGAGCACCTTTCTCCAAAGAGCTCAAACAAACTTTAAACAATGAACAATTATTTTGATAGTCACTTCCAGGATGAGTCTTTGGAATCTTTAACAGGGCCTGGAGCACAGCAGAGCTATTTAAGACAGAGATGTGACATGGAAAAAGAAAGGAGGGCAATGTGTGGGCAGCACTTTGTGCAATTTGAGTCAAGTCTGTAAAATACTTTAGTATCCTTTTGGCAAGTGTAAAATATTACAACACCATTTTCTGCATGGAGCCTTTCCAGATCCCCCCAGTTGCTAATCACTCTCCCTTGTAAATTACCTTGTATTTAAATATTTTATATAATTTATATTTATTCACTTCGTATTATGCTGCACGTATTTATACATGTTCTTGTCAGCTGGGATGGTCAGCAACTGGATAGCTTGGTGAAAAGAGCACTGGGCTCAGGGTCAGGAAAACCTGAGTTTAAATCTAGCCTCAGACACTTAATGGCTTTGTGACCCTGGGCAAGTCACTTAACTTTTCTACCTCAGTTTTCTCATTTGGAGAAGTAAGTAATAAGGATAGAAAATAGGGATCGTTATAGTACTTACCTCCCAGGGTTGTTGCGAGGAAAAAAATGAGATTGTATTTGTAAATCACTTAGGATAACGCCTGGAACAGAGCAGGCACCGTATAAATGATTACTTCCTACCTTCCCCTTCTTTCCCCACCCCGCTTAGATTGAGAGTAGAGATTGTTTTATTCTTTGTTTCATCTCCCCAAAGTAGGTGCATAATGAGTAGTTGTTTATTCATTAATTATTTCATTCATTAATTATTATTGTTGTTATCATATAATTTTACAAAGAGGTATAGTAGATATAAATTCAGCCTGGGTTTAAGTTCTAGGTTCTGGGCTCCCATTGACTGTGATTAAGGCAAGAGACTTAACTTCTCAGTGATGCTTGACAACTTAATAATACTACAATTGTACGATTGTCAGAGAGCTGCTCATTTGCATCTGTGGAGGGGCTTTCAAAAATAGAGAGTCCCTGACACTCATGAAATCAAAGCTCTAGACCACAAAAAAGCAATCTTTTGTGACATCTCAAATCCTTCCCCACAAGATGAGCATTGCCACATCTAAACCCCGTGATGGACATGGTAACTGGAGCTACAGGAAGTCACATTGCTCTATTAGCTCAGCCATTCAGACAAACAAACAACAAAAAAAACCCAAGTTCTGAGAGTCACTGTGACAACTCCAGTCTTTGCTCATTGTCCCCATTAACTTCCACCTCTGCTTCCCAGTGCCTCTGGTATATTTGTACATCTGACAAATAACAAACACTCAAATTTCCGGCACCTGAAATCAAGGGTGGTTTCAAAATTCCTTCCTTTGCCCCACTTTCTCCCATCAGTGTGAATTTGGACCTTTCTTAGGACCATTGTAAAATTCAGAACCAGATTTTCTTTTTTTAACCTTTGGGGTTATGGAAACTACAGAAAGGTGGGGGCAGGGGAAAGGAGGAGAGAAGAGAGAAGGTTCTCTGAATCCCACTGCTGCTCCCCAGCCTGCTTTGGAATCGGGATGGCGCATTCTCTGAAAGCAGCAAACTGTGGGAAACCAAACAATCTGTATCCCCAGGCTCCCCATCTAGCGGCTCTTTCTCTTCTGGTACACTCTGGTCTCCTGACCCTTCTGCTCCAGCCTGTGGGAACCTGGATAATTAGCTTCATTAAGCATCCCAAGCCAGCAGTCCATTTTTTTCTTCCTTCCGTTCCTCCCTTGACCCTGGCTCATTGTAATTGTTGAAGTCGCTAAACATAATGGAAATGGGTGGTGGTGGAGTTTGGGGAGAAGGAAGAGTGCTTATCAAAACCCAAAAGTGTCTTAGCTGAACAATAGCCCAGGCCTGGGGATGCTGTATGTACCCATTGTGGTACCTAGTCATTTCTGCCTTGAAGCAAGGCTACTGGGTTAAGCATATGTCAGCTTAATCAGAGGGTTCAAATAGGATAGAAGTAATAAGGCACCGGCCCCACCTGTTCTTCCCATTTGGCTCACTCACCTCTGACACAATCTTTTCACCTGTCATCTTTATCTTCATCTGGCCTCATTCGCAAACCATCTGTCCCCTGTGTAACTATTTTTGCTCTGATTTTTAAAAATCCACCTATTAAGTATGATTCACAGGAACTGGATATGTGCTGGAGAGAAAGCTTTCCTTTATAACTTTATAACTGAAATTACTGTATTTGTTCCTGGCTCCTGGATGGCTGATGGAGTTGATTTGAGCTCATCTGTGCAAAGAGGGGACCTCAATGTAGAATCTTTCCTTCCGGTCTTATCATTGTATGATCTTGTCCTGGCACATATTTGTTTGCCACCACCCCCCCTTTTCCTGTTTTTTTGCAAGGTAGCTAATACAGCAAGCTCAAGTTTCTGATATCTTATCAAGACAGAATCTGAATACTTCATCTTCAATGGATTGGGGACTCAATCCAAACAACCTTAGAGTGAATCCGAGATGAGGCTCTGGACAATAGTCACTAGAATAGATGGACTTGTGGAAAGGCTGCAGTGTTTCTTTCTTCTCTCCCCACATGATTTGTTTCCAGCTTGAGGGTCAGCCCTACCGATAGACCATATAGATGGCAACCTACAAATTATGATTTTAGATAGATCTGTGAACTTTCTGTCTCCTGAACACTCTCCGAAATCCCTTTAGTGGAGGATCAGGTCTTTAATTTTTCAGCTGAAAATCAAACTTAAAATGCAAAAAAAACCATAGAGGGGTGGCATTCAACCCAAATTCACACTAACCCATAAATGACTGATGTAAAATCCTTTCCCAAGAGCAGGTTATTCCAGGAGGAGAGATGAAAAAGTAATGCATTGAACTTTCTGAAGAACAAACCACAAGGGGGCGAATGGGAGCAGAAAGCTGGGAAAGAGAATTTCAAGATTTTAGCTGGGGACCTAGTGCCTGGTGCATAGGATCATATAATTTTGTACAAAAGTTCTTAGCCTGAGGTCCACTGATGGAGTTCTGTGGATAGATTTCAGGAGGCCCATGAACTTGATTGGGAAAAAATTATCTCTACTTTTGTTAACCTTTGGTTTCTTTTGTAATTCTATGTATTTTACTTTATAAATTTAAAAACATTATTCTGAGAATGGGTCCATAGGCTTTACCCAACTGTCCAAGGGGTTCATGACAAGTTGCTTTAGAGCTAGAAATGATGCTAAATTTACTCCAATGGGAAAACTTGTTTACTCTGTATTGTCTGGTATATACTCTCCTATGTTATACTTTCTCTGATTTCTGTTTTGCTATTGGCTTAGACAAACGGGTTTCTTTGAGAAAGGAGAGAAAAGAGAAGAAGAAAGGAGAGAGATAGGAAGGAAGGAAGGAAGGAAGGAAGGAAGGAAGGAAGGAAGGAAGGAAGGAAGGATGGAAGGAAGGAAGGAAAAAAGAAAGAAAGAAGGAAAGAAAGAAAGAGGAAGAAAGAAAGAAAGAAGAAAAGAAGAAGGAAGGAAGGAAGAAAGCAAGGAAGAAAGGAAGGAAGGAAGAAAGGAAGGAAGGAAGGAAGGAAGGAAGGAAGGAAGGAAGGAAGGAAGGAAGGAAGGAAGGAGGAACTTAAGGATATTTATATCACCTAGGACAATTCTCTCATTTCATAGATGAAGGAAATGAGTGACTTAGCAAAGCAGGCATAATAAAGCATTTACCCCTCACAGTTCTTTCTATTTGGCTCACTCATCCTTGGCCCAGTCTTTTCATTTATCATCGTGATCTTCATCTGTTCTCGTTCCCATACTTTCTGTCCCCTGCCTAGACACTATTATTCTGATTTTTTTTTAATCAACTAATTAAGCAGGATTCTATTTAACTGGATCTGTACCAGAAAGAAAGCTTTTCCTTTGTGGAGAAGTTGAACTTACTCCAGATGTTTCTAAAGTGGTATTTTATTGTTGCTGTTGAGTCATTTCAGTCAGGTCTGACTCTCTGTGACCCCATTTGGGGCTTTCTTGATAGCCATACTAAAATGGGTTGCCATTTTCTTCTCTAGATCATCTTATAGATGAGAAACTGAGGTAAACAAGGTTTAGTGACTTGCCCAGGGTCACACAGCTAGTAAGTGCCTGAGGCCAGATTTAAACTCATATCCTCCTGACTCCAGGCACAGCATTCTAACCACTGTGCCACCTAGCTACCCCCACTATCTTATGGCTTGTTGGTGGGGCTTGAGGGCATATGGGGGCTTCACAGGTTTCTGGAGAAACCTATGGATCCCTTCTCAGAACAGAATAATGTTTTTAAATGCATAAAATAAAATATAAAGAATTACAAAAGAAACCAAAGGTTAATGAAAATACATATGTACTTTTTTTCTCCTGCCAAGTTCATAGACCACCTGAAATCTATCCAGGATCCCACTTCTGTAGGAGCCATGGTCACTGTGAATTGACTCTGAAGTCAGTAGAAGTCATCGCTGTGGAGTGGCAGAAGCCAGTGATGCTTCAAGGCTTACACAAAGAGGGGTCCACAGATGCTGCTCTTACTACATCCAAGATGGCTTCCTCCACAGCACCCTCTTGGAACAGCAGAGGAGAAGCAAGTTTAATTGTATCAGCAGCTCCATAGAGGTACTTAAAGGTGCTAGGAAGCAGAAAGGTTTGGACTAGACCAGGGGTGGGCAACCTTCGGCCTTAAGGCCTCATGTGGCCTTCTAAATCCTTAAGGACGGCCTTCTGACTGAATCCAATTTTTTAAAAGTTTTTAAAAGTTTTTTAAATTTTAAATTAAATTAAAGTTTTTTTACAATTTGTATTCAGGGAGGGTATGGATGGACAAGCAGCAAAGCCCTAAGTCTACTTCACTGGAAAAGGCCAGCAATGGCAGTCTTCCCAAATTTGGTGATGCAATGCCTATCTAGGCATGTGCTTTAGATGTAGATGTAGTCCCTGGTCATCTGAGTACTTACCATTATGAGGGATATTGACGTCAAGATAGAAAAGAAAGTCCTTTGGGAGTCTGGCAGGAATCAGCCAGAAAGATGTGACCCAATGATAGAAATACCAAAACTCCTACCTTAATAGATCTGGGCAATGCGCTTCCCTGGGATCTGGTCTATACATTTGAACTCCAGACCCTTCTTGTGATTCTACCACAGCCCCATTCTAGAGGCACCTGAGGGAAAGGGTTTAATAATGTCACTTTGAGGTCAGAGATAGAAAAGAGCTGACATTGTCCTTTCTTCAAAGGGCAGGGTGTTCAGAGAGGTTTTAAACACAGGAGTGAAGCATAAAACCCTTTAAATTCCGTCTACTAACCAAGTTGAACAGATCTCAGGAATAAATGAGGGAAGAAGGAAATAATAATTGGGGTCACCCTTTACCAACCTACTGAGCAGAAAAGAACTCCTCCATGTTACCTTGACCCATGAAGAAAGCTTTGGGATACATTTCTGCACTTAGAGTACTATCCAAAGTGTTCTACGTCTCCCTACCCCATTCCAAACTAGTATAATAACATAGGAATCAAGCATTTCTCTCTTATTTTGAGCTCTATGCCTCAAAGGACCTGTGTAATCTTGATATTAATACTTACCTGAGTGGAAACGGACCAAACGGGAAAAATACATGGGGTAAATAAGAAGGTGACCCAGCCCTTCCCTGGACCTGCACATTCCATATAAATAATGGTAAAATCTGGCAGTGATGCCACCTTTGGACATGAACTAGGTATAACCACTACTATGTAGGAACTGAACTAAATTGTGAGCCTAATCACCCCATCCCCCACCCCCCACCCCCAGAGACTGAGATGACTTAGAGATGCCCCCAATGTATTGAGGGAAATGTCTGTACATTTTTTCTTGCTATATGTGTGAAGTAAATATCCCTTGGGAAAAAGCTACTCACTTTTAAGTGGTTAAATAGAATTAAAGTGTTCTTTATCAGACCCTAAATATAGAAGGAATACTGCCAGAAGGGTCACAAGCCAATGGCAGTAGAGAAAAGAGATACTAGGAACTTTCCCTCCCAGTGTGCCTGAAAACCTTGAGGGGAATATGTAGTAGGCCCTGGGAGAGTAGGGTCAGAGCAACCATGTTCCACCAGGGTTCAAATAAATGGGGAGTCACTTTGGTAATTGGATTCATTACTTTGTTGATGTGAAACTGTCACCTAATTTGGGAACTAGACAATAAATGCATTTGGGGAAAGAATAGTGAGAAAGTGGCCTTTATGCCAGGTCACATCCCAGAAAGGAATTAAACAACAATTCAATAAAATACAAATTTAATATATTGAGTACCTATTGTGTGCAAGGAATTGTGGTAGGTGCTGAGGGGGGATACCAATTAGGAAAAAAGCACATATCATTTCCCCTCTGAGAGCTTCTAATCTAGTAAGGGAGATAAGATGTGTATGCAAATAATTATAGTGTTATAATAAATAGTGATAAATGCACCTGAGAAATTTTAAAAAAAGATCATTGAGGAGGGAGAGATCATTTTTGACTGGAGATATATAGAATTTCCTGAAGGATGTAGAATTTGAGTTGGTCTTGAAGGAGAAAAAAAATCAACAAGTAGAGATTGGGGGCAGAAGTTGGCATACATTCCAAGTAAAAGAAATGTGGGGTGCCAGGAAAGGATGAAAAATGCTATGTGGTCCAATTCAAATGGAACAGATAATATAATAAAGGGAGTAGCAAGACTAGCAAAGCCATTTGGAGACAGATTCTGAAGGACCTTGAATGTTAAACTAAGGAGGTTAAACTTATTCAGGGGTAAGTGGGGAACAGCTTAAGGTTTGAAAATTTTTGAGCAGAGGGATGAACTGATAAACTAGAATGGGTTCAGAAGAGGGCAGTGATGATCTTGGCATGGCTAGAAACCATGCCATACAAGGATCAGTTGAACAAACTGGGGTGTGTTTTATCTTGGAGAGGAGAAGGTTTCATGAGAACAAGCGTAGCTTTCTTTCTCCATTTGAAGGGCTGTCATGTGGTGGAGGGATTAGACTTGCTCTATCTGAGCATTTCAGGCAATACTAGAAACAATGGGTGGAAGATGAAAAGACACAGATTTAAGGTGGATATAAGGGGAAAGTTCATAGCCAAAACCTTATCTAGTAGTGCAGTGGACTGCCTATCTCAGGATGCTGGGAGTTCTCCATGTAATGTCCATTCTGGGTTATCCCTACTCTTCCCAACTCACACTCACAGGAAGGGTCCCCGGATGGAACAGCAATCCTAAATTCAGATTCATGTCGGTAATGAGAAGCAGAGTCCAGAGTTAAACTGAGACCCTCAGATTTTAGATGCTGTATTCTTTTGGCTCTACCACACTGCCTTCTTTTACTCTTATGGTTTTCCTTTTCCTTTCACTGTCCACTTACCTCTTCCTAGTTATCTATTTGTGGGTCTGCAACCCTAAAATTATAGCTCAGGAGTCCCCACCAGTATATCTACATTCAATAGTCAGCCAGAAGGCACAAGTAGTCCTTAGCAAAGGCATATACTGAAATAGTAGAGTAAGGACAGCAACAACAAAATATTGCTTGGGATATATACTCTTGAAAATACATAGTTACAGAGTGGGGAAGATGTGCAGCCAAGCAATGTCTAGTGCTGCAGCAAACCTCTCCCTATATGTCTTCTTCTGCAGTTGTTTTATAGAGTGGCCAAAGTCATAGGAAATAAAATTTCTGCTGAGCAAAGAATAGGTCTATGAGGCTCCTGGTGTCCATCCCCAAAGCTGGGAGAATAGTTCTAGTTCTTAAAGAGCTCTGGTTTTTACTGTTTTCCTGTTACTATTTTCAGCTTTAGGCTAAGCTGACTTCTCAGCTGACAGAACTAGAGTTCTATTATACAGTTTGGGAAAGGTCCAAAGCTTACCAACTAGAAGCATTTACATCCAGAGTCTTTGCTCCGGAGCTTGAAATCTCCTGAACAGAATTTTAGTTCAAGACATCAGACTCCTGACTTCTCTCTGGAATTATTGCATTTGAATCCCTGATCCAGGTGCTTTCTCAAACCTGAGTCTGTGCTTTTCCAGCAGCAAGGTACTGAGGCCACAGGGCTAAGATCTTTCTTTTTTAAGCAGGCTTCATCCTTGGCTTTTACAATCTTAAAATCTTCTATTTGCCCACTAACTGAGTGGACTGAGAAGTAGTCTTTACCCTGGGCCAAGTCCATTGGTTGTTGCTGCCAGGAGCTTAGCCCCATTTTCTGATCCTTTCATGTGCAAAAAGATCCAAAGTCTACTAATATCCTTATGCAATATGAGTGGACTAGAGTGTAAACTTCAAAAAGGAAAATGCCTTATAATTTCATCAGGTGGTCTTCACTCCTCCTAAAAGAGAAAAGTAATGTTAACACTTCTTCATACTTCTTTTACACAAATAATTCAAAGTTCTGTGTATAATAGAGACTGGATGACCATTTATTGGGACCACTTAGATAATTGCTCAGGTATGGCTCAAACTGGAGGCCTTCTCACAAACCCACTGAGATTCTGTGATTTTATGATTTAAAGAATGTATTACAAAGAATAATGCAACAGCCACATTTAAGAGTGATTTCTGGACACTCCAGGGCACCTAGGTTGAGTAGTGAATAAACTGCCAGGCCTGGAGTCAGGAAGACTCATCTTCCCGAGTTCAAATCTGGTCACAGATACTTACTAGCTGTATGGCCCTGGGCAAGTCACTTAATTCTATTAGCCTCAGTTTCCTCATCTGTAAAATGAGCTAGAGAAGGAAATGATAAACCACTTTAATATCTTTGCCAAGAAAGCCCCAAATGGGGTCATGGAGAGTAAAAATGACTGAATAGCTATGACTGAATCTGGACATTCTAGAAAAGGAACTTTGTAAAAACTAACTGAATTTACTTACGATTTGAGATTTAAAACTTATAGTCATAGGTCATGATTTATTAGTATAAATGAGTATAGCTATTACGATTTAATTCTTGCCTTGCTTCAGTGTTTCTTTTTTGAGTTTTCCCAGTATTATGTAAGATGTTTGTAATATACTCTATATTCTCCTTAGAACTACATCCCCTAGAAGGTTGTGTGAGATTATCTCATGAGGATCATTAGATTGCAGAGAATACTTTGAAAGGCTTGGAAGAAGCCTTATGAAGGATGAGGTGTGGAGTTAGAGGAGATAAATAGGGGGGAGAGGAAGATAATGGCATGTGTCCTATGCTCTGACATCATTTCTAGCCTTTGATAAAGAGGCAGAGTTAAGTCTGGTATTTTAGAAAGCACATTTTTCTTGTGTTGAGAAGCCTATCACTGTATCCCCAGAACCACAGTGTATCTTAGAGCTACATCAAATTTCTCCAGAAGCTTTAGGACAGTGATTGATAGATTCCTCCCCCCTCCCCATCCACAGGTCAGTGGACCACAAAAAGGGGATAAGGGTTAGAGTTAAGTGGTATCAGGGAAACAATGGTTAACTGAGAGATGAGACTAGAGCTTACCAAGAGAAACTCATAAGGATGGTGATCATTTTGAATGGGTGCCAGTTTATTTAATACTTGATACTATTTCTTCTTATTCTGTTCCAGTTGAATATCTTTCTTTTGAATTCATGAATTCATGCATTCATTTGGTTTGGTTGATAAAAGAAGAAGCATAATCTTTTACCAAAAGATCATGAGGGTATCATGAGTGAGTTTAAAAGACATGTAGGTGGACAGAACTAAGATGGCAGAGAAAAGGAGATTTGCCTGAGTTCTCCCCAAACCCCTTCCAAAAAGCTTTAAAGAATGCCTCTAAATAAATTCTGGAGCAGGAGAATGCACAAAGGTTGGGATGAAATAACTTTCCAGCCCAAGACAACTTAGAAGTTTAGTAGGAAAGGTCTATTACAAGAGGGTGAGAATGGAGCACAGTCCAGTGCAGGTAGCACCCCAGCAAACTAGCAATAGGGGGCAACTGAATCAGTGGTAGCAGTGGCAGTTTCCAGACCTCTCAGTCCACACACAATAAGGGGGTCAGACAACTGGTCAGAAAAAGATTACAGGGCTCCCTCTGTTTCCAGAAGGGGCAGGACTTTGTTGTATTGCCCATATTTAGATATGAATCACAAGTCTCAGGGCAAGGAGGAGCGCTAGAATACCAGAGCTGACAGCCACAAGGGAGCTGGGACTCTGGTCACTGTTCCAGGGCAGAAAAAAGTGCTTGTGATCACTCACAAACCAGAACACATGTCAGGAGAGTAGTAAATACACCTCTCCCTAGATTATGCCACCTTGGAAGAACTAAAAAACTTATAGGTCCCCAGAATTATCTCTGAAACAGTTACACAAAAACCTTGAAGCTCAGGACAGTGCCCCCTCCACTCCAGAAGCAGAGTTCCACTTTAGCATAGAGGTAAAAAACAAGAAATAGGTTAGAAAAATGAGCAAACGGCAGAAATAGATCCTGACTATACAAAGTTGTTATGGTAACAAGGAAGATCAAAATACAAACTCAGAAGAAGACAACAAAGTCAAAACTGCTCCATCCAAAGCCTCAAAGAAAAATATGAATTGGATCATGGAAGAATTCAAAAAGGATTTTCTTTTTGTTTTCTTTTTTAAATTTAAATCTATTTATTCAACATACTTAGTTTTCAGCATTGATTTTCACAAGAGTTTGAATTACAAATTTTCTCCCCATTTCTACCCTCCCCCCCCACTCCAAGATGGCATATATTCTGGTTGCCCTGTTCCCCAGTCAGCCCTCCCCTCTATCACCCCACTCCCCTCCTATCCCCTTTTCCCTTCCTTTCTTGTAGGACAAGATAAATTTCTACGCCCCATTGCCTGTGTATCTTATTTTCTAGTTGCATGCAAAAACTTTTTTTTTTGTTTTTGAACATCTGTTTTTAAAACTTTGAGTTCCAAATTCTCTCCCCTCTCCCCTTCTCACCCACCCTCCCTAAGAAGTCAAGCAATTCAATATAGGCCACATGTGTATCATTATGTATAACCCTTCCACAATACTCATGTTGTGAAAGACTAACTATGTTTTGCTCCTTCCCAACCCATCCTGCTTTATTGAATTTTCTCCCTTGACCCTGTCCCCTTTCGAAAGTGTTTGTTTTGGATTACCTCCACCCCCATCTGCCCTCCCCTCCATCATCCCCCCCTTTCTTTTTTTTATCTTCCTCCCTCTTCTTTCCTGTGGGGTAAGATACCCAATTGGGTATGTATGGTATTCCCTCCTTAGGCCAAATCTGATGAGAACAAGGTTCACTCCTTCCCCCCTCACCTGCCCTCTCCCCTCCTCCCACAGAATTGCTTCCTCTTGCCAGCTTTAGGCGAGATAATCCACCCCATTCTATCTCCCCCTATCTCCCTCTCTCAGTATGTTCCTCTCTCATCCCTTAATTTGATTTTATTTCTTTTAGATATCTTCCCTTCATCTTCAACTCACCCTGTGTCTGCTCTCTCTCTCTCTCTCTCTGTTTTATGTGTATATATATATATATATATATATACACACACACATAGATATATACATACATACACATTCACTTATATATATACATAAACATATATATATATATATATATGCATATTCCCTTCATCTACCCTAATACTGAGGTCTCATGAATCATACATGTCATCTTTCCATGTAGGAATGTAAACAAAACAGTTCAACTTTAGTAAGTCCCTTGCAATTTCTGTTTCTTGATTACCTTTTCATGCTTCTCTTGATTCTTGTGTTTGAAAGTCAAATTTTCTATTCAGTTCTGGTCTTTTCACTGAGAAAGCTTGAAAGTCCTCTATTTTATTGAAAATCCATATTTTGCCTTGGAGCATGATACTCCGTTTTGCTGGGTAGGTGATTCTAAGTTTTAATCTTAGCTCCATTGACCTCCGGAATATCGTATTCCAAGCCCTTCAATCTCTTAATGTAGAAGCTGCCAGATCTTGGGTTATTCTGATTGGGTTTCCACAATACTCAACTTGTTTCTTTCTGGCTGCTTGCAGTATTTTCTCCTTGATCTAGGAGCTCTGGAATTTGGTGACAATATTCCTAGGAGATTTCTTTTTGGGATCTATTTGAGGAGGCGATCGATGGATTCTTTCAATTTCTATTTTGCCCTGTGGCTCTAGAATATCAGGGCAGTTCTCCTTGATAATTTCTTGAAAGATGATACCGAGGCTCTTTTTTTGATCATGGCTTTCAGGTAGTCCAATAATTTTTAAATTATCTCTCCTGGATCTATTTTCCAGATCAGTGGTTTTTCCAATGAGATATTTCACATTGTCTTCCATTTTTTTATTCCTTTGGTTCTGTTTTATAATATCTTGATTTCTCACAAAGTCACTAGCTTCCACTTGCTCCAATCTAATTTTTAAAGTAGTATTTTCTTCAGTGGTCTTTTGGACCTCCTTTTCCATTTGGCTAATTCTGCCTTTCAAGGCATTCTTCTCCTCATTGGCTTTTTGGAGCTCTTTTGCCATTTGAGTTAGTCTATTTTTTAATGTGTTGCTTTCTTCAGCGTATTTTTCAGTATTTTTTTGGGTCTCCTTTAGCAAGTCATTGACTTGTTTTTCATGGTTTTCTCGTATCCTTCTCATTTCTCTTATTTTTCCTCTACTTCTCTAACTTGCTTTTCCAAACCCTTTTTGAGCTCTTCCATGGCCTGGGACCAGTTCATGTTTTTCTTGGAGGTTTCTGTTGTAGGCTCTTTGACTTTGTTAACTTCTTCTGTCTGTATGTTTTGGTCTTCTTTGTCAGCAAAGAAAGAATGCAAAGTCTGAGACTGAATCTGGCTGTGTTTTCGCTGCCTGGCCATGTTCCCAACCAACTAACTTGACCCTTGAGTTTTTCAGTGGGGTATGACTGCTTGTGGACTAAAGAGTTCTATGTTCCACATTTGGTGGGGAGGTGCCAGCTCTGTCACACCAGCACTACTCCTTCCCCAAGAGCCCCCAACCTGGACTGGGCTTAGATCTTCAGCAGGCTGTGTATTCCTGCTCTGATCTGCCACTTAATTCCTCCCACCAGGTGGGCCTGGGGCCAGAAGCAACAGCAGCTAAAGCTGCCCCACCTCCGCTGCCCCTGGGGCTGGTAGCTGAACCATGAACTCCTTCCACTCCTGCAGCTTTTCCCACTAACCTTCTCTGCTGTCTTTGGTGTTTGTGGGTTGAGAAGTCTGGTAACTGCCGCAGCTCACTGATTCAGGGTGGTAGGGCACATTCCGCCTGGCTCCTGGTCTGGTTGGTCTTCGCTGCTCAAGCTGGGCTCTGCTCCGCTCCGCTCCCAGCTCCCAGCTCTCAGCTCCGTGTGGGATAGACCTCACCCAGAGACCATCCAGGCTGTCCTGGGCTGGAGCCCTTCTTCCCTCTGCTGTTTTGTGGGTTCTGCAGTTCTAGAATTGCTTCAGAGCCATTTTTATAGGTTTTTGGAGGGACATGGCAGGGAGCTCACGCTGGTCCCTGCTTTCCAGCTGCCATCTTGGCTCTGCCCCCTCCAAAAAGGATTTTCAAAATCAAGTAAGAGAGGCAGAAGAAAAATTGGGAAGAGAAATAATAGTCAATCATCTGTTAAAGGAGGCACAAAAAAAATACCAAAGAAAATAACACCTTAGAAAACAGAATCAGCCAAAAGGTAGAAGAGGCCCAAAAATCCAATGAAGAAAAGAATGCTTTGAAAAGCAGTATTGGCCAAATGGAAAAGGAGGTGCAAAAGCCCACTGAAGAAAATAATTCCTTAAAAATTAGCATTGGGCAAGTGGAAGCTAATAACTTTATGAGACATCAAAAAACAAAACAAAATCAAAAGAATGAAAAAATAGAAGAAAATATGAAATATCTCATTGGAAAAACAACTGACCTAGAAAATAGATCCAGGAGGGATAATTTAAGCATTATTGGACTACCAGAAAGCTATAATCAAAAAAGAACCTAGATATCATCTTTCTAGAAGTTATAAAGAACACTGCCTTGATATTTTAGAATCAGAAGGTAAAATAGAAATGGAAAGAATCCACCAATCACCTCCTGAAAGAGATCCCAAAATGAAAACTTCCAGGAATATTATAGCCAAATTCCAGAGTTCCCAGGTCAAGGAGAAAATACTGCAAGAAGCCAAAAACATTAAATATCATGGAGCCACAGTCAGGGTAAGACAAGATTTAGCAGTGTCACAATACTATTACGAGACATCCCATTTTCCAGAGCCAAGGCCCAGCAAGCAAGCTGTGCCCTGAGCTTGGCATGACAACAATCCCCTGCACTTGTAACCACCAACAATCCCCTGAGTTTGTAACCACCAAATGAACTGAACCGGGTTCCCTGCTGCTGCTCCTTACCATACTAACCATGGTTTTGTGCCCTGCTGAACAACCACAAGGCTCAGTGACCCTAACAAGTTGGAGACTGTTTGTTTTGGTCTAGTCATGGATTTGGAGATTGTTTACTCAAGACCCAAGAATGCCTGTGTTGTGGTCCAGCCATTTGTGTTTTTCACACTTAAAAACCCTACCCCGCCTTAAGCAGATGAGCCTCTCTTCTTAGCAAGGAGGACTTCACTTACAAGTTGTTTCCCTCACTTTGAAATTAAACTTCTGTTTGATTCCTGATTTGCCTGCCTCTAGCCTGTTCTATTTGGTTTCAGCCATCTATGGGTTAGAGGTGAGTTTGGTCGGGTTGACAGCAGTTTCTGCATTAAAGGATTGGAGGCCTTAGCATAGTATATTCGAGAGGACAAAGGAGCTAGGATTAAAAGCAAGAATCACTTACCCAGAAAAACTTAGTATAAGCCTTGGAGGGTGGGGGGGTGGGGAATGGACATTCAATGAAATAGAAGACTTTCTAGCATTCCTGATGAAAATATCAGAGCTGAATAGAAAATTTTACTTTCAAATACAAGACTCAAGACAAGCATAAAAAGTTAATCAGGAGAGAGAAATCATAAGGAATTCAATAAGGTTAAACTGTTTACATTTTTACATGGGAAAATGATACTTGCAACTCCTAAAAACTTTATCATTATTTTTTGTTTCTTTGTTTTTGGCAGGGCAATTGGGGTTAAGTGACTTGTCCAAGGTCACACAGCTAGTAAACATGTCAAGTGTCTGAGGCCAGATTTGAACTCAAGTGCTTCTGACTCCAGGTCCAGTGCTCTACTCTCTGTACAACCTAGCTGCCCCAAACTTTATCATTATTAGGGCAGTTAGAAGGAGTATACACAGAACATGGATGTGAGTTGAATATGATGGGATAATTATCTAAAAAAATAAAATTAAGGGATGAGAAAAAGGAATGTACTGGGAGAAAGGAAAAGGGAGAACTAGAATGGAGTAAATTATCTGACATAAAAGAGGCACAAAAAAGGAGCTTTTACAGTTGCGGGGGGGGAAGATAGGCGAGGTGGCGGGAGAGTGCATGAACCTTACTTTGGAATTGGCTCAAAAAGGGAATAATACACACATTCGTTTGGATATAGAAATCTATCTTGCCATACAGGAAAGTAGGATGGGAAGCTGATAGTAGGGAGAGCAGATTGGGGGATGTAAAAGTCAGAGGCAAAACACTTTTGAAAATGGATAGGGCAGCTGGGAAACAATTTTTACACCAGTGTTTCTGATAAAGGCTTCATTTCTCAAATATATAAAGAATTGAGTCAAATTTATAAGCATACAAATCCCAATTGATAAATAGTCAAAGGATATGAACACGTAGTTTTCAGATGAAGAAATTAAAGCTATATGTAGGCATATGAAAAAATGCTCTAAATCACTATTGATTAGAGAAATTAAAATTAAAACAACTCTGAGGTACCACCTCACACCTATCAGAATGGCTAATATGACAGAAAAGGAAAGTGATAAATGTTGGAGGGACTGTGGGAAACTTGAGATACTAATGCATCATTGGTGGAGTTGTGAACTGATCCAACCATTCTAGGGAGCAACTTGGAACTACACCCAAAGGGCAATTAAACTGTGCGTACATTTTGATCCAGAAATACCACTTCTAGGTCTGTATTCCAAAGAGGTCATAACAAAGGGAAAAGAACATACATGTACAAAAACATTTTTAGCAGCTCTTTTTGTGTTGGCATAGAATTGGAAAATGAGGGAATGCCCATCTATTGGGGAATGACTGAACAAGTTGTGGTATATGAATATAATGGAATACCAATGAATATAATGGAATACCAATACAACTGTTTTTATACAGCCCAGAAGCTAAGAATTTTTTAAAATAAATTTTCATCGTATTTAAAAGCGTAAGAAATGATGAGCAGGCCGATTTCAGAAAAACCTGGAAAGACTTACATGAACTGATGCTGAGTGAAGTGAGCAGAACCAGGAGAACATTGTACACAGTAACAGCGATGTTGTGTGATGATCAACTGTGAAAGACTTAGCTCTTCTCAGCAATACAATGATCCAAGACAATTCCAAAAAATTCATGAGAGAAAATGCTATCCACATTTAGAGAAAGAACTGTGAAGTCTGAATACAGATTGAAGCATACTATTTTCACTTTTTGGGTGTGATTTTCCCTTTTGTTCTATTTCTTCTTTTGCAACATGATAATGTGGAAATACTTTTTTTTTAAACATGATTGTGCATGCATAAGCTGTATCAGATTGCCTGCTGTCTTGGGGAGGAGGGATGGGAGGGAAGGAAGGAGAAAAATTTGGAGCTTAAAATCTTGTAAAAATGAATGTTGAAAACTATCTTTCCATGAAATTGGAAAAAACACTATTTCAAAAGAAAGAAAAAGGAAGGAAGAAAGGAAGGAAGGAAGGAAGGAAGGAAGGAAGGAAGGAAGGAAGGAAGGAAGGAAGGAAGAAAGGAAGGAAGGAAGAAAATGAAATGAAAGAAAAAAAGAAAGAAAAAGAAAGAAAAATGAAATGAAAGAAGGGAGGGAGGGAAGGAAGGAAGGGAGGGAGGAAGGAAGGAAGAAAATCAACAGGGTGAAAGGAGAGAGAGAAAGTAGGACAGACAGGGGTAAATAGGATGGAGGGAAATACATAGTAATCATAACTGTGAAAAAATTTATAGTAAGTTTCTCTGATAAAGACCTCATTTCTCAAATTTATAGTGAACTGAATCAAATTTATAGAAATAAGAGTCATTCCTCAACTGATAAATGATCGAAGGATATGAACAGGCAGTTTTCAGATGAAATAACCAAAGCTATATATAGTCATATAAAATGCTCTAAATCACTATTGATTAGAGAAATGTTAAAACAACTCTGAGCTACTAACCCACACCTATCAGACTGGCTAATATGACAGAAAAGGAAAATGACAAATGCTGGCAGGGATGTGGGAAAATTGAGACACTGATGAATGATTTATGAAGTGGTATACTGATTTAACCATTCTGTAGAGCAATTTGGAACTGTGCCCAAAGGATTATAAAACTATGCGTACACTTTGACCAAGCCATACCACTACTAGGTCTGTATCCCAAAGAGATAGGAAACAAAAAGGAAAAGGACTTATCTGTACAAAAAATATTTATAGCAGGTCTTTTTGTGGTAGCAAAGAATTAGAAATTGAGGGGATTTCCATCAGTTGGAGAATGGCTGAACAAGTTGTAGTATATGATTGTGATGAATACTATTCTGTGATAAGAAATGATGAACTAGATGCTCTCAGAAAAACTTAGAAAGACTTACATGAAGTGATGCAAAGTGAAATGAACAGAACCAGGATAACATTGTATACAATAACAGTAATATTGTATGACAGTCATCTGTGAATGACTTAGCTATCCTCAACAATACAATGGCCCAAGACAATTCTGAAGGATTTATGATGAAAAATGCTATCCATCTCCAGAGAAAAAACTGATGGAATCAGAATGCAGATCAAAGCATACTTTTTCTTTACTTTCTTTATTTTTCTTGTTTTTTTTGTCTGTGTTTTCTTTCACAAGATAATTAACTTGAAACTATGTTTTGCATGACTACACATGTATAACATATCAAATAGCTTGTCTTCTCAATGAGGGAGGGAGGGAATTTGGAACTCAAAAAGTTTTTGAATGAATTTTAAAATTGTTTTTATGTGTAATTGGTGAAAAATAAAATATCAAATTATAAATAAACACAAATTCCAATAGTTTCATGGACCTAAGTAGAGCAGAGAGAGTGTTATGATGAGGTCATTGGGAACTACAGCTGCAATGGATCCCTTGTTCCCAGGGATTTAAGTAGTTTGGTACATATTTGCATGGAAAATCTCATAGAGCCGAATCCAGGACCTCCCTAGAGAAGGAATTAAGTAACCAGTTGTCTTTGAGGGCAAACATTCAGAAAACAGATGTTTCTCAACAAAGAATCCAGTATTCAGTCCTTGACCCAAAGAATGAAACCTTTCCTGTTCTTAGAACTGGACAAGTTGACTGAATAAGAGCACAATGTAATAAGGCAGACAAGAAGAAACTTTCCTTTTGAGATCTTGAAAATATAGACAATCCCTAGTCATTCATACTAAGAGGTCACCCATAGTCAAAATTCTTATGTCTTATGAAAGCTTAATTTTAATTAGTGGCCTCAGTCTCTTCCCCACTATCACCTCTATCCACCGCATACCTAGAATACATTGACTCAAAGGCAGCCAGCAGGAAAAAGCAGGAGAAGAAGCATCTACATAATCTATGAAGTAGATAGAGAATCAACCATGAATTCTCCAAAGTTGAACGTATCATTACTAGGTACATATTTATCAATCCACAAAGTTTGAACCTAAAGAAGTCATTCTTATAGCTAGCTATGAGATTTCTTTGCATTGAAACTTTCTCTTTTCCTAGTGAATTTTGGACTGACTTCAGGTGGGCCAGCTCTTTTTAAGTTACCACTTACTCTGAAATTCTAAATACCATCCAGACATACAAGATTATGGACCCACAGATCATCTAGACTGAGGTGTCAGACAAATGCAATACAGCATAGATAATGTTAATTTGTGGTTTTCTAAGTCAATATGCAATTTCTTTGACATCACTCAATTCTAGAATATGGGTCAGCAAACTACAGCCCAGGGGCCAAATCTAGCCTGACAACTGTTTTTATACAGCCCAGAAGCTAAGAATTTTTTAAAATAAATTTTCATCGTATTTAAAAGCGTAAAACCCATTTATAGCTTGTGAGCAGTACAAATACAGGCTGGATTTGATGAGCAAGCCTTAGTTTGTTGAACCCTATTCTAGAAGAACAGTGTTTGAGTCATGTTAAATGACAGGGACCCATTCAGTCATGCTTTTAAGCACCATCCCTCACTAAGCTTTGGATTCCTCTAACTCCACCCTGGGCATTCCCTTTTCCCTTACAAGAACCACTGGGGTCTCAGATCTAAGCCATATATCTACATTTAGCTAGGCTTGGTCATCACGGGCCCCTGAATAATGACATTGATCGATCTGTGATGTCTGGCACTGGGTCCCATTGTGGATTCAATCTCAGGACTCAAAACACCAGTAGAACCAGACCAGACTCCACATTGGCTCAGGACCAACTCTATCTATGGTTCCAAGCCCTCCTAGAATTAATTCCGAATGCCTATAATGCCCCCTCAAATATCTCATCATCAGCACCTGAAAAACAACTCCATTCACCCCTCTCATCTAGAGCAGTAACTAGGCTGAGACTACCTGGGCTTTGCCTCAGGTGAGGAAATACAAAGTCCCTGAAAATTTAAAGAGTGCAAAGATTTAATACATGTACTCCTTCAGCAAAGTAGAAAGAAGTGAGGGGAGTGGGAGGACAGAAGCTGGTCTTGGATTAGCAAAGAATAGGTTCAGGCTCTGGCCATCACAGATTATACCCTTTCTGCTCCCCCAATCCCATCAAGAAATCCTTAGCTCATCCTACTCCATACATGCCAACAGACTTTCTCTTCCTTTCTTCCTTTCCAGGTGTTCTGGTCTCTTTCCCACCCTTCTTCCAGAAGCAAGAAGTGACGTTTGCTCTCAGTAAGGCTGAGTTATAGTTCCAATATTACTTTCCTTCTTTCATTCCGTGTGGTAGGGAGCCTTCTACTGTCTTGTGGAGTAAAAAGAGCCTGGAACCCCAAATCCTTTGTGTTGGACTAGATGACTGCTATATACCCTTCCAACTCTGGGATTTGAATCCATAAGTGACTTTAGTAATGAATATTCCTTCCCACTCAACTGAATTTATCACAATTGCTGTATTATTTTCACGTTATGAATGACAAAGCTAACTTGAGGCCACATTTCTTGCGATATACCCTAGTTGGTGCTGCTCACTCCAAGCAAAGGTTGTCCTGGGGTCCAGAGATTGGGTCTGCTTATACCCTGTTGATGATGCACTGACTTGAGTTCTCTCCCATGTACCAACATGGATTAACTAACTCACTAATCACTTTCTCTTCTTTCACACACTCAAACTCTGTTCGTAAAAAGCTCTGTGACAAATACTGAGGGACCAGCTATCACATCACCTGCTCCATGGATTATCGGAATAAGGAGAAAGACCTGAAACTCTCTTATACCCGAAAGGATAACTTCCAGCTATGGACAGCTGAACAGACTTTTTAGTTTTCACAAACAGGTATCTGCTCTTTAGGGCCTGTTATTAGAGTCTAACATTCAAATGTGTATAATAATTGACATCCAGGATGTAATACCTGGTAAAGGGGAAGCTAGGTGGTGCAGCAGGTAGAGCACCAGGCCTGGAGTCAGGAAGACATGAGTTCAAATCTGGTCTCAGACTTATTAGCTGTGTAACCCTGGGCAACTCACTTAATCCTGTCTCCCTCAGTTTCCTCATCTGTAAAATGGGCTAGAGAAGGAAATGGCAAACCACTCCAGTATCTTTGCCAAGAAAACTCCAAATGGAGTCATGAAGAGTTGGACACAGCAACAAAATACCCATTAAAAGATCTACATAAAGTGAACTAGAGGGTCGAACCCGGATAGTGCAGGCAGTTAGGAAACATAATTCAAATGAAAAAGTCAGTTTTGTTACCTCAATTTTCTAGATTGGCTCTCTATACTTTTCCTGATTTATCATAACAAATTTAACCTTCTGACCTTATACACCACTTTTAGATGTGACTCTTGAATAGACTATTCATATAATTGTAGCCAGATAAGAGTAAGCCCCATGTGTGCACTTGAGGCTTCATGTGTTGGGAGGCCTCCCAGTGGCAATGAAGGGCTGTCCTTATGTGGCTCAAAGGTAGGCAGAATAGACATGTCTAGCATCTTCTCCTCCTACCCTTCTCCAAGAGACACGTTCATTCCTGCCAGGAAGAGAAGCAGGAGGTTGGGGTCTGAGGTCACTGCTCTCCTCACAGGGAGAGGAGATACCAGAACAGAATTTTATCTATCTGCTTCCTTAAATATTGTTTGTCTAAGGGATATGGTCAGGTTTGAGTTAACTTTTTATTGTTTTGTCATTTGGGGCAGACAAGGAAGACCCTGAGCTCTATATAAAAAGGCTTGACCCCTTTCCCACCAAATATCAGTTCCACAATAAACACATGTAGAAAATAACAAAGAAATCCATTTATCCAAATTACAGCAAAACAGAAATCATAAAATATATGGGATAATATAATATGTGTTTTATTCCTTGGTTAGACTGTAAATTCCATAAGGGCAAGGACCAAGTGTACTTTGTGTTACCTAGCACACAGTAGGTATTTAGGGCAGTTATGTAGTGCAGTGGATAGAGCACTGGCCCTGGAGTCAGGGGCACCTGAGTTTAAATCCAGCTTCAGATTCTTACTAGCTGTGTAACCCTGGACAAGTCACTTAACTCTGCTTGCCTCAGTTCCTAATCTATAAAATGAGCTGGAAAAGGAAACCACTCTAGTATATTTGCCAAGAAAGCCCCAAATGAGGTCACAGAGAGTTGGACATGACTAGCATGACTTAACAACAGCAGTAGGTATTTAATAAATGGTTGCTGAATAAATGGGAATGATTTCTCTTGGACTGTGCAGTCTGATTTTAGAGAAGATCAGTAACAAGCAGCTTAGATAGTGAAATGAATAATGGACTTGGAATTAAAAGACCCAGATTTGAGTCCAAATGCTACCACTTACCATCTATGGGATCTGAGATGATACAGTCTCTTTAAACTTCTCATCTATAAAATAGGACTAATAGGATTCCAAATTCCATTTTAAAATGAGTGAAGTAAGCTAGTAAGACCAATTCATTCCTCATAGAGAGAGAAGAGGAGAATATGTTCATAGCCAAAGCTAGAATGGCCAATGCCTCCGTTGATGCAGCCTCTGAATTTTAAAAGAATTTGTTCAGATCTGATATGATTAAATCAGAAGGCATTCCCTCTGCCAATGCAGATTTGCCACTGCTCTGCAATTTGTAGTCTTTAAGAACTGTGTAGAGGACAAGCTTTTGAGGCACTGCAGGAGGTGGACGCACCCTTGGGCCCTCCCCAGCTGAGGCCTGGTCTACCCTGAGAATCACTTGTGCCTTTTATTTCTAATCCAGACCCAAATCTAAACTAATCTTCTTTCCTTCAGCTAATGCATTCCTCCACTAAAGTCCTACTCATTGTGATATGGAGGTGACTCTGGGTCACTGAAGGCTATGCCAGTGAAGTGTAAGCTCTAGAAGCCTCCATCATATGAGGAAGGCTTGGAGCATAATCTCAGTAACAGATTACCTCCCCATTCTGAACCCTGGACGGAGGTCCTTCACCAGTAGGATGGCCACTTGGAGACAAATTATTTGTTCTTATGAAGCCAATTATAGACTAGCCTTTAGTCCTTGGTAAAGGCAACTTTCTCTTTCTGCATTGATTGGCTCTGGGTGGAAAGGAGGCAGAGGGTTCTCAAAACTACACTGTTTTCAGATTGTCAATAAACATGAACTAATTAGTACTTTAAACTTAAGATCCTTGTCCAGGGAACACCAAACAGATGGACATACTATGGGAGGCCCGAATCATCTGAATCTTGACCTTCTTACTGTAAATTAAACTGGAAGGAAGAAGTTGCAGCTAAATGGAAAGATAGTTTAAAGGTTTTACTCAGAAAGGCAAAAAAATAAAGGGAATCAAGAAATATCATTTCTTGAACATTTGGTCGTCTCTTATTACAGCACTCAGTGTTTCATTTGTTTATTTTTCATCCAGAATTGTGTTTTTGTTGCTCTAGAGAACTCCTTTTGAGAGAATTCCTCTACCAATTTAGATCAGTGCCTACTCAGCAACTTATAAACTTACATAGCTGCCTGGAGAATGGCACATGGTTATCTAATCAGTCTTCCCTACACAAAGGTCAGCTCTCCACTATCTTCTCCTGCCTTCTGCTCCATGATAAGTATTTGCAAAATGACTACTGTGTTTGATGCACCAATTTCTGTTTCCAAGGGTGAAGAGGTAAAGAAATTCACTGCTGAACTCACGAAGACTGTCCAAGTCAAAATGATGATAGGTAATATGGCAGAGGGGGTGGAGGGACAGTCTCAGAATCAAATAGACTCGGGTTGAACTCTTACTTCTAACACATAATAGCCACATGACCCTGAAATAAGTCACTAAATCCCTCAGAGTCTCACACAACTCTAAGACTCCACTGGGAGGGAAGTTGCTTATCTTCTCTGGTAGAGAGTCTCTTCAAGATACACCAAACCACAAGTCTGGACCAAAGACCTGAATTTGTATATCTATTAATACTTAGTGATTTCAATGTAAAGGGTGTAGTAGGGGAGGCTGGTACAAACGATATTGAAAATACTATTCAGTGGAAGAGTGTGAGCAATGAACTGTGGATGCCTGCCTTCAAGGATTAGTCTGGTTAAAGTAAAATAGGCTTATTGATCAAAGGCTGGCCACCAGCTGATGATTTTTTTAAGCCACAGGGACTATGGCTTACTATACTAAGGAGGAGAGGGGTTATGATCTGAGTATTCACTTCTATGAAATGACAGATTCTGGAAGTATTTCAGTAAGTATTTCATATTCCAAGAACTCAAAAAGATGTTAATCTTTTTTATCTTTTAAGACGTTAACAATAATCTGATTCAGAATTTTCTTTTAATGCTTGTCACATTCATGCTAAAATTCTATTACTGTGATGTAGAAACTGTCTCTAATTTGACAAGCAGATAGTAGACCAACTACAAGTAAAAAGTACTACCCCAAATAATATCTGAAACAGTGGAATATGGCAGAAGTACCCTCATTTTAAGAAAGTCCAATACATAGAAACTGAGAAAGAAATTAGAATCAGAATCATAGAATTTTAGATA
This sequence comes from Trichosurus vulpecula, assembly GCF_011100635.1. Classification (NCBI taxonomy): domain Eukaryota; kingdom Metazoa; phylum Chordata; class Mammalia; order Diprotodontia; family Phalangeridae; genus Trichosurus; species Trichosurus vulpecula. The sequence goes on along the minus strand of NC_050573.1, from coordinate 184,104,525 downwards.
TGGATATTTTCTTTTATCCACGTGACTAATCATTTTCATTACCTCAGCATTCTTCCCTTTAAAAAGGAATTCATGTACTGATCATCTGAAGGAATTGGACATGTTTATCATGAAGAAGAACTTAGAAAGGAAATGGTAGATGCCTCTAAATATCTGAAAGGAAATATCTAAGAGGAAATCTAAATATCTAAGAGGAAATATTGTCATTCCGTGTGGTTTGAGATGACAAAACTACGAACAGTGAGTGAAATATTATGGGAAACCAAATTCTGGCTACATTCATGGAAGGATTTCCTAACAATTAAAGTTGTCCATAAATAGAATGAACTGAAGTATTCAAGCAGAAGTTGGATTTTAATTTATCAGTAATGTTCTTGAGACAGTTCATGCTTCGGGGAGAGATTGTAATAGATAACCTTCAAGGTCTCTTCCAACTCAGAAGTCTAGTAATAATAGCTTGAATTTTTCTAGTGCTTTAAGATTTATAGAGTTATTTCCCAGTGGTTTAATAATAATAATAATAATTGAAAGCATGAAGGGCTTTATGGTTTGCAAAATGTTTTATAAATATTATTACATTTGGTCCTCATAACAGCCCTGGGAGATGTCCTTTGATTAATATGTAAATTGGATTTAAGTGAGGTAGAGTTGCATACAGTCATCAGCCTCACTCTCTCCTCCAGAGTCATCACATTCCAGTGGCAGGACAGAATCAAGACAACTGGTGATGGCTCAAGATGCAGTGGATGACCTTGGCATCTTCGATGTCTAACTAAGCTCTAAGCACTCCACAGCAGCTGCTTCAGCTGCCTTCATGGCTGTTTGAACAAACTGTTCTCATTCACCCATTCCATCAGGGGAAGTCTTCATATGTTTGGGGTAGACACCCCCTAACTCACCAATGGGTTTGAGGCTTCTTGTTTACCCTCAACCTGGTTAGCCCACCTGCTGAAACTGTTTGCCAGCGTGTGGCCATTGCACATGCCACAGCTTCTTGAAGCCACAGGTGAGAGTTAGGTGGAACAGGTGGACACATCACACTAAAGACACTAGTCTTCCCTGAACACACCCTGTAACGTTGGGAGTTAGGTGCTATATTAATTTTACCGATGAGGAAATTGAGGCAGACAGAAGTTAGGTGACTTGGGGTATTCTATATCTGAAGACATATTTGAACTAAGGTCTTCCTGAATCTAAGGAAAGTGCTGTATTTACTGTGCCACCTAACTGCAGCAACCCTAGAAGATTCCTCAATAACAACTACATAAGGTAGGTAGTGCAAGTTTTAGAGAAAATGTTTTTAGAGGAAAATGAGACAGAGGAGTTCAACAATTTATCTAACATTATATAATTAGTAAATGTTAGAGCTCTGATTTGAACCAAAGTCTTCTGATGCCAAGTCCAGTGCTCTTTCTTTCTCCTGCTCTTTGCTACCCCTCCCTGCAGAATTTCTTTAAATAAAAATTCCTTGAAGGTGAGGTTTGATTTTTTAAAAATAAGTTTTTATTGATATTTTCTGTTTCTTAAATCATAATAGTTATCTCAAGCATCCCTTCCTCCCTGCATCCCAGAGAGCCATTCCATATGACAAATAGTATTTTTAGAGAGGAAAAAATATCATTGCAAATGATCAATACATTGAAGAAATCTGAAAACATGTGCAATGTGTTACACCTATGGACCTCCCACCTCTACGAAGGCAGAGGTTGGTGCTGTCTTCTTGTATCTCTTCATTGGAATCCTACTTAATCGTTATGATTTTGTTACATTTACTTTTGATTTATCAGTGTGTAGGGTTTTTTTTAACATTTACATTGTTGTAGTTAATGTGTATATTGTTTTCTTGGCTCTGCTTACTTCACTCACTGCATTGGTTCATGTAAATCTTTCCATGCTTCTCTGTATTCATCACACATCATTTCTTACAGCACATTAAGATTCCATTATGTTCATGTATCATATTTGTTTAGCCATTCCCCAATTTGTGGCCATCTTCTTTGTTTCTAATTCTTAGCTATCACAAAAAGTGCAGCTATAAATATTTTGGAGTATACAGGGACTTCAAAAAAAATCAATGAATCCCTTAGGGGAAAGGCCAGTAGTGGAATCTCTGTTTCAAAAGGTATGAACAATTTGGTTACCTTATTTCATAATTCCAAATTGCTTTCCAAAATGGTTATATCATTTCATAGCTCCACCAACAATGTATCAATGTGCCTATCTTTCCACAATCCTTCTAACATTGATTGTTGTTAATTTTTTGCCACTTTTGCCAATTTGTGCAGCATGAGGTAAAACCTCAGGATTGTTTTGATTTGCATTTCTCTTGTTATTAGTGTCTTGGAGCATTCTTTCATATGATTGTGAATACTTTGCTATTCTTTTGAGAATTGTTTGTTCATATCCTTTGACCATTTATCTTTTGAAGAATGATTATTAGTCATATATATGTATATATACATACATGTACATACATATGTATATATACACACATATGTATATATACATGCATACATACATGTAATGTACACACATTATGTATCTATTAATACTTAGTGATTTCAATGCAAAAGGTGATAATAAGAGAGGGTGGTACAAAAGATATTGACAAATACAACTCAGTGGAAGAGTGTGAGCAATGAACTGTGGATGCCTGCCTTCAAGGATTAGTCTGGTTAAATTAAAATAAGCTTATCGATCAAAGGCTGGCCACCAGCTGATGATTTTTTTTCTAAGCCACAGTAACTATGACTTATTCTACTAAGTAGAGGGGTTATGATCATATATATGTAACCATGTTTGTTTAGCCATTCCCCAATTCATGGCCATCTACTTTGTTTCTAATCCTTAGCTATCACAAAAGGCACTGCTATAAATATTTTGGAGTACATAGAAACTTTTAAGAAAAAAACCAATGAATCTCTTAGGGGAAAGCCCAGTAAATGGAATCTCTGCTTCAAAAATTGTTCAAAAGAACAATTTAGTCACCTTATTTGCATAATTCCGAATTGCTTTCCAAAATGGTTATATCATTTCATATCATATCAATGTACATATATGTAACACAGTGTAGCTTTTACAAAGTAATTATTTATTTCAGGTCTAATCACAAATCTACAGACTCTCCTCCAAAATATAGGAAGCATGTTCTTTCTCTCCCCCTGCACTTCTCAGTCTCTATGGAGGGAAGCGTTGATTAAGTTCACAGTTCAGCTTGGTTCCCATAATGCACAGTACCAGGTTTGGGCCTCAGGCACCTTGACATCTCAAGGCTTACATGTTCCTGGCTGCTGAACCTTAGCCCCAAGGCTACCATGGCCCTAACTCTAGGTCCTGTAAAGATAACCTCTAGCATCTGGGCCTGAGGACAAATACCATAGCATAGAAACAAACACCTCCAGGTCCATTTCACGGAGGTGGTAGGCAGAGGAAGACAAGTCCTTCTCCTCTTACTCATTGGTTCCATGGCATCCACACTGGGGATTATGGAAGAGTGCAGCCCAAAAGATGGCAGAAAAAAGGACACAACTTAATTTTACAAAAACTTGATCCGGAACACACATGATCTTTCAAAACCCAGCTGTATCATGAACCAAAATAAATGACATCTGTACAACCAGCATTTCTGGGCTTCTTTAATAGCATTTAGAGAATCAGAGATGTCAGGTTAGAAGGAAACCTTGAATTAAATTAGCCTATCCAACTTCCCTTTTTTTCCAGATGAGGAAACTGAGGACCAGAGAATCGAAGTTTTTGATTTGCCCAAAATGATGTGGGGCGTAAGTGGCAGAGTCTGGATTTGACCTCAGGTCCTACTATAGTCTAGTACTCTTTATTCTGTACTATGCATAAAATGTTAGAGTTGAAGGGTACCTTCTAGTCCACCCCTTTCATTTTATAGGTGAGGAAACTGAAGCCTGAGACATGATTAAGCTCACAGGCCTTTTGACTCCCAGGTGATACTCTCTCTGTTGTCTCACACTGACCCTGATTGATATAGGTTCAGCATGGAAGGGCTGTGTTCTTAAAGAGCAAGTCCCCGAACACTTGGAGATATGTATTGGCTTCCTGGTTCTGGCTGCAGCTGATACCATCTGGGCACTTCGATCAGAAAACCCCCAATTCTGAAAAAGAAACTACCCTTTTCTTCAAAGAATTTTTTTTGCAAAGCTTTACTTGGTCAGTGAGGAAAGTTGGCTGCTGGTCACCAAAGGAAAAAACAAATTTGTGAAGAACAAAGACTCTCTCCTGACATTATAAAACAACACATGTGCCTTTTTTGTTGTATTGGTTTTTTTTTTCAGTTGCATCCAACTTTTTGTAACCCTTTTGGGCTTTTCTTGGAAAAGATAACAAAATTGTTTGTCATTTCTTTCTCTAGCTTATTCTACACATGAGGAAACTGATACAAGCAGGGTTAAGTGACCAGTCCAGGGTCCCATAGCTAGTAAGTGTCTGAGGCTGGATTTGAACTCAGGAAGATGAGACTTTCTGACTCCAGGTCTGCCACTCTATTCTCTGTGCCACTTAGCTGCCTTTAATATACCTTTAGCTATCCTAAATAGGGTATATTTTTCCTAGTTGAACAACATATCCAAAAGTATGATTTATCTTAAACCAGCAGAAAAGAAATGAACAGCCAAATATCACATAGTAGAGCCAGCATACTTCACTTTACTGAACAAGGCTCAAATATTTTTCTCTCTACTTTTTAGTATTCAGGCAGATTTTTAAAAAACAAACTTTTACACACACACACACACACACACACACACACACACAGAAGCAAAGTTGCAGAAACTCTGAGGCAGTCCCATAAGGCACAGGGGGAGCTGGTAGGCAAGCTGAAAGCAGGAGTCAAAAAGCACCATCAATGCTACCCAAATCATCGTACATTGTTACTTGCATTGCCCAATTTTACCACTAGAGGGCACTTTGACACTTGATTTTGAAAGATAGCTCTAGTCTTCAGCTCTTAAACTAGGGTTTAAGGTCATTATCATGAGTGAGTAACATATCAAAGAGCCCATGAACCAACTCGAGTTTCTTCTGGTTCTGATGAAATGCATTAATTTGGACAAGACTGGCACTCGCTGAACCCTCACCACCAACAATAAATATTGATTTATGATACTGATGAAAGACGCCTTGGTGCCTTCCTACATAGTCACTAGTCATCCTCAAGAAAATGGGGTAAATAGTGAATATAGGAGAAGATGGAAACTGGCATTACTGTGCAGTCCACATATGAGGAAGGGCACTGATAATTTGGAGAGTGTGTTGGAGATTAGTATTAGTATTTACTTCCAACCACCTGGTATATGTTCCTACCATAGCAGCCTAAACAAAAAAAGCCATTCATGAATTACTGGGCTGGTGGTCCCTCTGGTGAAATACTCAGAAAAGATGTGCACTTAGTAATTAATTGGATATTAACTTACACCAAGCAGGCAAAAGGAAATCCTTCATTGTCAGTGAAACCTGAGAAATCTGGTAAACCTAGACTTTGAAGCCATGACAGCAGCTAGACAAAAAGCCAGTGTTGGGCCTGGAGTCAGGAAGACCTGAGTTCAAATCCAGCCTCAGACAATACCTATGTGGCCCTGGGTAAGTCATTTAACATCTACTTTGCAGAGTTATTATGAGGATCATATGAGGTAATTTCCTCTGCTGTTCCCAGTTGGTTTGGTCCGGTGCCCTTGTGTTTGCCTGGGGTTGGAGGCCTCGGGGCTAGCTGCTCCTGCAGCCACAGGCTCTGCGCTCCAACAGACTCATCATATGAGGTAATTTTAAAAAAACCCCTTAGCACAGTGCCTTGCTATATAAATACCTATTCCCTTCCCTTCCCCCAATGTCATTTTAAAAGCTAAGGAGTTGCAAGCAGACTGATGGTAGGCACACATTTTACCCAGCAGCACAATTTCCTGAGTATGGAAGCCATGCGATCATGGAAGAGAATTGCCTTGTGAGATCTCTGCCAGAAGAGAGTCCAAATGGGGACTGACCTGGGAAAATGGCCCTTGGCTCACCTTCAGAGAGATGAGATTCTGTGAGAGTCCTCCTCTGATGCCCTTATGATGGTGATCCTGGATTCTCACAGGTTGTGCCAGGTGATGGTCAGGGTATTTGTTGGCCTTAGAGTTAAGGAAGCCTGGGTTCAAGTCCATTTGCTAGCTGTACAATGTTGAGTGAATCACCAAACTTCTCTGGATTTGAGGGTTCTTTTTGTAAAATGAGGGAATAAACCATCTCTCAGGTCCCTTCCAGCACTAACACACCAGGAATCTACCTAGATGGGTGGCGTTCAAAAACCTCCAGAATGACAAGAGACTGTGTCTGTTATCATAAGAGCAGCCTGGCTAAGCTCAGAAAGGCCTATAGACAGAAAGGTGGTGCATTATCACTGTCATGCAACCCACGATGTGGACAAAAACACAAAATTATTGCTGATGACAAGTCATAAAATGCTAATTACAATAAAACTTGGAATAAATGGTGCTCAGAAGCTTTCTGCATTGGTGAGAAAAACAAACAAAATTAGAATATAGATTGCTAAAGGAATAAAATAAAAACCCTAGGAAGGCAACTGTGAGACTCTTCATTTAACTGACAAATTTAAGGACCTTAGAATAGGAAGGCTAAGGAAAAATGGGTAAATGCCATAAAAATGTAACAAGAATGTTAAATTATCCAGCGTTAAAATGATTGGGAGAGGTTGAGAGAAATGGGTCTTTTAATTCTTTAAGAGGTTGGCAAGAGATAATGCATTCCGAAAAGTTTAGGGTATTCACACACTGCTTGAGTCCCAAGATCACTGACACAAGTTCAATCGGGAGAATATAAAAAGGCTCAAAAGGTATTGTCAAAGATGCGACTGTGACTCATTCTGTGGAAATGATCACTGCTTAGCCCCTTTTAAATGCCTAAAAACCATAGGAAACTCATAGCACAACCCCAGGCACAGTATCTCCCTCTAGGTCTAAGACCCAAAATGGCAAACGCAATCACAATGGCAAAAGCAAACACACCAAGGTATTAAGACTTCCCAGAGCTACACTTCTCTACCCTGTTGTTCTTTCTCCTTCCCACACAATCAGCTCTATAGACAGAGGCAGCTAGGTGGTGCAACAGGTAGCATGTTGGGCCTGAAGTCCGGAAGATTCATCTTCCTGAAATTCAAATCCAGCCTCAGATGCCAGCTATAGGACCCTGGGGAAGTGACTAAACCCTGTTTGCCTCAGTTTCCTCATCTATAAAATGAGATAGGGTCAAGAAGAATTGGGCACAACCAATTAACCACAAAAATAAAATATCACCGTGGCCTCTTTGATTGTTACTTGTTAATTGTACTCCCTATCCCAAATTTGGACACCTAAATTTTGACACTGTCAAACCCTGAAAATAAATGAGCCACAGAGGTTATGCATCAACTGTTAACTCTGAAAAAATAAAATAAAATAACATAAAATAAAATAAAACCAAAGACCTCATCCGTTGGAGGAGAGAAATTATGCCAGGGTCTCCTCTATTTTGTGGCCAGACAAAGAACCAAGGAGTGAAGTGTAACCTGAGCATTGAGATGTAACAGCAATTTTGACTCCAGAATTTTGCCATGACATTCTTAATTTGACTGTTGAATTAAGACAGAAGCATTTAGACTTTTAAATGTTTGACTCTTGTGCCAGAAAACTGACTCCCACCTTTCACTCCCAGTCCTGAATTTTGACTCTTGGACCTGAAAGTTGACTCTTGGATTTTGACTCACTATCATGAATTATGGCTCTCCAACTTGAGCTCTCAGTCTGGAACTGACTCTTGAACTTTGCCTCTCAACCCTTAATTTTGACTCCCTGACTTTGATTCTCAGATGTGGACTTCCAGTTCTGAAGTTTCACTCCTGAATTTTGACTCGTGTTTGGATGCCCAGTATTGAATTTGACACCAGAATTTTGACTCTTAGGTTTTACCTTTTGAATTTGGACTCCTGGAATTGGACTCTCACCCCCAATTTTGAGTTGTGAATTTTGATTCCTTGTCCCAGATTTTAACTCCCAAATCTTTACTTCTGGCTGGATCCCAGATTTTACTTTTGAATTTTGTTGCTCAGACCTGAATGTTGACATCACTGCGTCATTGAGTCACTGTCACCACATCACCTTTTCACCAGTCATGTCACATCGTGATGTCCCTGTGTTGCCATCACTATGGTCCAATATCACTGTTACTATGTAACTGTCACCATCACCATGTTCTTGTGTCAACAATACTATACCCTGATGTCACTGTTATGTGTCACTATCTTCATGGCACATAGTGACCAACACCCTGCCATCATCACCGTCTCATACTCACTGTGTAACCTTGTCATTATCACTGGAGTAACTACCATTGTGTTGCCATCACTGTGTTAACTTTTCACCTTCACCACATCACCATCACCATCACCATATTCCTGTAGCATCATTCCCATTTCCCCATGGCACCTTGTCATTGTCACCATGTCACCTTCATAGTGTCATCTAATCATGGTGACTGCTTTTATATGCTAGCTATAAGCAGCATCAGAGCGGGAGAGAGGCTCATGGCCTCCTTGAGGATATTGGGGGTAGCTGACATTTTCCTTTCCTTTTAGCTCAATGTTTTACCCTCCCTAACCTTGGCAACACAGCATGGATGGCAGCGAGCCCTAAAAAATAGTCAAGCGTTTAGTATCCTGAAAACAAAATTGAATTTGAGGAAGTATCAAAATGTGCATTATGTCTTCAAGCAGAAGTATTTAACATGTGAAATAGCAAAGATTAGGAATTCAAGCTGTAAATCTATTTAATTATCCACCACAAGGGCCACATAGATCCACAAAGGGAATTAATGGAAAATGACATTATCATTTTCAGAATGCTGAAATGCTCTTATTACTTAACATGAATACCTCTAAAGAGAAGAGACTCTGCCCCCAACAGCTTATAAACCTTCCTGTAAGTTTTAGCTAGAGTCACCTCCTTGTGAAGTTGTCACTGAATAACCCCTGTATCAGCAAGGCAATAATCACAATATAGATGATAATTGTAGTTTTATATCGCAAAATATAAGAGATTCTCCATATAGAAGGTAGAAGAACCAGATCCCCAAACCAATAAGTGCAGTCCATCATAGCAGCGAAGAATTCAATAGACAATATCACAGCAGAGAACCACTTCCTTCCAAAGCCATCCCGCCCCCCTGCTGGGGCCTTCCCACAAACACACTCACAGCACAGCACAGTGCATATCTGCTCTTTCCCTCAGCTCTAACTGCTCTCACAGCATTTCCTGTGACACACTTTCCTTTTCCTCTCAGCAAGCTCCTCCCACCACATGTGACTTAGGCTTCCTGCAACATAAGCAAGTCACAAATCGTTATTACAAACCCCTAACTTCATGTTTGCCCCTCCTTAAATTTTCCTCTTGTACTTTTTCTGTTTTTTTTTTGAAGGGGAAAGGTGGGGCAATTGGGGTTAAGTGACTTGCCCAAGGTCACACAGCTAGTAAATGTGTCAAGTGTCTGAGGCTGGATTTGAACTCAGGTCCTCCTGACTCCAGGGCCGGTGCTCTCCTCACTGCACCACCTAGCTGCCCTTCATGTACTTTTTCTGAATCTCGTCTTGGTCTCCATCACTCCCTAAGTCTCAATGTATGTTAAAAGATCATAGACTTAGAGTTACAATGGACTTTATAGGTCACTTAGTTCAACCTTCCCATTTTATAGCCAAAGAAACTGAGTCCCAGAAAGGGTTCAGGTAAGAATCAGAGACAAAATTCAAACCTTGGTGCTTTGACTCCCAAACTGGCATTCTTTGTCTGTATGGATGTCATACCTCCCACCCTTTGTCCCTGAGTAGAAGAGGGTACTTTAAGGTCAGCAACTCTCATTTTAAAATTCTTTGTCTCCCCATTAGATATTTAATAGATCATTGTTGAATAAAGTTGATTTGAAAGATCTAGACAGAGTATAAACAAAGCATAGATTCAAAGAGCCCCACATAGACCCCACAACTGATGAGTGCATTACAACGCTCCCCAATAATGGTGTTTTGTGATCCTCATGGAGAGACAAAAAAGGAAGGTAGAATAGAAAGATAAAAAAAATAAAGGTTGATTATTGCCCACTGAAAATAAAACAAGGTGCCAAGCATGAAAAACAACCTCCTAAGATAGGTCTTTATCCACTTAGATTGTTTGTAATTCATCCCAATGGTTGGGAAAAGTAAAAGGTCAAGTTCACTCTTGTACTCCCCTCCCCCTTTCCCTAGATGATTAATTTGTGTCTGGTGTTCGTGTTGGGTCATCCTTCTTTGTCCTGAGTCATATGCTATGGATACCTCACTGTGCATTGGGGAGGGGATGGGAGGGGAGGAGAGGAAGATAGGAAAAGAAGGAAGGAAGGGAAGAAGGAAGGAAACAAGCACCTATTATGTGCCAGGTACTGTATTAAGTGCTTTACAAATATTATCTCATTTGATCCCCACAACAATCCTGGGAGGTAAATATTATTATCCCCATTTTACAGTTGAGGAAACTGAGGCAGGCAGAGATTAGGTGGTTGCGTAGAGTTACACAGCTAATAGCTGTCTGATTTGACATCTTCTGAAGTCAAACCTCCTTGACTTCAGGTCCAGCACTCTGTCTACTGTGCCTCCTAACTGCCAATTAGAAGTGAGAGGCTGTGTAGAAGAGATGCCAGGAGGTGGGAGAATGGCCCACTTAGGGCTGACTTTGCTTCTCTCCCCTTGTCAGAAGAACACTGGGCTGAAAATGAGAAGACTGAAGTCCTAGTCCTGTCTTTGCCACTATCTGAGCATTGCAAGGCTCTTGGAGCAGAGCACAAGTTTTGATAGGTCCTGCTGAATAAGAAATTCTTTGAGGTAGCTTTTGGTGATGAGATATTGTAATATCAATTAAGTTGGGATTTTTTTTACTGTTTTAGAATGATAAATTAATTAGGTGTCTTTGATTGAGCCTTACTAGGTGCAAAGCCCCAGGTCCAAATCCCCATCTACTAGATGCTAAGCCTATGTGGGCGTGAAGCCCTCAGGGTCCTAAGGGCAGTTGCTAAGACCAGAGCCAATAGTAGGAGCCTAAGTTCTCCTCACTCAGATGATGTTTGATGATGGCTAGAGTGTATAAAAAGAGAGAACATAGCTATTTGAGGCAGGGCTCTCACTCTTGGAGGAGTGCTGATGTGGAGACTCTGGGCAGCTGTAGTCAAGAGTCCTCTAGCTTGTGAACCCAGATGTTGATGCCTTCTTGGTAACTATGAGTTGTATTTGGTCTATTTATAATGTATGTTTGTAATTTGTATTTGCTCTGAAGTTCAGGGTGCTGGCTTTTTTCCCCTGAACTACGTGAATGATATTTGCATGTTAGATTGAAATAAGATTGCTAACCCCTTAACGTTGCTTTCCTTAGTAAAGCAGATCAAAAGAACCTGTACTGGCAGCATTCTTGTTGTTGGGCTTGTGTTGGTCTTTCACCCCCAAAGCAGCTTCCAGCTGAATTGTTGCAGCAGATATGTATTTGGCATCCAAGGATCAGCCTAGTTAAATTCAGAGAAGCCAGAAGATTGGCTTTAAGGTGATTTTTTTTTGTTATAGCAACTCATGAATATCATAGGCTGAGGCTATGATCTAAATCAGTTAGTCAATAAATATTTATTAAATGCCTGCTATGTGTTAGACACTGGGCTAAGCGATGTGAATAAAAAAAAAGATGAAAAAGAAAGACAATGCCTGTCTTCAAGAGCTTAATATCAATTCAGGGAAAACAACACACAAAAAGAAGTTGAAAAGGGAGAAGGAGGAACGGGTCAGGGGCATGATGATGAACTCCTAAGGAGTTCCCTAAGTACCCTCCTTAAAATGAGGTACTGGGAAGAGCTCTCCATCTCTGCCCTCTCCAATCAAAGTGAGGGGCCCCAGGGACAGGGGGAACTGATAAGGTATGAGGTCCAGGGATGAAATGATCTTAAAGCATTTCCAGTTTCCTGAGGCATGATCATGAAGTCCAAAGGAATGAAGCCATTAGGGAAGTAGCCACACAGCGAAGATCATGGCTTTCTGAATAACTGAAGTTACTATATTCATAGCAATATATTCCTCCAAACTTTGTTAAAGGGGTTGAAAGTTTGTTTTGTTCTTTCTTTTTGTTTTACAAATAGAAAAGAAGATAAAAAGAAGTTACGGTGAAATGAAGATGGCTAAAGGGTTCATCATGGAGAAGCAAATAAAAGAGCTGGAAGAATTTCACGTGTCAAAAAAAAATAAGGATCATGATTGCATGGGAAATATCTCACCTTGCAGTATGCATAATGAGCATTTGCAGAAAGACCATCATGATTATAAGCGCAGCTCACATAATCAACATCTATTGCAGAGGATGAGAAAATTAAAGAAATCTCAAGAAAAACTTGATTACACCCTCTAAATTAAATAAAAATATATCTTAATACTCAGTTACTTTGATTCAAAGGTAGGGGAGGATGTTGGAAAATATATCTCAAGATTTAGAATCAAGAGGCAAGATGCTGATTGGAAGGTGCTAGACATGGTGAGTCTCAAATAAAATCACAGAAATGAAATTGACTATTTCCTAACATATAGGAATTCAATTTAGTCCAATCTGGGAATCATTTCCAAATCAGGTATCTATGTAATCAGTCTATTGTCTTATTAGAGGAAAGATCAAAATAAATATCCAATTTGAAGAAATAATAAAAATGAGAAGTTATGGTGTTCAAATAAAACAATTCCAATTTGACTATTTGGATACAATTATTGAAGTTAAAAATTAGGAAATGGATAAAAGAACAAACATCAACATAGACTTTCACTATTCCCTAAGGAAGTTCAACCAATGTAAATCAATTACTACAATAAGAAAATGAAAAAAAATAAACAGTCTAGAAACCACCTTAACTAGTAATCCATTCTAATCCAATCAATATTTATTAAGTACCTACTATATGCTAGGCTCTATGGATACAACTAATAAAAACAAAGACAGACCCTGCCCTCCAGGAACTTGCAATTTAATGGGAGAGGAGATAACACAGAAAAAGAAAAGGAAAGGAGAGGGGGAACATCTTATTTGGTAGAGTTGAAACCAGAGAGAAAAGCAGTTGCAAAATGGAGGTAAGTCCAGTTTCTGCCCTCTATAGAGGAAGGCATTGGGAAGAATTTGGTATGCTGGTACTCCAGTCCTCCAGTCAGAGGAGAGAGTTGGTTGAGGGAAGTGAGGTCAATTAAGGATAGAGTTAGCATCATAGTAAGGAGATTAGAAGTGATGACGTTATCCCAGGAGGGGCATCTTGTTTCCTAGAGTAGCAGATACAAAATGGAGTAAGCTGAGGGTCCAGTTTCTGCCCTCTATTAAAGGAAAGTTTGCAAAGTGATTTTCAAATGTTATCTTATTTTATCCTCAGAATTACCCTGGGAGTTAGGTGGTATTTTTAGTTATGCTTGTTTTACAGATGAGGAGGCTGAGGCAGAGGCTGGATTTGAACTCTGGTCCTTCTGCCTGTAGGTCTAATGTTTTATCCACTGTGCCACAACAATCACTCGAAAGTGATAAGCCTAACAATATACTCAAGAAAAACTAAGCATATACTGAAGTATGCTGTTCGGAATAGGATATGTAGTTGGATGGATAGCCCACAGGCCTAGAATTTGTTCCAAGTGCATTAACAGTGAACTCAGCCCAGAATTCAATAGGAGAAGGAGATCTGGCTAGATTGTGTTAGAGAAATTGTCCTCTTTATTTAATAATGTCCAAGCTTCAATCTGAAACAAAGACAGCATGGTATAGTGGGCAAAGAACTAGCTTTGAAGTCAGAACAGACCTTTGTTCAAGACCTGGCCATGTGACTCTAGGAGAACAGAGTACCATGATGTAGTAAGTAGAGACTTTTCTTCGGAGTCCGGAAGACCTGGGTTCATTTCCCCACTGGCTGCCTGATCCAGGCAAATCACTGACTCTTTTACTCTTCTTAAGACAATCTATATTAGTTAGAGGGATTTTCCTTAAAACTCCTCACAACTAGATCTCTCTTTTACCTTTCCAGATTACCTAGACATTACCCCTCTCCACACACTCTAAGATCTGGCTAAGAAGCTACTTGTTGGTCCTCACACACGACACTCCATTTCCTGATTCAGTGCCTTTGCATTGGCTGTCTCCTATGCCTGGAATACTCTCCGTCCTTACCTCTGCTGCTTGCAATCTGTTGTTTCCTTAAAAACTCAAATACTACCCTATGATGACTTCCCCTGATTATTCCACCAACTACATTGTATTTATTTTGTATATATTCTACATATAATTATAGAAGTATATGTTCTCTCCCCCTTTTTTGTCTTTGTAATCACAGCATTTAGTTCCATGTGCCTAGCACATAGTAGGGACTTAAATGCTTGTTTATTGATTGACTGGGCATTTCCTACATAGATAAATCAAGGATCTAGTTCCTCCCCCCCCAAAAGAAAATTCCAGTGATGCCATATGAGTGCAAATAATGGGAAACCACAATATTTTTTATCCAAAGAATTAAAATTGGAGGCTACCCAAAGGGCAAGGGAGAGGTACCAAGTAGTTATGAGTTGTCTGCAATGTATTACCAATGGAAAAAATGCACAGGAGTGTGGAAAGGATATTATAAATTAAGTCAGAATACACACAAGAATGATACAAGTCTTAGCTAAAATCCCACCTTCTGCAAAATGCCTTCCTTGTTCTTAAGGCTAGGGCTTTCTCTCTGTTGATTATCTTCAATTTTTCATGTATATATCTTGCTTGTGCATAGTGGCTTACATATCGTCTCCCTTCATTAGATTGTGAGTTACTTGTAAGCAGGGATGGCCTTTTACTTTTCTTTGTATCCTCAGAATTTAACGTGGTGCCTGATACACACAGGCATTTGATAAATCCTTGTTGCCTGGCTGACAGGAGATGTCACAAGGTAATTTATTGTTCAGCATGAAATTATTCTAACACAGGTCCCATAGCAGAGCATTCACTCTTTGAGGACAAGGCAGGGAGTTCAGTCAATCTATTCAGATATGCAGCTCTCGCAATGAACCTGAGAGATAATTCGCTCTCTCCTAATTCCCCCTTTGAGGATGATGTGTCTGTTTTGTGGAAGAGTATAATCACACAATCATTGGTCACTTAGATGCATAAGGAAAACAAACACAGACCACATGTGCTTTCAACTAATTCTTCCAGGGAATCATTATCAAGTTACATGCACAACACATAAATAAAGGGGCCATATTCAGGAGCTCCAGACTACATTGATCATGTCACCAGACCTCCCTAATGAGCATCACCACCCCTGCACTCTCCCCATATAGCTCTCTTTGCAAGCTACTCTAGATGGTCAGTTTAAAGAGTATTTGGATACTATTCTTCAGCGCTTCCCTTATTTAAATGCCCTTCCAAATACAACCCAAATAAAACTTCTGGACTCATTATTTTTCACTAGTGTGATGATATGATAGTGATATTAGGTGCTATATGTCCGTAGGAGTAAATCACTGTCAGCTCAGAGAAAGATCAAAGAATACATCATGGTGGATGGGGGTGAGCTAAACATTAAAGAATTGATAGGATGTGGGCATCTGGGAGGGAGGAGGAAGGTCGTGTTAGGTAGTAGGAAGTTGATGGGCAAAGGCAGAAATTTATGGAGAAATGTTTAGAGGACACTAAGTAGACTGATCTGGATGTGGTGCCAAGTTTTTGTTGTGCAGTACTGAAAAACATAGTTGGGCTCACAGCTTCAGAAGGGAAATTTTTAGTAAGATTTAAATACAGCTTCCAACAATGGCTAAATGTTGCTTAAAGACTGCTTAGCTCACCACCTGCTATCAATTTACTTGTTAGATGGAATGCTGGGAATCTCACTTATTACAGCTAGGGTGTCAGTGCTGAAGAAACTAAACCCAAGCCAATACTTCCCTATACTAGACAAGTCAGATCCAAATAGATAAGCAGGAGAAGGGAGGGAATTTTCAGTTTTCTTTTGGTTCCAGTCTAGTGATGGAATACAAAATACAATTAGGTTCCTGGTGAAAATAAAAAGAAGTGGGTGTATTTAGGATGTGAGTGGACTTCTGCGGTCTCTATGCTCTGAGTCTCAAGAATATTCTGAGAAGATGGCAGAGTAGGTCAGAAAATATCAGGCTCTCCAAATTTTTTCCACACAAAAAGACAACATCTCCTCAGAGTGGACTTAGAGCAGCAGAAATAAACAAAAGTCAGGGTAAAGCAGTTGTCCTCCTAAGGCAGCTTGAGAAGACCCCAGGAAAGACTTGACCTTGGGGTGGAGGTTTGGCTAGAGTGAAGTAGAAAACACCTCCAGCCTACTCTGTGGAATCAACCAACAGCAAGCCCTGGGGACAGCTGGGTTGGGAGGCAGCCTCAGCCTCAGGAACTTTCACCTCCTGGACAGGGTGGGGGTTGGATGGTTGAGTAAGGGAAGACTGAAGGAGATTCCATTGTTGAGAGACTCCAAACACAGTTGTGCTGACCAGACATGGTCTGGGGCTGTGGCTGCAAAGGAGAAGGATCTAGCACATGCCTGGTGAGTGTGGTAGCAGAGGCGCAGAGACCCTGCTGGCATTGGGCACTTGTAAGGGAACAGAGTCCCTGATTTCAGTTCGAGGGCAGAAAAAACAGTAAAAGTGTACACCCACCAGAAGGACCACAGGGAGCAAGAGCATTTGCTAGACAGCATGGCTGTGAGCCATAGCCATGGCTTAGGAGTGGAGAAGAGTGCCCAAGGTTGGGCCTTGGAACAGAACTCAAAAAATAACAAGAAGGACCTGAGGCCTGGGGCTTTATTCCCCTCACCTTGGGACTGGAACCAAATTATAATAATAAGCTGCTAAGAATAAAATAAAACAAAATAAAAATATAAAAGGAGTGATAAGGAAGGAAACTACATCTTGCTAAAAGGTACCATAGATAATGAAGCAACCAAATTAGAAGAGCAAGGAACAGTCTACATGCCAGATCTATGGGGAGGAAGAATTCATGACCAAACAAGAGATAGAGAGCATTACAAAATGTAGAACAGATAATTTTGATCATATTAAATTGAAAAGTTTGAATTGAATTGAGAATACAACCAAGATTAGGAGAAAAGCCTAAAGCTGGGAAACATCTTTATAGAAAATACCCCTGATAAAGGCCTCATTTCTCAAATATATAGAGAACTGAGTCAAATTTATGAGAACATAAGTCATTCTCCAATGGATAAATGGTCAAAGGATATGAATAGGTAGTTTTCAGATGAAGAAATCAAAGCTATCTATAGGCATATGAAGAAGTGCTCTAAATCACTTTCGATTAGAGAAATGTGAAATAAAATAACTCCGAAATACCATCTCACACCAATCAGATTGGCTAATACGACAAAAAAAGGAAAATGATAAATGTTGGAGAGGATATGGGAAAATTGGTATACTAATGCACTGTCTGTGGAGTTGAGAACTGACCAACCATTCTGGAGAACAATTGGGAACTATGCCCAAAAGGGAACCAAACTGTATATACCCTTTGACCTGGCAATATCACTGCTAAGTCTGTATCCCAAAAAGGTCATTAAAAAGGGGAAAGGACATGCCTGTGCAAAAATATTTATAGCAGCCCTATTCGTGGTGGCAAAACATTGGAAATTGAGGAGATGCCCATCAATTAGGGAATGGCTGAACAAGCTGTGGTATAGGAATGTAATGGAATACTATTGTGCAATAAGAAATGATGAACAAGCACATTTCAGGAAAACCTGGAAAGACATGTACAAACTGATACAAAGTGAAATGAGCAGAACCAGCAAAACACTGTACATAGTATCAAGAACATCATGTAATGATCAACTAAGAATGGCTCAGCTTTCCTCAGCAACACAATGATCCAAGACAAGTACAAAGGATTCATGAAGGAAAATGCTATCCACATCCAGATAAAGAACTGATGGATTCCAAATGCGAATTAAAGCATATTTTTTTCACTTACTTTACTCTTTCTCGTGTTTTTTTCTTTTGATCTGTTTCTTCTTCTACAACTGTGATGAATATGGAATTATATTTTACATGATAGCGTATGTATAAACTATATCAAACTGCTTAACATTTTTAGAAGAGGGGAGGTAAGGGAGGGAGGGAGAAAACTTTGGAACTAACATTCTAGTAAAAATGAATGCTAAAAGTTGTCTTGATATGTAGTCATGAGGAAAAATTAAATACTATTTAAAGTTTTTAAAAAATGAGTAAACAAAGGAGAAAGAACCTGACCATAGATAGCTATTATGAAGATAGAGGAAAATAGTGGAGCTAAAAATGCCACTCCTTTTTCAATGCGAAATGTCAAATGGTCACAAACCCAAAAAGAATTCTTAGAAGAACTTAAAAAAAACTACTTTAAAAATCAAATAAAAGAAATTGAAGAAAAATTAGGGAAAAAAATGAGAGTAACCCAAGAAAATCAAGAAAATTATGAAAAGAAAGTCAACCAACTGGAAAAAGAGAGTCAAAAACTTAAGGAAGAAATAACTCCTTGAAAACTAGAATTGGGCAAGGGGAAGCTAATGACATTATAAGGCACCAAGAAATAATAAAACAAAATCAAAAGAATGAAAAAATTGAAGAGAACGTGAAACATCTCATCAGCAAAACAAGTGATCTAGAGAACAAATCAAGGAGAGACAATATAAATATTGTTGGGCTACCTGAAAGTTGTGATCAAAAAAGAAAATCTTGATACAATATTACAAGAAACTATCAAGGAAAATTGCCCTACAGTTTTAGAACAAGGTAAAACAGAAATAGAAAAAAATCATGTCTATTGAAATTCTTCCTTTTATTTAAGGCTTAGTTCAGGTGCCACTTGCTTTGTTAAACCTCTGATTCCTGCAGCAAAAAATAATATTCTCCTTCCTTTAATTTTCCTAGAACTCGTCATTTAGATCCCTTGTTTGTCCTATCATATCCTAATTTCTACTATAAGTATTTGTGTACATTTTATATCTGTCCCAGCAGACTATAAGCTCCTTGAGGACAGACATCCTCTTGTTTTTCATCTTCATATACCCATCATGTAATACAGTACCTTTCACACAGTAAGCACTTAAATTATTTGTTGACATTATCATCTGAATTATGAAATTTGGTGGTCATTACTGCAGCATTCTATCATACAGGGAAGTCTTGAATCAGGGAAGGGTTATTTAATGGCTTCCCAACAGGTCAGTCACAATCTACCAATAGATCTTGACTTAAAAGACTAGTCTAGGTCACTTGTCCAGCATAGCCATCACCTCCCCCCCATTCTCATCATCACTTTGCAATGTCATCCTTGCTCCTCACCTCTTTAGCCCTTGGAAAAATATAAAACCCCAGGTTAAGGGTTTGGAGGGTTTTTTTTTTGGCCTTTCTTTGTATCCCTAGCACTTAGCACAGTGTCTAGCATATAACAGATGCTTAATAAATGCTTACTGACTTGACTTAAGAAGCCCTGATCTACTCTGATCCCTTCTTTTTACAAACGAAGACACTAAAGCTCATAGAGGTTAAATAATTTGCCCAATGTTACCTTGGTAGAAGAGCCAGGATTTGCCTCCAGATGCAGTATACTTTCTACCATATCATCTTTCCTCTCATTACTACTTCCTACTGAAATGTAATTTGGGGGAGGAAAAAAAAGACAACTTGTCTAGGCTTTTAAAGTACTGGGTGGGGTCCGTTAGTCCTTTCTTATGTTTACTTTTATAATCTCCTGAAAATTATAGCTTGGCTGACTTTTTATATGTTATGCAGGGACCTCTGTTGCTTGCAGTTCGACAGACTCTGAATTGGCACAGTTCACTGTAGTCCTGGGGCCATCAGGGTAGGGATCAGGGAATGCGGGGGTGGGGAGAGGGTGGAGATGGTTTTCAGAAATGTCAGGAGCCAATGACAAAGCTTGTGGATTTTTGACTGAGCCAACATGGCCAATGAATGGCCTCTGTTCCAGAGCTGGTTGTCCAGGCCCTGGTTCTGGCTAGCAACGGTACATACAGTACATCTGGTAACACTGTGCTTCTCTGTGTTAGCTTATTTTAGACTTCACGGATATTACACACAGTCAGAAGCCAGGCCTTTCATTGGTGGAGACAAGCCTAAACCTCCAACCACAGGCGTATTTTTCTCTGGGGCATAGGGCAAATGCAATTACATCTGTGACCAATTTGCACAGCTGGGAATGCAGCCTTCTGACAGAAACATTTATTTGAGATTTGATTCTCCAGGGTGCTGGGGATCCATACAGGAAGTAGGCTTCAGAAAGTATTAGTTGTCTCCATGTGAAGGTAAGAGAGAACTTACTAAAAATGTTGTTTATTAGTGCCTTTGCAAGCTACCGATGAGGGTCTGCCTTCTCCTCAACCCCAGGCAGTTTTCTAAAAAAGAAACCACAAACACAGATAAACAAAGAGATGTTGCTGCCATTGGCCCAAATACAATGCTTACACAAAGTAGAAGTGGAGAGAATGCTGGCCTGGAGCTTGGAGGACTGGGTACAGGCCTAGCTCTGCCCCTGTGATCCCTGAGTAACATCAGGTAAATCTCTTTGGTCTTTCTGGTCCTCGGTTTACTCATCTGTAAAACGTCAGGGTCACACTAGGTGACCCCCAGATTCTCTGACGCTCTTGAAGTCATTGGGTAATGTCAGCAGGTATTATAGCTGAGTAAGATTTCTTAGTGTTAATATTGGACAACCCAAAGGGCGAGGTCGGGCAGAAAGGTTCATCATGTTCTAAAGGCTGGAGAAGTGTGGATGTGTTTGTGTGCTACTCAGCTGTGATTAGAATGAAAGAAGATGTTATATGGATATGTTGGATAAACACCATGGTTACTCAGGACTAACTTCTAAAACTAGTGCTGGAATCTGGGGATATAAAGGAATTAAACCCAATTCCTGCCCTCAAAAGGCTTACAATCTAGTTGGAGAGACAAGGCATGAGCATAAAGGGGTAAATAATATGTGGTTCCTATTTCCCATCCAGACTTCAATAAGCTTCTTTTCTTAATATTTTATTGATATCTTATTTTTAAATCATCTTCACCTCTAAATATGTCTTTTCTTCCTGTGATCCTTTGTAACAAAGGATTAAAAAAGAGAGAGGAAAAAAAAGCAATTCAGCAACACCATCCAAGGCTGAGAGTACGTGAAATGTTCCTTGTCTTTAGTCTCCCAGTCAAAAGCATTTATTAAGGCCTTACTACATGTCAATGACTGAGGGGACAAATCCGAGCAAAAAGGACATTCCTGCCCTCAAGGAGTTTACATCCTTATAAGGGAAGCTGAAAAGGGGAGAAGTATGGTGGCCAAAGTCAGGAGAATGAAGGATGGCTGGCCTGGGTCCTCTTTCCAAATGGAAATCCCACGAATGGGCAGAAACAGAAGGGGAGCTACCTCATAACAGAGGCTCAATGCACATTTTCCCTCTGTTTTAAAAAGTCAAATATCAACAAACATGAACATTTTCATATACAAAGAAGAATAGAAAATATTACATAGGAAACCATGTATGTGCATATACATATAAGTGTATGTATATATATATTCATGTGCATGTGTATACACACATGTGTATATATGCACATATACAAGTGTAATACACACATACATATGCTTATAAACATACACACATGTATATGTGTACAGGTATGTGTGGGTGTGTATATATGTATGTGTACATATATGTTAACATATATTAACCCAAGCTATACACACACACATATGTATATGTATGTATGTATGTGTATGTATATGTGTGTGTGTATATGTATGTATACAGCTTGGGTTTTTAAAAGTAGGCCCTGTATGTTTTCTGAATGAACTTTTACCCCCATTTCTTGTAAATGTTTTATTGATGTACTTTCCTTTTAAAAAAATTATATTTATATTAATATTTTTATTTATGGTATAAAACAATTATTTCTGTAACAGAGTATAATGATTATTTTTTAATCTTTATCAATAATCCCCACTCTCTCCTCCCCACAATTCTCCTCCTAAAATCAATGCATTTTTAAAATATCAACTCAAAGATATTAGATATTAGAGCCAAAAGACTGGAGTTACAGCTAAGTTCTCTAAATCTCAATTTCCTCATCTGTAAGATTTGGCTACTAATACTATCCCTAGCTACTTCCTGGGGTTGTTTTGGATATCATGAGATTGTGTACTTAAAGTATATAAATCGGCGTAAACTATGATTATGGGTATAAGGTAAGGAGTCTGCAAAAGAATTAGCTCTCTTAGGGGAAGGGTTCAATGATCCCCAGATGTCCTACCTTTTTTCTTTCCATGTTTTTCCTTCCTTCTCAGGCCCAGTTCTGGGACTTACTGTGGCTTCCACCACAGGGTAGCCTGGATGCACCCTCCAATCCAGGGCAGAAAATTAACTTGTACTAGGCAGCTGAGGAAAACAAAACACAACAGAAGCCAGGAAAGCCTATAAATGAATAGGTAAACAGAGGGCAGATTTTTCACCTTAAAATAAAAAATCATCATTTTAAAATCCTTCAATATTGAGTCTCATCACAACAGGATTTTCCCATTTCCACTGTGCTCAGCAATTTACAAAAATATTTTCATCTCTATATCTGGAATAAGTAAATAAACTATAATATAAATCTCAAATAAATTGGACATAAGGATCCCTACTGGGCTGCATACTGACTCAGAAAACCACATATTAACATTATTTATATTCTGTTATATTTTTATTTGGTTAAATATTTCCCAATTACATTTTAATCTGTTTCACTTGCACTCAAGAATTGTTGCAATGTGTCCCAGGCCAGGTGTTGACACCTATGTTGTGGACTAGCTATTTTCAAATGTGGTCTGGAGTCCCTTGGGGTCCCCAAGACCCTTTCTGGGAGTCCTCAAGGTCAAAACTCTTTTTAAATAATTTCCAATATGATAAATATCAATAGCTATAACTAACTGAAGCAAAAGCTCTTTGTGGGAGGTCCTCAATAGCTTTTGAGAGTGTAGAGGGGTCCTGAGATCAAAAAGTTTGAGACCCAGTGTTGGAGATGTATTCTAGGTGTCAACTCCTTCTGACCTGGCCCAATTCCTTCTGAATGGGACGGATAATTACGAAGACTTCACAGGGTATGTCTAATGGAGAGGTTTTGGGATTTGGCCTTGTAACTTTGGGAAGGCATGCCCTTCCCCCCCCCTCTCTCAGATGTTAAAAGATAATGAACTTCCTGTGAGCTATTTGTTCTCTGTTCCAGGAAGGGTCTCTCCTTCCCCCACCCCATTTCTTCTCCTAGACTTTCAGACACCACCCTGGCAGTTGAGTTCTGATAGGGAAAAACCTGAATGGACCGGATCAATCTTGGTCCTCTGTGTAATTTTTGCACCTAGACTGTAAGCCCACCTCCCAGCCAATGGTGAGAAGGGATAGAGGTGGGTGGGAATCTTTTCATTAAAAGTATAAATTAAGACAGGTTCCCCTTTACCTCGCCTCCTCCATTATGGAGGTGTGCCCAAATCTTGCAAGGTTTGTAGAATAAATTTACTTTGTTTCTCTTAAAGATGTCTCTCCTATTATTTAAAAAATTCTGTCCCATACATTCCAAAGTCATATTTAGAGTGAGAGGTAGAGGCAGGCAAAGAAAATGAGATCATGTCCAGTCATCCATGGTGACAGCACCACCATTTCCCCTAAATAAATAGGTCAACTTCCCTACAAAGAGAGAGAAAGTTGGGGAAAGGATCATGGATCTAGAGTTGGACTTCAGAGACAATATGGTCCAACTTGTCATTGTACAGGTAAGCAAGGTGAAGGCAAGAAGTTAATTGACTGGTCCAAAGTACACAGAGAGTCATGGACAGAAACAGGATTTGAATCTAGCTTATCTGACTCCAGAGCCAGGGCTTTTTCCACTATACCAAGCCTGGAGTTCAAAGACTAGTTTTGGAAGCTGTGTGACCTTGGGCCAATCGTTTAATTGCTCTGAACCTCAATTTCCTCATCCATTAACTGGGGGTAATAATATTTACTGTATCTACCTCAAAGGTGAGGGAAAGCTCTTTGCAAAGATTGGAAGTTTTATTTACCAACATTTTCCACTGTGGGTTGAATGAGATGCATGGTTTTTGTCAGACCACCCAGAACAAGCTGCACCCTGGAGTTTACAAAACATTTTCTGGGATACATCTCAAAGATTGACTTGGATGGTTTGGGCACCCATCTTTTCAGGAAGAAAGCTCCCAGTTAGGTGTCTTTGTAGGCTCCTTAAAATCATTCTGGGTCGTGGCCTCTACGATTTCCTCGCTGACCTTCCCAGGAAAGGGTCTTGGGAGGTCTTGAAGTTTGGATACATTTGCCATGACCGTCCATTGTTAGACAGAAACTGCCATGATCCTGTATGTGGCAACAACATCGAGTGGTACCAACAACTTCAGAAACCAGATAAATAAGCATCCCGGGGCATAGACAGACTGAGCAAAGGGGGCTTTTGTGTTTGAGTCTAAAAAAGGTGAGAGGGCCATTCAAAGGCTGCCAGCAGTCAAAACAGGCTGGCCCTGGCAAGGCTGGTGAATAGGATCCAGTCCTCAGCAAACATCCATTCCCAAACTCCCTGAAGTGCACCATTGACAAAACGCCTGGAAAAGAGGGTAGATGACACGGGGAACAACACTGATAGAATGGCTTTAATGAGCCAAAAAATGTGGTTTCAAGAACCCCTAGCTTCAAATGCTGGGGCTCAGCTCTCTGCCAGCCAATGTGGAAATTTGTTTTCATTGAAGCGAACACCCAGGCCTGGGAGGGGGCTCTTGTCAGCTCCACATTCAGCTCCTTGTGAGAAAAGACATGTCTGAGCTGAAAGAGGATTGTTGAGAGGCCTGAGTAGGGAACGGGGTTTTAGGGGCCCAGGGAAATCTTAGCTGAGATCCTGAAGTTGTCTGGTTGGGGTCTTGTAGAGGGGCTCTGGAGGTAGAGGGTGTTTATTATACTGTGAAGTATTGGTTATTCAGTGGGCTGGGTTGTTGTTGTTGTTGTCGTGGAATTAACTGGCTTTCCATTTCTCCTCCCATTCCTCCTTTAGCATTTCCTGCCCTTTGACCCATTCACTGTTTAGCTCTCTAGTGAAGGGGAGGAAAGGAATCTGAACAAAAATCCAAATCCACATGTTTTGTACCCTGGTAGCAGTTCTGTTAAAAGGTCTGGTTTAGGAGGAGAGATGCCAGCTGTCAGAGCCCCACCTCTATTTTTTACTGTAGGAGACGCTGAACTTCTTCGGCCTAAAAGATTAACTTGCACAATTGCAGAGTGTGGAGATTGTAATTAGATCTCAACAACAACAAGGATCTATTAAATTCCAGCTATTAACCAGGCATTATACGAGGCTTTGGGGATACAAGGACAAACAATGAAAGTCTATCCTCTATCCGCAAGGGTTTTCCATTCAAAGACAATGGTTCCCAACTTTTCTTTCTTTTTTTTGTTCTTCAAACCCCTTTCAACAATAACAGCAAAAAATAAATGTGTTGTGAACCTGTAAGGTAACTTAAGATACTACTTATAATATTTACAATTATTTAGTATTTCATCATTGTGAAGCCCACTGAATGAGAACCATCGTTCTAAGATATAACGTATACAGACAAATAATTTCAGAAGGGAGAAAATACCAAAGAGGAATTGGGAAAGGCTTCCTGTTAGTAGGGGATGGCCTCAGGGCTAAGCCTTGAAGGAAGGTGAGTATTCCAAGAGAGAGATGTGAGGAAGGAGGGCATTCCAGGCATGGGGTACAAATCCATAAAAAAGCACAGAGATGGGGGCAGCTAGGTGGCACAGCGAGTAGAGCACCGGCCCTGGAGTAAGGAGGACCTGAGTTCAAATCTGGCCTCAAACACTTGACACACTTACTAGCTGTGTGACTTTGGGCAAGTCACTTAATCCCAATCGCCCTGCCTTTCCCCCTCAAAAGCACAGAGATGGGAGTTGATTATGCTGAATTCTGAGAGTAGTCAGTATTCTCATGGAGAGTGCATGAAGAAGAACAATATGAAACATCAGGAAAGGTAGATGGAAGCCAGAGTGTGGAAGCCTCATATAATGTATTGCTTAGAAAAAGGACATCTTGGCGCACCATCAATAATTCTGAATATGAAGAGAAGCAAGCCCTTACAGAGACCGCTGGAAAAGCAGACAGGACCTGGACCAATACTGAAAGCAATCTGGAATCATTCAGCCTGGAAGGACTCTTCATTAGAAAAAATATAGGCTGTTACTGGAATTAAGATCCTCCCACAGCTAGCTGCCTTCACCTCAGGGTCTCAAAGCCCTTTCCTGGTAATGAATGTGTGACTTACTTCTGGTAGCCTCACCCAGGACCTGGATTAGTGGCAAGCCTTAACTCAGAGACAGAGGAAACCCGCTCAGAGAGACGAAGGCATTTGTTGTAGGTTATACCATATGTTAGAGCATAAGAATTAAAGAACAAAGGTGAAATGTGCTAGATATATCATAGTAAAGAATTTTTATCCTACATATCATCACCTTTCCTTCCCATTCCCATTTAGAATATAGAATTTTAGAGCTGAAAGAGACCTTAGAATCCAACTTGTCCAACTCACTTATTTCACAGATAAGGAAACTGAGTCACATAGAACTTAAGTAATTTGTCCGAGGTCACACTGCTAATTAATAGCAAAATCAAGCCTGACACCTAGGTTTTCCTAAAGCAGTACTTCTCAAACTCCTTGGTGTTAGGACCCCTCTAACGCTTTTAAAAATTATTAAATAGCAAAGAACTTTTGTTAATGTGGGTTATATCTATCCATATTTATCATATCTGAAATGAAAACATCTTATTATTATAAAAATAGTTTTGACTTCTTGGACCCCATCATACTTTGAGAACCTGGACCTATCTAAGACCAATCAGCATCTTTCATGGTTAATAGTGTCAGTTGTGAAAGTATTAACTCAGATCTCCCCCCTCTATACATAGCATAGTACAAAGAGATTTAACGTACTAAACTAGAAATCAGGACACCTGGGCTCTTTTTACTTGCTCTCCCTCACATAAGACTCTCCATCTTCTTTCCCCTGGCTATGTCTCATGCCTGGAATGCTCTGCCCCTCACCTTAGCCTCTTAGTTTTCCTGACTTCCTTTGACATTCAGCTCAAATCCATCCTTCTATAGGAAACTTTTTCCTTTGTGCTTGATAGTCACAGAGACTATATGGGGGCAACTGGGCAGTGTGGTGGATAGAACATTGGACCTGGAGTCAGGAAGAAGAGCTCAGATTCTACCTTAGGTGTTTACTAGCTATATGACCTTGGGCAAGTCATTTAACCTCCATCTTACTCAGTTTCCTCAATTGCAAAATGAGGATGGTAATAATAACAATAATAATAAAAATAAGAACACCTTGCAGGGTTGTTGTGAGGACCAAATGAGATGATAGTTTGTAAAGTGCATCATACAGCACCCGGCACATAATCGGTGCTTAATGCTTGCTTCCTTCCTTAGATACTTGGATTCAGAACTTGCCTGTATTCACACAAGTAGTATCAGAGGGAGGAACACGAAATAAGATTACTTCCCAACTTCAAGACTCATTCTCTATCCTCTCTGACATAATACTTCACATTATACTTATGAGTTAATATTTATATTTTTGTGATAGGTATTATAGCTGATGGCAACAAAACTCCATTTATTTAAACGTTTTATAATTATATTTTATTTAACTCCCAGATGGCATGATTAGTCACTGTCCTTGTTCTTTTCACAAGGAAGGATGAGGAGCTAGGCTGGTATTGCATGCTCGCCCTGGCAATTATATGGGTCCATCTCCATTGGCAGAAGTGCCAGTCTTTCTATGATTCTGAGAGAGTGGACAATCCTCTATCCTCCACCTCTACCTCTCTTTGTAGGTCAGCTTTGATTTGCTATCTAGGGGAACATCTCTAATGGATTTATGTAATCTGAATCAGCTTGAGCCCTTGCCTCTGGCAAACCCTAACTCTTGCCTGTCTTTTCAATATTTCACAGAGACCTAGTTTCATGATCCTGGCATGATGGAGTTGACTCCCAACACGAACAGACAAAATATGGTTAACTGCACACAGTATTTTACTCTTGGCACAGAATCAATAAAAACAAATAAACAATATATAATATTAAAACAATTTATAATAAAACCTTGACTACTAGCCTCTTTCAAATGCTGGTAGTTCCCAGACAGACAGAAGTTATTTTGAACACAATGGTCTCAGGAAATGCAGAGTCAGCTTGCTTAGTTCCCATGGGTGTTCCTTCTTTGAGTCAGCAAGAGATTTTAGCTAATCCAACTGTTTTGAAACTGATGCACAACTCATGCTTCCAATAGGGCTGGTCATCAGATGAAGACTCAAAAGTTCTAAGACTAAAAGCTCTGGACCTGGGAGCTCCATTGTGGTGATTGAGGACTGGTGTAAAATAGAACTCTTGGAGGCTAGTATTTTCAGGAACTCAAATCTCTGA
Organism: Trichosurus vulpecula; assembly: GCF_011100635.1. NCBI lineage: Eukaryota > Metazoa > Chordata > Mammalia > Diprotodontia > Phalangeridae > Trichosurus > Trichosurus vulpecula. The sequence continues at coordinate 184,075,951 of NC_050573.1, read as the reverse complement.
CTGATTCTCATCTTGGCTAGCTCATCATTTGAGGGTATAATCAAGGAGAAGTGTGAGCAATAGCAAGCCAGATAGGAAAGGATCTCTTTCTGCTTCATTTATCATCTTACTTCCTTGGTCCCTATTATGTCTCTGATACTGAGACCTTCAACCCAGTTTTCAGGGACCAAAAGACTTATCCCATTACCACTGTCCCTTTGGTTCTCCTAGCTTTTCAGTTTTATGGGTAGGGCCAATTATTATCAGAGGGTCACTGACATTTAACCATCTTGTTACATTTATTGTATCTTTAAAGATCATTTATAATTAAGACTTTGAAACAAATGACTAATTTTTCCACGTATAGCTCTTCCCCACTGTATTCCCCTTTCTTCTCCCATTAATTAAAGCCAGTTTGGACATAAAATTGTGCTCTTCAGGTCTCATCCTTCTTGGTAACTTAACCAAAGAAGGAAGCTGGAGTCTTCTTCCCATAATCAATAGATTAATTAATGAACATTTATTAAGTGCTTACTTTGTGCTGGGCACTGAGCTAAAGCTCTGCCAAAGAAAGGCAAAAGCCAGTTCCTGTCCTCAAGGAGCTTATGATTTATTAGGGAAGTAAAGTAAAGAAAAGAATTGAAGTGTTTCAGAAAAGATTGGAGGAGGAGAGTGTGAAAATGAGTGAGAAAAACAGTCAGGAACCATCAGTGAGGATGAGTGGAAAAGAAGTGAAAATGACTTGAGAAAAATAGGGGGGTCATTTGGGGAGTATGAAAGTCATTCATTGTTAGTAATCCCTAGTTTAGTTCTATAAGCCTCAGGAAAATGGAGGATCGGCAAGGGAGATAGCCAACTCTTCTTCTTTTGGGTAAAATTTCTTTTAGAACAGTGATACTATCAACATTGCAAAACCAGTTTAAGGAGGGCAAAAACATTGCTCAAGTCCTAGATAATGAATCCACACAGTCAGTGAAGGCCACATAAGAAAAGGAACGGTGACAGAATCAGGCATGACACGGAGAAGCCATTTGGAGCTGCTGTCATCTTCAGACACAAATCTCTGAGGACATGTGAGTATGCCCTGGGGATGACATAGTCTGCCAATGGAGGAGGAAGCATATGTTCAAAGCAGGAGTGAGAAGCTCTTTTGAGTGGATGATACGACTCAGGGTTTTCGTATACGCCTAGTAAGATAATAACAGACAACCTCACCTTTCTTATGTGCCTCTAAGATAGTAGTAGAAAACCTAAATCCTGTCTGGTTTTTGAATGCAAATTAATCAAATATGAGATGAGACTGTTTGCATCCTGGACACTGTGCCATGAACTAGCCAGTGTATTAAATAAGCTTGGTAAAATGGGCTTTTGGCTAAGTGGTTTTCCAAGTCAAGCTGATCAGATTTACGTTGCTGCATTTGATACTTTATGCTTGCTGAAGTAGCAGCTAATAAATAAAGACCATGAATGGCCAGGCCTGCCCCTAAGTGGAGCTGGCTGCTATAGCAACAGAGAAAGCTGAATCATGGCACCATTAAGATGGAAAGCTCAGAATTAAACCATTGCAGAATGGATGTGGAATCATAAGGGCAAAAAGTAATCCTAGAATCTCAATTCTACCTCAGGGAGTATTTTGACAAGTAACTAACCTATTTCTCCTCCCTCCTCTACTCCTTCCCCCCAGAAAACCTTGCAGTATATTAAGTTTTGTGTTGTTTTTTTTTAAAGGGCATTTCATAAACCTGTAATGGTTGAAGATTACTTCCTGGTACCCTTAAAGAGTCTGTCAGTCAGTCAATAAACATTTATTAAACACCTACTACATGCCAGGCACTGTATTAAGCTCTATAGATAAGAACACAAAAAAGAAAGATGGATCCCTGTGCTCAAGGAGCTTACAATCTAGTGGCAGAATACAACATATAAAAGGAAGCTAAAAGGGGGGAGGGGAAGAAGGGAAGATGCTCAGTTCAGGGATGTGATGGATAAGTCCAAAGGTGTACAGTTGGATGAAAAATGAATAGGAAATAGCAGTTTCATGCCCCCATCAACCTACCACCCACAAAGGCTCCTTTATTCCCAATCAGCCCCTCAACAATTTATATCCAGCACTGGTTCAGGAGCCTTCCCCATATTTCCCATGTTGACATCAAAAGTTCCATGACAAGTCGAAAGATTACTATGATTACACATAAGATAATGATTTTGGAGCTAGCAAGGACCTCTGAGGCTCTCTAGTCCAATCCCTTCATCTTATAAATGAAGAAACTGAGATCCAAAGAGGTTAAGTCACTCACTTGTTCAAGGTCACACATGTAATAAGTGACAAAGGTAGGATTTGAACCCATATCTTTTGGCTTGCGAACCACTGAATTTTTCTAATGCACCACACGGCCATGTAACACATCATGATACAGGTTGCTTCTTTGTTCCTATTTCACACCTCAGCACCTAACCCCTTTTTGCCCATACTATTGTTTTGAGTATAGAGAAGGATATAAGAAAAATGTCTCTTGTCCTGCTTAGATACCAACAGCCTCATCCTCCTCTCTGTACCCCTCATTGTGGTCACCCAGTAACCTGATGCTGCCTAATAAACTGTCCAAATGAGTCTAGTGGCATATAATAGTCTAAAATGGTAGTTGTTAACCTGGGGTCCATAAGCTTTTAATAAATATTTTGATAATTATATTTCAATATACTTGGTTTCCTTTGTAATCCTGTTTTTTTATGTACTTAAAAACATGATTCTGATATCTAAAAACATCTTTAAAAAATATTTCAAGACATTATTCTTTGGTGTCACCAGACTGTCAAAAGGGTCCATGATACAAACATGTTTAATACTCCCTTGTCTAAAAAGGAAGGGAAGTTGGGGGTCCATAAAACAACCTCCAGTTTAAGAGACCACTCATGTAAAAGAATTTGATATAATTATCATTATAATTACTTAGATGATAATAACTTAAATAGTTATAATTACTTGTCTCTGGGAGGCTAGCTGATCCAGTAAATAGAGCAGGTTTGAAGTCTCAGCTCCAATCCTGTGGCAAACACCATGAGGAAGTTGCTCTAAATGCTAAATAAAGGAGTTGGTATTTTATCTTAGAGGCAATGGGCATTAGAAGGGTAGAACTATTAAAAACTGGGAAACTAAATGAAATAAACTAACCAACCAAAAAAATCTAATCTCATTAATTTTAATATAATTAGTGAAATGTTGTATTATATAAACCAATCAACTGATTTTTCTAATTCTCAAGGGATGACAGCAAAAGAAACAGTAGAATTCTATAATTCTGTAATGAACATAATAGAATTTTATGATGAATGCAGCTTTAACTCTGGAATTTAGCTTTGGGTCAGGAAACCCTCACAGCCTTGATGGCTAAGAACATTTACCCTTGACTTTCTTCCTCACCAAAGATGGCTTTGACAGAAGAAACCACACATTGCACTACTCCCAAGTTACTTTCCTATTTCTCTTATGGCAAATTTTCAGGCCTAGAAACAACTCACAGTGGTACTCTAACCCAAAATATCAAGAGAATAAGGCAAAACCAGCTTCCATTGGTGGAAGGTATGTGGAGGCAGGTCTGGGTTTCAGAATAAGAAAGAACTTCTGAAAATTAGAGATTCCATAGGATGGGTTTCCTCAAGAAGTGGCGAGTTCCCCGTCACTGTAGGTGTTTAAGCAGAGGTTTGGTAACCACTTATCAGAAGGGATTTCTGCTCACGAATGAATTGGGTAGATGTTTTTTGACATTCTCTCTACTTCTATGCATTTAGGGATCCTAAAGATGCTTTGATGAGGCACAAAATATTAGAAGATGAAGATAACAATATTAAATTATAAATTTAACCCAACTCGTGGACATTCTCAGAACTTTAGTGGTCAACCCATCCTCATCAGATTTATAAGAGACATCAAAATAATTTTGTAGCACATCTTCATTTTACAGATAAGGAAAGTGAGGCTTAGAAAGGGGTAGTGAATTGCCTAGTGTCACACAGATAGTAAATAGAAGAGCTACACTTTGAAAGGGAGTCTCCTTTCTTTAATGCCTATGACTCAGGAGTCCTAACTGTGGCATTAGGAAATATAAATAAACCTTTTCTGGGATTTGTTGAGTGGCCTCGGGCCTCTTACTATAAGTACATATTTGCATTGCTATTTGTGTGTTCTGTTGGCCTTGTCATGCTATCTGCCCTTATCTGCCAAGAAAGATAAAAGCTTTAAGGAGAAAAAAAGCTCAATTTAGATGAAAAGCTTGGTAAAACACCAAGGGTTATGCTTTTATTTGATGAAGATTTATTCTGAGAAGCAAAATTATGTCCCTTGAAAATTCCCAAGTTCCCTTGATTATCTCCTGCCTCCCTGCCTCCTCAGATCACCTAAACCTGATTTCAGCACTCACACTGTCATTTGGGGCTTAATTAAGCAAGCCAAAGAAAAAGAGCAGCCAACCCCAAAAGTTATTTTTTGCTTCTTGGAAGGCCATCTGCTGCCATGACCTATTTCACAATATGCAAATTCACCAGCAGAACGCAATTTCCATTCAATCAGTGGCCTAGCAAATATAATTACTGTGCTAATTTTAAATTCCAAATGGTCAATGCAGGTTATAGTATGCCTACTCCATAAGCAAAATGTTACAATTAATTGAGAAAATACAAGGGTCCACATGCCAGGGTTCTGAGAGAAATGCTAGGGAACAAGTTTGTTTTCCTAAGCTTTGTATGTTCTTGGCACAAGTGAAACAGTAGCACTTCCAAATATTTTCCTTCGCTTTTTTATGTTGAAGATAGAGACAGAGGCCAGCAATGAGAGGATATGGGTATTTTTTCCTAATAGACAGTCACCAAACCAAGTCATTTTTTAGAGCCATATTGGTTTATTTGAAGAAGTAGGAGAAGGTGGAAGAGATTGTGTCAACAACAACCCATACCAGAAACTGGCCCATAGGCAGATAGGCAAACCAATCTTCATATTTACTTTATCATGGTTGAGGGGAGTGGAGAGAGAGGGAAAAGGAAAGATTATTCAATATCCCAAAAATTGTCAAAATACTTTGGAAGAACCAAAAAATGTGAAGTGTTTTACATTAAAGAAAAGATTAATATTTCTATTTCAAAGGTTATGTAGACATTCTCACAATGAGATATTCAGTGTGGTTAGACCAAAGGGAATGCTGTGAGCTTGGGCTAGAAACGCAGGCTAAGGCTAAATTTGTGAAGAGCTTTGAATGCCAAGATAAAAAGTCTGAATTTTATTTGTGGAATCATATTGCTAAGACATCATCCAATCTAAGATCTTCATTTTACATATAAAGAAACTGAGGCCTGAGGAAGTCTTAGAATGTCAGAGTCAGAAAGGACCCAAGACTCATCAATTTCAACCTACAGCTGAACAAGAATCCTCACTCTAATATGTCTGATAACTGCTTAACTAGCCTTTGCTTGAGGACCCACTTACCCCAGGAGCAACCCATTCACTTTTGTCTTTCCTTGTATAAAGCCTCAATTTCCTTTTGTACAACTTCTACATGGGCCATCACCCACTCTGGAGGAGAGGATAAGGTTGATGACTTTGCACAGCCCTGCCTCACTCAAATCCAATTCGCACACAAGCCAAGATATCAACCTTGTGATGTTGTTGGTCCTCTTCCAGAATGAAAGATGAACAATGACAACTTCTATCCACTACTCCTAGCTTTACTATTTAGGGTTAAATAGAATAACTATAGAAAAATAGGAAAAAACTATTTGTTTTCTGCTGATAGATCTTCAAACATTTGTAGAAAGCTGTCATAATTCCCAATAAGTCTTCCCTCCTCTAGGTTGAAGATTCCCCAGTTCCTTCAATGGATTCTTGTGTGGCTTGATACTGAGGCCCTTCACAATCCTGGTTGTCCTCCTATGGATAAGCCTACAGCTTATTGATATCTTTCCTAAAATGGGACATTCAGCACTGAAACCATCACTGGAGACATTGTCTGACCAAGATAGAGAGCAGTGGGACTATCACCTCCATATTCATGGGAGCTACACCACCTGTGGCAGATAAGTAATAGATAGGGTGCAGGGCCTGGAATCAGGAAGACTCATCTTACTGAGTTCAATTTTGACCTCAGACACTTACTAGCTGTGGGACCCTGGGCAAGTCACTTAACCCTGTTTGCCTCAGTTTTCTCATCTGTAAAATGAGCTGGAGAAGGAAATGGAAAACCATTCTACTATCTTTCCCAAGAAAACTCCAAATAGGGTCATGAAAAGTCAGACCGAATTTCAGACTTCTGAAATGACCGAAAAACAAAAGTCATTCTTAACGCAACTAAAGTTCCTCTTAGATTTTTTTTGGTTGTCAGACCATCTTATCACTTGCCAGCCATTTCCAAATCATGCTATCTGTGCTCCAGCCATCATTCTCACCTTCCTTTCATTGGTACCTTGGACTCTGCCCCTGGAACCACATTGTACTCTAAATGAATTTTCACTTTACCATGACCGGAATCAGGCATCCACATCACAAGCCATTTCAAAACCATGATGCCTTCATTCTGGCTATTGTCCTTCATCTTCTACATCTTTCTCCCACTGGTACCTTAGACTCTGACTCTGGAACTATCCTAGATGCAAGCAGATGAGCTTTTACCTGGAATCTATGAGTTGTCTTCCCCTATTAGAATGTTCTGAAATGTTTATAGCTGCTCTCTTTGTGGTGGCAAAGAACTGGAAATTGCAGGGATGCCTAACAATTGGGGAATGGCTAAACAAGTTGTGGTATATGATTGTGATAGAATATTATTGTGCTATAAGAAATGATGAGCTCAGTGATCTTAGAGAAACATGAAAAGACTTGCACAAAATAATGAAGAGAGAAATGAGCAAAACCAAGAACATTGTATACAGTAACAACATTGTTTTAAGAATGACTTTGAGGGAATGTTATTTTGACTATTATAAACATGCAAATTAGCTGTAAAGGACATACGGAGAAAGAAGCTATCTGCATCCAGAGAAAGAACTGATAAATAAAAGTATATATATAGAATAATTTTATATATGTGTGGGTATGCATATATACATACATACAGAGAGAGAGAGAGAGAGAGAGAGAGAGAGAGAGAGAGAGAGAGAGTTTTGTGTCTAATGGTGGCCATCTCCAGGTTGAGGGGGAGGAAAGAAAAAAGGAAAAAAAAGAAAAAAGGAAATTTGTATGATAACTTGTATATTTAAAAGGAATAGCAAGTTGTGCATAGTAGATTTGTGGCTTCATGTGCAATCATCTTTTTCATTATACTATGTTATAAGAATGCTTCTTTTATTACATAAATTAAAAATAAAATAAATTTAAAATTTTTTTTAAAACAGAATGGTGCCATATCCTATCATTTCTACCTGTGCATCGTCACTTATATATGAGCCCTTCTCTCCTTTAACACAACAGCCACTCTCATAAATGCCCTCATGACTTCAGGCCTCATCTGTTGTAATAGCTTCTTGTTGATCTTCTCCCTGCATCCAGTCCCTCCCTACCCCAGCCCATCTTCCACTTGGAGACCAAACGAATAAATTCTGCTCCATAAATTAGCTCTCTGTTACTTCTAAGATCAAATATGAAATCACATTTGGCTTTTAAAGCCCTTAACAGCCTGGTTCTTTCCAACCTTTCCCACCTTTTTGCACTTTCTTTTCCTCTATGTGCAGTGACATTGGCCTTCCTGGTGTTCCTCCTACGCAACACTCCATCTCCCATCTCCCCTGACTTTTCATGGGTTGTCCCTCGAGCTCTCTCTTGCTTTACCTCTACTTCCTGACTTCTCTGTATTCCTTCACGACTCAGTTCAAATTCTATCTTCTGCCAGAAGCCTTTCCCAGTCCTTCCACCCTAGATCTTCCCTCTGATTTACCATTATCTATGCTTTGTATGGACATAGCTGTTTGCATGGTCTCTTTCCTTTAGACATAATGATGACAAGGATGATGTTGAGGATGATGATGATGATGAGGATGATGGTGATGGTGATGACAGCTAGCATTTATATAGCACCTATTACACACCAAGTGCTCTGTGAGGTGCTTTACAAATATCTCATTTGATCCTCACAACAGCCCTGGGAGGTAGGTGTGATTATTATCTCCATATTACAATTGAGGGAAATGAGGCTGATCCAATTAAGTGACTAGCCCAGGGTCACATGGCTAGTAAGGGTCTGTGGATGGATTTGAACTCAGGTCTTCCTGACTCCAGCACTCTATCCACCTTGTCTCCCGATTGCCTGTAATATTGGAATATGAGCTCCTTGAGGCTAAGACTGGTTTTGCCTTTCATTGTACCTCCAGCACAATGTCTGGATCATAGCGGGTACTTAATAAATGCTTATTAACTTGACTTGAGGGCAGACTATTTTGCTGTCATATATTTGTGTTCCCAGCACTTGGTAAAGTCCTTGGCACATAGTAAGTGCTTAATAAATGCATTATCATTCCTTCTTTTTTTGTAAACATTTTTATTTTAAACTTAAACAGAAAATGAGAAAAGAAAAAGAAATATTGCCTGGTATATAGCAGACCAAAGGAGAGGATTCAATACAAAACAATAAATTTTCATTTCAAGAAAACCTGTATAATAAATACTACATGTTGTTTTCAAAGCTGCCCAGCTTTTCTTTGCTTCCTTGTTGGTTTTCTTTTGTTCTCCTCTGTTTACTTTTTACATATATATATATATATATATATATATACATATATATATATATGTATATATATACATATATATATACACATACATTTACCTAGATATCTATAAACATACACATATATACACATATACACTCATACACATATATGTAAGACCATACTATGCTTATTTCCTCCTACCATCTGTTTCTCTGAAGGTGGAGAGCATCTTCCATCATAAGTCCAAGTCTTTCCATGTTTTTTTCTAAATCAACCAGCTCATCATTTCCTATGCCACAGCAATATTCCAACCCAATTCCATCCTATCTGAGAGACTATGAAAGTTTTTACCCCCAATTTTCTGCGTTTCTTCTATTCATGGCTGCATAAGTTTTGTTTGTACAAGAAAATTCTAATTTGAAATAAATAAAATGATTCTTTTTACACTTCAACAATGTTCTTACCTCATAATATAGTTTAAGGTGTGACACTGCTGAATCTACTTCCTTTACATCCTTTTCCCCTGTTTTTTTTCAAGTTCCTGAGCTTTTGTTCCAAAAGAATTTTATTATTTTTTTCTAGCTCAGTAAAAAATTTTTTTAGTAATTTAATTGGGATGACATTGAATAACTAGATTAGTTAGGTAAAATTGTAATTTTAAAAATTATATTGGCTTTACCTACCCATGAACAATAAATATTACTTCAATTATTTAGATCTGAGTTTATTTGTATAAAAATGCTTTATGTTTATGTTCATATAGTTCTTGTGTCTGTTTTGGTGGGTATATACTCAGGTATTTTGTACTGTCTAAGTATTTTAAATGGTCTAAAACAATTTTGAAAAATATTGCTACCACATAGAGTAGTTTTTCTATTTTTCACTTTCTCTTAAATCTATTTTAACTTTAACTTTCTCTGAGATCATAATTACTATCCCTGTTTTTATATGTTAAATTCTACTATGCTTTTTTATCTTTGTGTGTATCTCTTATTTCTATGATGTTTTCTGAAAGCAACGTATTGTTGAATTCAAATTTTTAATCTGCTATGCATTTCCATTTTATGGGTAAATCCATCCCATTCACATTTCAAGCTATGATTATTTCTTGTGTATTTTCCTCCTTCCTATTTTTCCTCACTATCCATCTCACCCTATTTATCCTATCCCTTCTTACTCTTCTGCTTTATTTCTAGCTGCTGCCTTGCCCTTCTTTTTCTTAACCTACCCACCCCTCTAAGAGTCACTCCCTTATCTTCTTCTCCCACCCTATCCCTTTGCCCTCTTATTTCTTTCTGAATTTAGAAGACTTATACCTTTCTTGATATATATGTTGTTCCCTCTTTAAACCATTGCCAATGAGAGTAAGATTATAGCATTACTCACCCTTCCCCCAACTAGCTTCTTCTGTATCAATTTTTCATTTTATGCCTCATTTGTATGAGATAATTACTCCTACTGTTTTTTTAGAATCACTGCCATAATACTTAGCTCTTTCTTTCAAACTACCCAAATAATGATGACAATCATAAGAATACTGCTAATATTTTCACATATATGAAGTAAACAATTCGACCTTATTGAATCCCTTGTAATTGGTCTTTAATGTTTACCTTACATTTCTCCTGGATGTTATATGTCAAATATTTACTTAAGTTCTGGGATTTTTGTCACAAAACCCTCCCACTCAGGATTATACTTAATTTTGATGGATAAGTTAACTTCACAAACCCAGCTCTTTTGCTCTATGGAATGTAGTATTCCAAGATTTATGGTTCTCCAGCGTAGTAATTGCTAGATCTTGTATAATCTTTATTGTAGCTCTATGATATATTTAAATTGTTTTTTCTTGTTCCTTCTACTATTTTCTCCTTAACCTGGGAGCTTTGAAACTTGACTATGATATTCCTATAAGTTTTTCTCCTGGGATCTCTTTCAGGTGGTGATTGGTAGATTTTTTCTATTTCTACTTTGCCTTCATGTTCTAGAACTTCAGGGCAATTTTCTTTCATAATTTCTTATGATGTTGTATCAAGATTCTTTTTATTAATCATAATTTCCAAGTAGTTTGACTATTCTTATATTATTTCTCCCTGATGTATTCTCCAGATTAGTTATTTTTCTGATGAGATGTCTCACTTTCTCTTCTATTTTTCACCCTTTTGATTTTATTTTATGATTTCTTGGTGTCTTAGAATGTCCTTAGCTTCCCCTTACCCAAATCTAATTTTCAAGGAATCATTTTCTTTCTTAAATTTTTAATTCTCTATTTCTAGTTGTTTGACTTTCTTTTCATAATTTTCTTGATTTTCTTGGAGGCTCATTTTTAAAATTTTTGCTCAATCTCTCTTTTTTACTTGTAAAGTTCTGTTTTAAGGTCTTCCAATTATCTTCCAATTATCACTTATTTTTAGCACCCCATTGATTAATATGGAACTCCCTATTTACCAGATGAACTGCTGTCTAGTCACACTTTTCCTATCTTTTACTTATGAAATATTTGCCCAAGATCGCTTAGTAAATTAGTGGTTGGGTCAGAATTAGATTCTGTTGGACATTGTTAGTAAAATTCATCCTCAGATACTTATTGTGTGACCCTGAGCTAGTCATTTAACTTTGATCAGACTCATTTGCCCCAATTATAAAATGGAGACAATAGTCACACCTATCTCCCAGGATGGTTATGAGGATCAAATGAGATATTATTTGTAAAGCACTTTGCACAGTACTTGGTGTGTAACAGTATAATATAATAAAAGATAAGATATGATATGATATGGTACAAATGTATGGAGAGAGAGAGAGGGAGAGAGAGAGAGAGAGAGAAAGAGAGAGAGAAAGAGAGAGAGAGAGAGAGAGAGAGAGAGAGAGAGAGAGAGAGAGAGAGCCAACATCCTCATGCTTCAATTCAGATTTTCCCCTTCTTCTTGACCTAGGCAGTGAGATTGCATAGTGGATAGAAAGCTGGACCTAAATTCAGAAGACCTGTCTTTATAATCTTGCCTCAGACACTTACTACCATGTGACCCTGAGCAAGTCACTTAATCTCTGACTGCCTCAATTTCCTAATTTGTAAAATGATTTTAATAATAACATATATCATAGGGTTGTTGTGAGGATAAAATGACTAAATGTAGGTATATGATATGTGTGTGTGTATACATATCTATCTATCCCTTTGCAAAATTTCTACTTTTTTTAGTCTAATAAATCTGAAAATATCTTCTTGATACTGGATTGTTGTATTGCTTTAAAAAAGACATTTCAAAATGTTTGGATCCTTCCTTAATTATCACAGAAAGTATATATTGTTTCTGATCTAAATAGTCATTAATACCTTTCAATGGTCAATATCCTTCAAAGACATTGAAGAAAGATCATGAATATTCAAAGAAGAGAAACATTTGGACTTAGCAAGAAAATCTAAAAAGGAAAAAAGAAAGGCTATTTTCAGTGCATCCTGTGTCCCATTTCCCAAAAGCAAAGAAGAAACTACTCTTATTTCTGGCACAACTATTTCTGGTTTCAACTTTTTGTTCCCTTGTGTCTTGGTGGTGAATCAGGACCCACTGTCCAGGGCAGAACCCCAGGGACTCCTAAGCCAACTCTCTACCCTGCTCATCCTGAAAAGATGTCTGACAAGCCAGAAATGTCTGAGATTCAGAAATCTACAAGTCTGAATTGAAGACAGAGAAACCCACTGCCTCCAAGAGAAAATAATTGAATAAGTGAAGCAAGATGGGGAAACCCAAATGAAATCTGCCCTGTGGATAGACATGGTCTCAGTGAAATGCATAAGCATAGCCTTACTGCTTGATTTCTTTAGCTATTTAGCTTTATCACTTGCAAAAAGGTTGGATAAGGCTTATAATGATTGTGTTGTCCTTTTCCACATCAAAAGAATAAAGAAATAGTGACATCCCATGACATGTTTTCTTTTCATCAGCCTGTCTGGCAAGTTTGGGTCCTAGTGATATGAAAAGAGCTTGCAAATTGGCAAAAGAATCAGGATGAGATAAAAATCTTGCTCGATTAACAGAATAAAATGCAAAGCTGTAACAAAGGCCCTGGAAAACTGTAAAATCCATTAAATGGAGTGTTGTCCTCTGTTGTTGCTTCCATATGGGGAATGGAGAAGAAAAGGAGTTTGTGGCCAGAATTTAGGGATCCTAATTAGAACATGGCAGATGGTCAATGAACTCCCACCTCAACCCTGCCTCCTAGAATCACTTGGGTTTTTTTTTTCAAAGCTCAGTACAGGTACCACCTTCTGCATGAAGCTTTCCTAATGACCCCAAGCTGCTGGTGTCTCATCTTAAAAATTACCTTGTGTTTATTTGATGTGTATTTGGGTATATACATGATATCTCTCCTTGTGAATGTAGGCTCCTTGAGAGCAGGAATGCTTTCATTTTTGCCTTTGCCTTTGCCTAGAAAATGCACAGTGCCTAGCAAATAGTAGGCATTTAGTAAGTGCTTATGCATGGATTAATTGATTGGTGAAGCCAAAACTAAAACACTCCCCATGACAATCGGGGAAGTCATTTTGCTTAGAGTTAGATTATATTCAGTAAGCTTCCAGACCAGCCACTATTTAAGATTGGCTAGATAACTTTTTGAAGTACAGAAATTACTTTGTACCATTTTTGAATCTATTATTTTCCCTGTAAACCAATCCCATTCTAAAATGTACCAGGGTTAATTCTAGCAGCATGGATGTATATGGTGGTGACGGATAAGGGGCAGTGTGGAAAGGAGAACAAAAGGAGATGGTTGAAGGGGTAATAAGCAGAGAGAAGAGAGGGAATGAGCATGTACTTTTTTGTACGGTAAACATTTATTAAACTTTAATTTTCACAAGATCTTATTTCTTTTTTTACTTTTTCATATTATGTTATTTAATATTTTAGTTTTCAATACTGATTTCCACAAGTCAGCCCTCCCTTCTGTCACCCCACTCCTCCCTCATCCCTTTTCCCCATACTTTCTTGTAGGGCAGGATAGATTTCTATGCCCCATTCTCTACATATCTTATTTACCAGTTGCATGCAAAAAAAACTTTTTTTGAGCATCTGCTTTTAAAACTTTGAATTCCAAATTCTCTCCTCTCTTCCCTCCCCACTCACCCTCCCTAAGAAGGCAAGCAATTCAACATAGGCCACACATGTATCATTATGCAAAACACTTCCACAATAGTCTGTTGTGAAAGACTATATTTCCCTCCATCCTACCGTATTCCCCTTTATTCAGTTTTTTTCCCTTGACCCTGTCCCTTTTCAAAAGTGTTTGCTTTTGATTACCACCTCCCCCTATCTGCGCTGCTTTCTATCATCCTCCCCCCTTTTTATCCCCTTCCCCCTACTTTCCTATGGGGTAAGATACCCAATAGAGTGTGTATGTTATTCCCTTCTCAAGTTAAATCCGAAGAGAGCAAGATTCACTCATTCCCCCTCACCTGCCCCCTCTTCCCTTCCAACAGAACTGCTTTTTCTTGCCACTTTTATGTGAGATAATTTACCCCATTCTATCTCTCCAGTTTCCCCCCTCTCAATATATTCCTCTCTCACCCCTCAATTTAATTTAATTTTTTAAGATATCATCCCTTCATAGTTAACTCCCTTTGTGCCCTCTGTCTATATATATGTATATTCCCTTCAACTACCCTAATACTGAGAAAGGTCTCATGAATTACACATATCATCTTTCCATGTAGGAATGTAAACAAAGCAGATCAACTTTAGTAAGTCCCTTATGAGTTCTCTTTCTTGTTTCCCTTTTCATGCTTCTCTTGATTCTTGTGTTTGAAAGTCAAATTTTCTATTCAGCTCTGGTCTTTTCACTGAGAAAGCTTGAAAGTCCTCTATTTTATTGAAAATCCATATTTTGCCTTGGAGCATGATGCTCAGTTTTGCTAGGTAGGTGATTCTTGGTTTTAATCCTAGATCCATTGACCTCCAGAATATCATATTCCAAGCCCTTTGATGCCTTAATGTAGAAGCTGCTAGATCTTGTATTATCCTGATTGTGTTTCCACAATACTCAAATTGTTTCTTTCTGGCTGCTTGCAGTATTTTCTCCTTGACCTGGTAACTCTGGAATTTGGTGATAATATTCCTAGGAGATTTCTTTTTGGGATCTTTTTGAGGAGGTGATCAATGGATTCTTTCAATTTCTATTTTACCCTCTGGTTCTAGAATATCAGGACAGTTTTCCTTGATAATTTCTTGAAATATGATGTCTAGGCTCCTTTTTTGATCATGGCTTTCAGTTAGCCCAATAATTTTTAAATTATCTCTCCTGGATCCATTCTCCAGGTCAGTGGTTTTTCCAATGGGATATTTCACATTGTCTTCCATTTTTTCATTCCTTTGGTTCTGTTTTATAATATCTTGATTTCTCACAAAGTTAGTAGCTTCCACTTGCTCCGATCTAATTTTTAAGGTGGTATTTTCTTCAGTGGTCTTTTGGACCTCCTTTTCCATTTGGTTAATTCTGCCTTTTAAGGCATTCTTCTCCTCATTGGCTTTTTGGAGCGCTTTTGCCATTTGGGTTAGTCTATTTTAAGGTGTTATTTTCTTCAGTATTTTGGGAGGTCTCCTTTCACAAGTCGTTGACTTGTTTTTCATGATTTTCTTGCATCACCCTCATTTCTCTTCCCAATTTTCCCTCTACTTCTCTTACTTGCTTTTCCAAATTCTTTTTGAGCTCTTCCATGGCCTGAGACCAATTCATATTTTTCTTGGAGGCTTTTGATGTAGGCTTTTTGATTTTGTTGACTTCTTCTGGCTGTATGTTTTAATCTTCTTTGTCACCAAAAAAGATTCTAAAATCTGAGTCTGAGTCTGTGTCCTTTTTTGCTGCCTGTTCATGTTTCCAGCCAACTACTTGACCTTTGAGTTTTTTGTCAGGGTATGACTGCTTGTAGAGTACAGAGTGCTTTGCCCTAAGCTTTAGGTGCTGCACTGCTGTTTTCAGAATTACTTCTACTCCACTGTCACCGCAAGTTGTGCCACAGCAGTGCTCCTCCTCCCCCAAGAACCGCCAACCAGGATCATGACTCAGATTCAAGCAGAGCACAGCAAGAGAACCTATCTCTGTGCTAGCAAAGTGCTTTTTGCTCTCCTGCCTTGATCTGCCACTTGATTCCTCCCATCGTGTGAGCCAGGGTCTCTGGAAGCAGCCATAGGAGCTTCCTGCTGCTGCCACTGCTACTGCAGCACCATCTCCACCACCCCCAGGGCTGAAGCTGCACTGCTCTCACTCCTATCTAGCAGTTTTCCCTCTAATCTGCTCCGTGGTCTTTGGCATTTGTGGGTTGAGAAGCCTGGTACCTACCACAGCTCAATGATTCATGGCCCTCAGGCATACTCTGCCTGACTCCCTGTCTGGTTGGTCCTGGCATGGCCCATGCTGGGCTGGGCTGTGCTTTGCTCCCAGCACCATGCAATAGACCCTTCCCACCAATCATCCAGGTTCTCCTGGGTTGGAGACCTGCTTCCCTCCTTCCCTATTTTGTGGTTTCTGCAGCTCTAGAATTTGTTCAGAGCCATTTTTACAGGTGGTTGGAGGGATTTGGGGAGAGCTTTAGCAAGTGCCTCCTTTCCAGCCACCATCTTCACAGTATCTTATTTCAGTTCTGAAATCAGCCTAAAAATATTTCTCTACATTAACATCAATCTGGTGATCATTTAATAAATAAAGGAATGTATTATACCTTTGCAAAATAAGTTTGATATATTGAGGATTCCCAACAATGACAGCAGTAGACCTGATTCCAAGGGTCACAAAGCATATACTTTTTAACAAATATTATTTTAAGCATGAATTTCAGCAAATGAGCTATATTGTCTATTATAAATGCCTAAATTAACTACAAAGGACATAAGAAAAAAGACACTTTCTGCATCCAGAGAAGGAACTGATAAATAGAAGTATATATAGAATAATTTTACATACATAAGCACACATGCAAACACAATATTTTCTCCTTAACCTGGGAGCTTCGAAACATGGCTATGATACTCCTATAGGTTTTCCTCTTGAGATCTCTTTTAGGTGATGATCAGTGGGCTTTTTCTCTACGGTGAGGAGAGGGAAGAAAAAAAAGGAAAAAAGGAAATTTACATGATGACTTTGTTGTATATTTGAAAGGAATAGCATGTTGCGCATAGTAGATTTGCAGTTTCATGTACAATCATCTTTTTATTGTACTGTTACAGAAATTCTTGTTTTATTCCATAAATTAAAAGCAAAACAAAAAAAATTTCAAAACCAAATATCATCTAATTTGATTCTCACAAGCCTGTGAGGTATATGTTAGTAAGAGGAGGTGACATTTATTATGATATTATTGTCCCCCTTTTACAGTTGAGGAAGCTGCAGTTAAGTGACTTGCTCAATGTCAGAGAGTTTGTAAGTGTCTGAATCCCTATTTGAAAACAGATTTTTCTGACTCCAGGCCCAGCACTCTATCCACTGTGCCATCATCAGCCTCAAAATCTTCAGAGAAGATTTGGTAAATAAGGTCAGTAACCAGAGTGAAAGCAGAAAGCTAAAGGTAGAGCTGGATGGGTAGGGCTGGACCAAATCTGCAGATTAGCCCAGATAGCTATTCCCTGAGACCAAGCCTAAAGAGTATCCCTGTTGTGGAGGAACCATCTATATCAACAGCCCTCACCTCTGCCTGACCCTCCCATGGCCACACAGAGGTACTTGGGTTTTTACCCCAGCAAATCTTGTATTCTTATATTCAACAGATCACAGATCTCATTTGACTAGTTTTAAGATCTCTTTTAGACACAGAAACTGAATCAACAGGGCCTGGCCAAGGTTTCACAGCAAACTAATTAGTGGAATGGAACTTGAACTCAGATCCTGGAGGGTGGGGAGCTTTGATTCATCAGCAGGGGGAGCAGCACAGGAGCTTATACACCTTGCTTTAAGTTAATTGAAGAGAGTCTTGGGCAAGGCAAAGATCAACCCTATTAGAGTCAATATAGATGGGTACCTCTTGAGGAAATGGAACTTGGTGCTAAGAATTGGAAGCCCAGAGAATTAGCATTAAAAAACCAGGAAGGAAAGTTCTGATCAGGTCAGGCTCTAGGGATTCTGAAAGTGTGAAGAGAAGGCCTTCTAGACAGTGGGATAGTGCAGATTTTTTCAAAAGCCAGATAACTTGGTTGGTTACTTAGCTCTAATGAAGTATTTGGAAGAAAGTTGATTCAGCCCTTCCTTCCTCAGGTTTCATTTAGGTTCACTGTGGTAAGCGGCACTACTTAATTCATTAAACAATAGTGGGCATGTATTAAATAAAAGTCATTGTGTTAGGTATTGGTGTGGAGGATACACATACACACACATATGATATATGTGTGTATAACATATATAACCTACCTTCAGTAAATGAATGAAGAAGGCATTTATTAAGCTCTTCCTCTGTGCAAAAAACTGACTGTGTTTCAAGGAGCTTATGATCTAATAAGGCAGTTAAAGCCTATACACACATAACTGTAAATGCAAATGATGGATGATACGTGCCATCTGAGAAGTACCCAAAACATTCTAGGAGTTCAGAGGAGAGTAGAGATCATTTGCATCAGTGATAATCAGAGAAAGCTTCATGAAGGAGGTGGTTTACAATTTGCTCATGACAGGTAGGATTTCAACGGGGAGAGGTCGGGAAGGCAAGACGAAGACATCCCAGGTGGAGCAATGATGGGAGGCAGCCAAGGTGTGTTCAGGGAATGGCAAGTAGGTCCATGTGGCTGGAGCATGTGCTTTTAAAAGTCTCTTATGCCATGAATCTTAACATGAAACTTTCATTCTAGTGCTCCAGCCAATCAAGTGGGGTTCTAGAGCAGTGATTGATAGGTAAGAAAAGGTGTTGACATGGTTCTTCTACTCTCAGAATCCATATTTTGGGCATTTAATTGACAGAGCACAAAGGAGAGAAAAGAGGAAGCAGAAAGATAGCTTGATTTACTCCCTAATTATAAAGTTGGAGAGGCTTGTTCTCATAAAGATAGGAGTCTTTTCCATGACCTCGGGTAGACTCTAAAAAACAATTATCTGTAAGTTACCCAAAGCCATAAGTATACATACACAATAGCATGGGTACGCCAACCCATCCAGGTTTACCTGACATGTGCTCTCTGCATACATATGCCGAGAGCCCAGGGGTTCATCCTTTTTCACAGGTGACCATGAGCACATAAGAGGCTTCATGGTACAATAAAGAACAAAGATGCCAGTAAGTTTTTTCCATGGCTTGCATTTCTGATTTAACTCTACTCTCCCAAACTAGCCTATAGCCTCTAAAATAAGCCACAGGCTCAACAAACCTAAACTATAATATTAGCTATACCCTAATATTCACTCAGGAGTTTTTGTTCATTACTTCCTATGCTGAGGCATCTTACATATATGGAACAGGATAGCAGATAATTGCTTGTTTATAAATGCATCCATACATTTCTTTTCTTGAAAATTTTATCTTAGTTTTGTTGATGTCATTTGCTTTTTATATCTCCTTCATTCCTGTTATTTAAGCTTCTTCCTTGCCTTATAACAACCATTTTAAAAAAGAGAAAAAGAAGAGGAGGTCAGGAAAATATCAGCGTCATTTGACAGTGTAGGCAATATTCCATACCTGGACCCCCCCCCCATTTCTGCAAAGAAGGGAGGGAGGCATATTTTCTCAACTCTTTTCCTAAGCCAATATTAATGAATATAATTCCTTACAGGAAAATGCCCATTTGTTTACATTTACAAAAGGAGGGTGGAGCTTGCAGTTGTGTATATCTTAAATGGAAAACATGCCTGCATCCTGGCAATGTGGATAGGGAATTGGCCTATGAGAAAACAGGACATTATGTTCATGCCTCTTTTCTCTGCAAATTCACAGATTCACTTTAGACTGGTCACTTGCCCTCCAAGTGCCCTAGGCAATTCTCCAGGACTATAAATTGCAGAGAAAGATGCTGATCTGTATTGGCAGAAGAAGTTTCAGAATGAAAGCTCTTTAAACCAAGGAAATTGAAGGCTGGGTTAAAAAAAACAAAACACTTCCAATGCATTATGGGAAAGCATGACAAAGGCATTTAGAATCCAAACATCATGGAATGAATTTTGGCGGTCAGAGTTTAGCAGGTCCTACCACAAAGGCAATAATTCAATTACTTTGAAGTCCTCTGACTCCTACCCTCTGCTCCCTGGCTTCTCTGGCACCCATTGGGGAAAAATGGTGGTGACAACTGCCCAGGTCTACCTGTGAGACCCAGGAAAGAAATGGATGTCAGGCAAGTCCAATAAAAGTTTGTTAGTGAAGCTAAAGAAGAAAAGACAACTAAATAAATGCTCATGATTCTTAAAATTCTGTGTTTCAGAGTAAGCTTGGCCTGTAGGGCCATCACTATAAACTCTGTTGGTCATTGGGCCAGTAACCATCACAAACAGAAGGCTTCTATGTGAAATGCTTTTGGTTCAGCTACAGTTTCATTCCCTCCTACCAGCTAGAAAGAAAAAAATATAAGAATATCAAAGCAGGTCCTTTATTTATTTACTTATTTATTTGTTTGTTTATTTAGTTTTCACTGTCATCTAAACTAAAACACAGTTGTTCCTTTGGACTTTTGGAGTCTTCCAGGGTTTAGTAAATCCTCTGGCAATTAAGCATGGCATCCTGTTGCCTAATGGGGAAAGAGGCAGAGGAACGTGTCCCTCTTCTTCCTGCTGACATTTCAGACTTCCCAGATGGAAGCTCTTGTGGGCCTCAGGCATGATGGGTCTTCTCTTCCGTTGTGTCTAAAACTCTGTTTGTTTGCATTCAAATTGCTGTTCTAGAGAAAGCAGTGAAATCTGCTCGAAGTCCCTAATGTTGGAACTCAAGCTTTTGTTTTGTGAACTCAGATGGTTTGTATTCCTCAAAATGATTTTGCCAGGAACCAAAAATGATCAGCCTGCTCTATAGCTCATGCACTGGCTTTCTAAAAGCCCATTATTTTAAAACATTTCTCTCCTGAGTCCCTTTCCTGAAATCTCTTATTAAAATGTAAATAATGCTCTCCCCTCCCTGAGGAAAAAGTCAAGTCACTAAATTTCAAATGTGCCTTTTGTCCAAACCCGATGTGATTCCCTCTGCCATCTCTAGTAGCCCATGTGGCTCCTGTCATATTTACAAAATAGCTTTATTTATACCTCATCCACACAGCTTCTAGACTAGAAAACCTTTTCTGAGAGCCCTTTGCCATACAAACATTAATCAACCATGGTAGTCCAAACTAAAGACCAATGGTGGTAGAAAAACATTGCAAACCATTCTATCTTTTCTGATATCAACCAACCAGGGCAGGTTAGGTAGGCCCTTAGGATTTGACAAGAGGTCCATTCCCAGAAACTAAGTACTAACTTTGTGACCATGGGCAAATCACTTAATTTTCTGAATTTCAATTTCTTCCTTTTAAGATGAGGGACTTGACTAGATGACATCTAAAGTTCCTTCAGCTCTAAATCTAAGATTCATTTGCAAGCACAGAAAATGGAATGGGATGGCTTAGCCTAAACTTGGGAGCACATTGAAAGATTTGTTCTCAGTTATTAATTTTTTAATTGGAAGTATTTTTAACAGTTTGTAATAGCTAGGTTAAGACCTAAGAATTTAGAATGAAAGACTGAGTAGTGAGAATATAATAATTTAAAAGAACTCATTAACATAATGTTTTAAGGTTTACGGTATTATTTTCCTCATGATCTAAAAAGAAGGACATGCAAATTTTATTATCTTCATTTTATCGATGTGGAAACTGAAACTCAGAGAGGTTAAATGACTTGCCCAGGGTCTTATAGCTGGGAAGTAGGTCTCAAATTTTAGGTCTTTTGAGACCAAGTTGAACGTTCTCTATGTTACCTCAAATTTTTTCTGGAAGATTTAAGGTAATGCAGGAATTCAGTCTTTTAAAAAATTCAGGGATTTATAAACATAGGTTTGTTGGTTGCATAGCCAAGCACTAGTTCTTATCAGCTAATCCACATGCAATAACTAAGTCAGAGTGATCAGGGCTTTGTCTCAGGCACCAACATGGGGTAGGTGCAATTCTTTCCCACCCAAGCTCTAACATCTCATGCTCTTCTTTAGGTCCTGCACTGTGAGTACTGTGTACTACAGTCCGCAAAAATATTCTGTTCCTCTTCCATGACATAGCCATGACCCTCACCTGCTATTTCTTTCCATCTCTATCTTCTGCCTGTGGTCTTCCAATGTAAATAATAGTGCTGCCACATAACATACTGCAGTAGATACCACTTTTTTTTTCCTAGTCTATGAACCACTTCTGACAAAAAAAAAATATGTGTTGTGAACTCCCAGGTAATTTAATATATTACTCATGATATTCTTTTAGATTTATTCAGTAAGTACTTAAGATAACTACAGCAACAACTTTTGCCCCCAAAAGTGCCAAATTAAAGTTTATATTATGTAATAATAGCTACAAAATATAGATCATGAGAACTAATTATAAAATGATAAAACTCTAATAACTATAAATATTTTATGTGGGACAGTCTGTAAGAACTAAAAGAAAAAATTCAGCAAGATTTGCTATTATCTGTAAAGTTTCATATTTAATTTCCTCATTTTGCAAATTTTGTTAAATACAAATGATATTTTAATGAAATAAGTACAACCTGGAAGATGCTTAAACATAATTTAATAATAATATAAAACTTGATTTTCGTGTTGGACTTTTTTATTTGAACAAAGGTTTGCAATATTTGGCTCACCACTAAATTGAGTCAAATCTAGTTCTGCACCAAGTTTATTTCTGTATTTTGATTTAAAATAAGAATAAAATGAAAATACTCACTCACACAAATGTAAGGTAGAAAATCATAGGGGAGTTTTATATGCCTACTTGCTGAGAAATGGATTTTTTTTTATTTTTAGCCACCAAACCAATCAGGGAAAATGAATATCTAGTTCTGATGTAAAACATTTACTTTTCTAATGGCTAATAACAAGCACCACATTAAATGATAAAGTAGTTAAAAGTTCCATTGCATACATTGCTTCACTTTTAGCAACATTTTTATACAAATTATCCTTTGTAATGAAAGAATTCCTTCAGACATGACTTTCTTCTCTTCTATCACTGGCACTCTAGCTACACTGGTACTTGAAAATCTGCCACATACAAGAATAGTAACCTAAATAGAAGATGAGTTTAAATGGGAAAATAGTCTTAGTCTTGCAATTGTAGACAATATAAAGTTTGTTTCTGCAAAGCATTTGTTACAGATTATGATGGTTTCAAGATGGCTTGTAATGCACATGCCCGAAGATAATGATTTTGAATCAGCTAACATTTGTGCTGCAAGAACTCAAACATTTGTCAGTCAGTCAATGAGCATTAGTTAAGCACCTACTATGTGCCAGGTACAGTGCTAAGCAGTAGGGATATGATTTTTAAAAAAAAGATAATTCCTGCCCTCAAGGGGCTTACAATCTAATGGAGGAAGGCAATGTACAAAAGAAAGCTGAAAATTGTTGGGGGGGAGGGTGGCAGGAGAAGAAGCCACCTGGCATAGGTGGCATAGTGGAGTCCAGGACACTGAGTACAGCTTGTGAGCAATGAAGAGTTGGTGATCCATGAGTCCTCTTTCAATGGAAGCTTTGGGAATTCTTTGCTCTGCCCTCCAGCCCTCAAATCGGAAGGGTGAGGGGTTTTGAAGATACCGAAGAAGTCAAAACCATGCAATCTTGCAGTATCAATAATTTCCTGCTGAAAAGGTTTCTTGAGAGCATGATGATGGTGGAGTCTAGTCCAAGGAGTGAAGCTAGAGGGAAACGTTAGATCTGTAACATCTTGATCATGTGATGACATTGCTAATAAGGTAAGATTACAAAATTACAAAAGAAAACAAGGAACTACTCTAGTGCATTGTACCTAACACAAAGGAGGGTATGTGCATGCATCTGACCATACACTGGGAATTGGTTTGCAATCAGATGTTCAATCATTGTGGTAGTTTGGAAACAATTTGATGACAGGTTAAGAAATTACAATAACATATTGTGCTTAATCAGAAGTGCTCAGAATTTGATGTAATCACTGCCTGAACACTAAAATTGTTGTGTATATGATCAGGATGGTTTCAAATTACTACAGAAAGAAACCTACAAAAGCACATGCTTTTTTGTCAAAGAAAAAATAATATATTTGTAACAGTTGGGCAAATTGTGACCAACCCCCAAGGGAATTGGCAAGCCACTAATTAGGAAACACTGGGATAGTGAACAGAAAAGTGACCTTGAAGCGAGGAAGAAATATGTCTGAGTCTAGTCTCTAATATCTCCTTAGCGGAGTAACCGCAAGGAAGCTACTTCATTTCTTGGTGCCTTCCCCCACCTTGGTGCCTTATTGCCATCTAAGACTGAGTTGAAGAGCAGATGCTGATTTGCATTGATAGAGAGAGTTCCTTCACTTGAAATTTCACACATGGATAAAATAACAAGCCTGGTTTCTGTAAAAGTAATAATGCCACTTACTTACTAATGGCTGCATGGTCAAATGCAAATACATTTATGAAAAAAGTACTTATTAAAGAGCTTACTATGTGCAAAGCATGGTTCCAAGTGCTAGGGATGCAAATAGAAAAGGAAGATAGTTCCTGTTCTCAACAAGCTGACATTCTAATAGGGAAGACAACGCATATAGGAAGTTTCTATAGTGAATCAGATGGGAAGGCTCAGGGGTTCTTAGGGTGCATAAGACTTGGAGTCACAACACCTGAATTTGAGGTTTGCCTCCACCATTTACTAACTGTAACCCACCTTGGAGGTTAAAATGAGATAATACTGTAAAGCACTTTGCAAACGTTAAGCACCATATAAATGCTATTATTATCTGTAAAATGAAGCTAAAAATACTTGTTCTATCTCCCTCACAAAATTATTTATTGTCAAGATCAAATGGGATAATGTGCTTTGTAAACTGTTGGTGCCATATGCCTGTAAACTACACCGTAAAACACTATGAGATCTTTAGGGGAAATGAAGCCCCTTCAAATCTTCCATAGAAATGATAAATGGTGACTCCCGTGGGCTTGATGCTTTATATCACGGCCTTCAACATTATAAGCTTCCAATGAATGTTTATAATCAATTTGTAATAATAGCTACCATCAATCACTGCTGTCACAGAAGGCCAAAAAGTCTATCTGGAACTCTAGGAAAGAAGTGGGTCTGTGTATAATGAAGTCCACAAGCCATTCTGCCAACAGAGACAGACAGGGATTAATATTCCCTTCTCCAAATCCCAAAGGGTTTATCAAGCTCAGAAGAAATTGCTCTTCTGGAATCTTCCATTATGTGCTCCATTAAGGGGTAGGCATAAAGATCTTTAAGAGAAAAACCCTGAAAAATCATTTTCACAACTCAGTTTAAATGGGCTTACACTTTTTTCCTACTAAAAATGCTTACAATGTTGTGGGTCTTTGGAGAGGACTAGAGCATTAAGGGCTGAATAAGAGGATAATATAAATATAGATGGCAGACAGCCACATGAACTTTAGGGGAGTCAGAATGGTGCAACACAGTCTGTTGACATGTCAGGATAATCTGACCTTTGCAGTATTTCTAGCATATGCTCCCTTCTGTCCTCTGGAACTACCACTACTCTGGTGCAGGCCCTTAGCACCTCTTACCTATACTATGACAATAGCCTGGTAGATGGTCTGCCTACCTCCTATCTCTCACAGTCCATCTTCTATTCAACTGTCAAATTAATCTTCCTAAAGCACAGATCTGGTCATGTCATCTCCTTTATTCAATAAACTCCAGGGACTTCCCATCACCTCCAGGATCACATATAAAACCCTGTATGGCATTCAAAGCCCTTCACGATCCAGTCCCCTCTTACTTTTCCAGGCTTCTCATACATTACTCCTGCCCACATATCCTGTGTTCCAATGATATTAGCCTCATTACTGTTCCTTGCACAAGACACTTCATCTCCAGACTCTGGGCATTTTCAATGACTATCCCCCATGCGTGCAATCTTCTCCCTCCCATCTCCTGGCTTTCCTCACTTCCTTCAAGTCCCACCTAAAATCCCACCTTCTACATAAAGCCTTCTTTGCTTTTTGGGGCAGCTAGGTGGTGCAGTGGATAAAGCACCAGGCGTGGAGTCAGGAAGACTCCTCGTCCTGAGTTCAAATTTGATTTCAGATACTTATTAGCTGTGTGACCCTGGGCAAGTCACTTAACCCTGTTTGCCTCAGTTTCCTCATCTGTCAAATGAGCTAGAGAAGGAAATAGCAAACCACTCCAGTATCTTTGCCAAGGAAATCCCAAGTAGGGTCATGAAGAGTCAGACACAGCTCCCTCTTAATGCTGGTGCCTTCCATCTATTGATCATCTCCAATTTAACCTATTTGTAGAGAGTTGTTTTCATGTTGTCTGCAGCTGTCAACTCCTGTGATTAGATTATGAGATCCTGGAGAGGAGGAACTGTTTTTTTTCCCCTTTCTTTGTATTCCCAATGCACAACACAGTGCCTGACACACATTCATTGATTAATAAATGCTTATTTACTGACTGACAATGGAAAGAGCACTAAACCTGAAGTCAGAGAACCTGAATCCAAATCCTGGTTCTGCTATTTATTACCTATGTGGCCTTGGACAAATCACTTAACCTCTGTGGGCCTCAATTTTCTCCTTTATAAAATAAGAGGATTGCATTTGATAACTTAAGATCCCTTCTCTCTTTAAAGCTTGAGAAATCTACCATACAGTCTAATTTTTCTCCCAAGGTTAGGGGCCAGAATTCTATGATACCATGAGATTATTAATCACAGTAAACTCGCACTTTTAGGTAAGTGTGCAAGTGGGTTTATAATCTTATCAATCTGGAAGAAAGTAGATAAGCATTTATGAAGTACCTACTGTTCACTATGCACTTTGCTAGGACTTTCTCATTTGGCCCTTTCAACAACCCTATGAGATTGGTTCTATTACTTTACAGATCAAGGAAACTGAGAAGTTAAGTAATTTGCCCAGAGTTACATAGCTGAAAAGTGTTTGACCTCATGTTTGAACTAAGGTCCTCCTGACTCCAGGCCCAGTACTCTGTCCACTGACCTTTTGGAAGTGCCTTTAAATGATGCACATGGCCACCCACCCATGTAGTCCATTTTGTGTGTTTCTTGTCTATGACCTCCCACAAATTCATAACTTGGCATCTCCTGATGTGCTGGAGGACTTCTTTGCTTTTTTGTGACCTAAGGGATACCAGTGGAGCTCTCTGACTTCCTCCCTGTGTCCTCCTTATCCTTGCCACATGTCCAGCCCATCTTCTCTTCTTATTGTACATTACTTGATGGCACCTCTCACTCCCGTTCTTCTTCAGAGTTGTTTATTGGAACATCCTCTGTCAGCCTGCTCACACTCACCACATACCTCTCATCTGTCCTCTGCGTTACATTCATTTTGATTCTTTGAAGACTGCTTGAATTCCCAGGCTTGCAGCTGTACAACAACACCAATAGAATATCGTTTCCAAGAGAAGTTTAGGGTTATTAAAGAAACTGTTCCAAAGATGGGGTTTACCAACAAAAGTCTGAACCATCTAACTAAAAAGTCATACTTGGCAATGGGTCCTCAAAGACAAAACAAGTGATTCTAAGAGCAATCCTGGCCCACATGTAGAAATGAATCTCTGGCCCCCACTATCCGAGACCCAAGTGTGTTACACATCGCCTCTGCCCCAGGATTCTTCAGTATCCTTGTTGTGTCTTGTTGTCGTTGTTTAGTCATGTTCAGTTGTGTCTAACTCTTCATGACCCCATTGGGGGTTTTCTTGGCAAAGATACTGGAATGGTTTGCCATTTTCTTCTCTAATTCATTTTACAAATGAGGAAACTGAGGCAAGCAGGGTTAAGTGACTTACCCAGGGCCATATAGCTAGTGAGTGTCTGAGGTCATATTTGAACTCACAAAGACAAGTCTTCTTAATTCCAAACCTGGTGCTCAATCCACTGTGCCACTTAGCTGCCCAGTTGGAAGTGCCTAACCTTTGCAATCGGCTTAAGCCGCCATTGATTGTGTTCGAGGGGGGGGAGGGGGGGGTTGCACTCCAGTTCTACTTAACCTCTTAACAGATTAGCTTCTTCAAAGGAATATTTACTCCAAAAATATAGAAAGAATAAATATACAAACATTCTTTTCAATACCTAGGGGACATAACTCTTCCCTTTACATCACCTCAGTCTCTAAGGATAGGAAGAGCGTGGGGTTTACAGCTTATTTCAGTTCCTATATAGCACAGCCCCACCTCAGACCCTGCTTTTGGCTACCTTGCCAATGGCTTTGACCTTTTTTGGTTTATGGATTCAGAGTCTTAATAAATTGGAAGGGGCATCTGACATTTTCTAGCTGAATCCTCTTGACAATCAATCAGACAAGCGGTCACCTGGCACACTTCCATCAAGGACCCTACAGATGTCTAAAGCTAGATCCTGCAAGGAAGATAGTAATAAAAGAAAGTAACACCATGGGAAGAATAAAAAGGCATTTATCTTGAACCAGAAAAAAAAGTGTTCTTGAACAAGCTTCCTACCGCTCTGGATGGCACAAGAGACTGGAGGTAACTGACCTGCAGAGGTGAGTCCTTTCCCATTCTGGCCTTCTACTCATTATGGCTTGCCTCCAGACTCTGCCCTGTTTTGATTCAGCCCTCACCCTTCTATATTTGCCCAGCAGTCATTATTTACTTGTTCTACCTCCTGCCCACTCCAATCAAGCTCCACCCCTGTCCCAACTTGGAATTTCTGAACCGCCTCTCACCTAGCCTATCACTTAGATACTAAGAGCTGCCACTTCAGAAGTCAAACAGCTTACAGTACTATATACTATTACACTAGGTTGAAACTTAAAAACACAGAATGTGATCCCAGAAGTGTTGTTCTAAACTAAGTCAATGGGCATAGTATTAAATGAAGCTCTAAGACTAACTCGTGATTTTTTTCTGATATGCTGAGATTCACCAAGGTAGGATTTCCTTTACATGGAACACATCCAAAGCTCCTTGTGCTGGCCTTATCGATAGAAAAGGACCTCTTAAGCATTTTCATCTGGTACTCTCTGTTCCCAATACCAAAGGGCGCCAATCTTTAGAGGCAGCCTCAATCACTGGCATCTGAGGAGGTCTGAATAGTTTTCCTGGAAATGAAAGGACAAATCTGTGTGCTCTTGGCCTCAAGGAAGTTAACTGCTAGCAGAGTGTCTTGGTAAACTTTCCAGTCTTTACATTTCAAAGCAGAACATGAGCCTAATGAAGTTTTACTTTAGCTGAAAAAAGAAATGGTTTTAAATCACTCAAGCCAACTCTGCCTCTGGCACCATTATAAATAAGTGTGTTTCTACTTTACAGATGACTATTCAGTACTGTACCCAGTCTCTGAATCAAAACGGGCAACCTCTGCAAAAAACATCCATTTTCCAGTTAAATGTGAATGAAAACCATCTGCAAGGGATTCATTTAGAAATTTTCCATTTGGAAGAAAGAAAGGGGTTCTTGAAGTTTGTTAATTTCTCTCTCTAAACCTCAAATTACATTGGATCCAGAGTAGCTGGCTCATTACACCACCCAGAAATAAACAGGGAGGCTGGAGGTCCACTCGTATTTATTCTTTATATATTCCATGGGCATACATGCACATACACAAACCCACACAAGAGTTGTTGTGAAGCTAGGTTCTTATCAGACTAGGCTGTGGTACCAGCTTGAGGCAGACAGATCACAGTGTAATAGTCTTAGTACCCTGTAGGGGGCAGTGAATGTTCAGGTTGATGGACCAATGAGGCCCAAGCAGCAAAAGGTAATTGGCATTAGACTACAAAGTGCAATAGAGGTTCTTAAACATTTGTGTGTGTGTGTGTCATGGATCTCCTTGGTAATCTGATAAGGCCTATGTACACCCTCTCAGAATAATGTTTTTAAATGCATAAAATAAAATGCATAGGATTACAAAGGAAACTATTATATTGAACTACAATCATCAAAATATTCAAAGTTCACAGTCCACAGACCTCTTGAAATCTATCCAGTTTAAGAACCCCTGAATAGAGGGACTCTAGAAAAGGAAGGTGAAATTTTAGAGTTATTCTAGCATTTTCTACCAACTATGGAAAAGTTCTTGGGAATCCATCCTGAGTCTGGAGCCCCTGAAGCTTCTGTAGGAGGGGCCCTGAACCAATATAATCCACACCTATCCTACAGTTCCTTAGAATGGAAGCCAAGCCAAACTTAGAGTAGATTTGAGATAGCTTTAAATTCTCTATAGTCACTTCGGTCATAATTGAAGCTTATGGTTGAGAAAATACTGATTTTTTTACTTTGATGTGAGAGCAATCCCACCAAATCAGCGCATAGCACAGA
Organism: Trichosurus vulpecula; assembly: GCF_011100635.1. Lineage (NCBI taxonomy): Eukaryota > Metazoa > Chordata > Mammalia > Diprotodontia > Phalangeridae > Trichosurus > Trichosurus vulpecula. Next base: position 184,045,854 of record NC_050573.1, on the reverse strand, counting down.
TACATTTTAATAGTTTCACACACACACACACACACACACACACACACACACACACACCTAGAAATACTGGAGATCTTCAATTTACCATATTTTATTTTTCTCCAATTATGTGTTAAAAACAATTTTTAAACTTTTTTTGTTTTGAGTTCTAAATTCTATTCCTTCCTCCCTCTTTCCCCTCATCCTTCCCCTGAGACAGAAGCAATGAGATATAGGTTATTCATATGCAATCATGTAAAATATTTAATACTGAAGATCTCATACTCTGTTTTTCACAGAAGAAGCCCAGAGTTCTCTGAGAGGTCTCCAGAGGTTCTTGCAGGGGAGGGGTGGGGGGGAGTGGAAGGGTGGGGATGGGGAATGTGACCACAGGTAGAAGTGTTATGGCCATTCCCTGACCTACAGCCCCAGTCCCAACAATAAGCCAGGAGTTTGGGATATAGGAATGAAAAACAATGCAAAAGGATTCCCCTCTATTTCTTAGAAAAAACAAAACCTATCAGTTTCCAGCATAATAGCTCACAAGCTTTTTCTTCCCTAGTCAGTATTTGCTATTTTAAGTGACTACTCAGGCTAGGCATAAAGAAACTACAGTTATTCCTCCCATCTCTTGACTTTCTCCATCGCAGTTTCAATATATCACAATTCAGCATAGGAAATTAAATGGGATTTTAGGGGGAGTTTTGAGGAATCCGCAGACGACAATGTGAAGGCCAGCAGATGCCACAGAGCCTATGGCCAAATACTTAACCCAAATTTTACCATAAGGCACTGTAAACACCCCATAACAGAAAAAAGAAAAAAGAAAAAAATTCAGGCTTCTTCTCTGGTATGAAGGGAGGACCAAAAAGTTTTACTCAGATTTTCCAGGTCCTGGGGACACTGTGCACCTAACTCCCAAGATGTGGAAGGGATAATTATATAGACCCATTAGTCTATCTCAGGTGATAGCATGCTCTGGTCATATCAAATCTGGAGTGCCATGGTAAGTTTAGGGTGCTCCAATTTAGGAAGGGTGGATAAGTAGGAGAATCTACAGAGGAGAGTAGTCAGGATGGTTAAAACCTTGAGATGATGTTATTTAAAAATGGGTTGAAGGAACTAGGGATGTTTAGCCTTGAGAAGACAAGGCTTGTGGGGAGGGGCATGATAGCTTCAAGTATTCAAGTAGTGCCTTAGAGAAGAGGATTTAATCTTCTTGTACTTGGTCCCAGAAGGCAGATCTAGGAGCAATGGGGAGATGTTGCAAATAAACGAAGTCTTGAGTCTTGAAATAAACAAAAACTCCCAACCATCAGAACCATCCAAAAGTGAAATGTGCTTTCCACCATACTGTGTTTCCCCTCATTTGGAGGTCTTTGGGCAAGAGCTGGCTACCCCCAATGAACTCAGAAGTCATCTAGTCCACCCCTTAATCTTACAGATCAAGAAACTGAGTCTCAGAGAACTTAAGCATCTTGCCCAAGATCACAAAGATATTAAGTAGCAGAGCAAAGATTTGAATCACTTCCTTATATATTAGAGCCAATATTCTTTCCACTGCATTGTCCATCCCAACTCTGAAATTCTGTGATCTTAAATTGAATACTAATGAGTCTTTGCCACGACAAAACCTTGTAGGATAAATTCAGAGCTAGAACTAAGGTTGGGTAAGTAGGGCTTCCGTTTTGTTCAGTTATTTTTCAATTGTGTTTGACTCTTTGTGACCCCATTTGGGGTTTTCTTGGCAAAGATACTGGAGTGGTTTGTCATTTCCTTCTCCAGCTCATTTTACAGATGAGAAAACTAAGGCAAACAGAGTGAAGTGAGGTGTCCAAAGCTGGATTTGAACTAGTTAAGATGAATCTTCCTGATTCCAGGCCAGGCACTCTATCCACTGCACCACTTAGTTGCCTTAGGGCTGTTACAGGTGCCAAAGTTTAGAGGTGTACCACTTTTCTCCCTCCCCTCCCCCAGCCAAGTGGAGGTCACAGACTAGTTAGTTACTGACAATAGATGTTAAAGGGGTCAGACTAACAAAAACATCTTTCTGTTCCTTAAACCAGTAGTCCAAAGAGTATGATATTTCCTTACATTTGGCTCTAACTTTTCCTGTTTTCAATACGCTTGAAAATTTGTTATCCACTAATCTATTCTAATCTTACATGTAAACATCAACAAAAATCCCTGTTTATTCTAAAATGTTCCAATCAGGTTTTTTGGAAGCAAAGCTTCAGCAAATAATTGACATCTATACTGCAATCAACTTGTAAAGGCTGCGTTGCAAAGTTACAACCGCATTCACTGTATCCCTTTGGAGGGAACCTCCGAGATATAAAAATAATTGTGATGAATAAGACTCTTGGCCTTAGCTCCTAATAAACCCTAAGCAAGACACAGATGCTTCTATTAAGAAATAAGAACATTCCTTTCCAAAAAGTAGATCTCCAGACTGTTTCAGAAAGCTTCAGTTTTAATCTGCTCAAGATACCTCAGCAAGAGGGTGGTTACCATAGGAACCTGGATGCAGGTCAATGGAGTTTGGAGCACATGGTGTAAAGAGGCAGGGAGGGGGGAAGTTGAGGATTCTAAGGTCTTAGTGTATAAGCTGAGGCCTCAATCTCCTAACTGTCCCAGTCCCTTACCTCCCCTGCCTCACCAGTCAGGCATCCAGGGTAATGATCCTCACTCCCCTCCTCAGGGCCAGGCTGCTCTTCTGGGGCCAAGGGGTCTGCCACCCAGCCTGTCTGCTATAAGTCCTTGGTATAGCCATGGGTCAAGTGAGATGATATCCAGGTGTTCCCTCTCTCTGAACCCTCAATACTCTCTACTTAGGGAGAAAGGATTAAGAGTCCTCGAGGTTCATGGAACTCCACTGTGGAACAGGTCACACACCCTGGGAAGTCCTCCCCCAACACAACAACCAACAAACTATCAACAAGTGGTGGGTTAAGCCTGACAGGCCTCAGAAGTGGGATCCCATGGGATTCCAACCTTCATTCTATGGTGAGTACCTCCCTGGCCTGTCCATCCTACTCCCCTCTTACTGTTACAGTTTAGGCTCTGCCCACCCAGGCATGCCAGAAACCGTTGCAGTTTCATGATGTGTTGTTGTGGAACCGTCTCAAAGAATTCAGAGTCAGACCACCTCTAATCCAACTATAGGCATTTATTGAGATTGACGCCTCTCATGAAGCAGACTAAGTTCCAAGAGGAGCCAGCAACTTCAGAGAATGCAAGATGGATTTTTATAGGGTCAAGATGCAATTACATAACAGAAATTATGAAGATTAAAAAAGCATGAGGGGTTTGTCAAGGAATTAGATAATAGGGGAAAGGCCCCAGCCACCATGGAACTGCATGTGATTACCCACAATGCATACAGAAAAAACCCATTTGGGGGGTATATATGTATGATAATGATATTATAATAAGCCTCTCTACATCGTAAGTTCACGCTAGATCAGTCCTTTACTATTACTGAGCAGGTGCCTACTTAGGGAAAGTCCCGTCTATGCTTGGGCATCCTGGTGGTGCTGCTTTCTGATTTGGCTGAGTATTGTGATCCTGTCTAAGGCTAGTTGGATGTGGTTGTGATTGAGTACATGGACACACCTGCTCTTTCTGTGGGGAAATATGAGGAATGGGTCTGGGAACAGTGGCTAGCTAGAGGCAGTGGCTGGGATCCCATCACATGGATATGCCTGCTGTTCTGTGAGACATATGAGTTTATGGACACACCTGTTGTTCTACTGAGCAATGAGGCACATATGAAGAAGTTAGGATATTGAGTGTGTGGGGGGGCGTGGCGAGTGGCTAGGTAAGAGTAGTGGGCCTGCTGATCAGTGGGGCTTATAAGGAAGTTAGAATGTTGGGCTGGGGGCGGCTTTATTAGGATTCCATCGTTGCAGCCGGCCTCTTGATCTCTCCCAAAGTTCATGCTCCCTAACTTAACTCCAGGTTTCAGAACCCCTACTTTCAGCCCGGGTGAATTTCACATATAATAATGGTTAATACAACGTGAAAGGAGCAGTACAATATCTAGCCATGGAGTCAAAAAGATCCAATTCAACTCTGACACATGCTGGCTGTGTGACCCTGGGCAAGTTATTTAACTTAGCACATATGAAAATCAGTTGTCCATCTGCTTTGGTAGGGAAAGTTCCTCGCCAGGAGCTCCCTACACTGATTGTTTTTTTTAATTACCGTATAAAACAGTCCTTTGACCTTCTGAGTGCATGGCAGTGTATTCCAGGCCACCAGCTACCCCCACGCCCACATACACTTCTGGGCCTTCTTTCATCGAATCTCCCCAAGAGCAGGAAGCAGGTAGCAACATAGTCCCTTCTAGGGAGCTGGGTGTCATTGACTGTACCTACCTTCACTGACGTTTTTGTGTCTGCTGTTTCTAAGGCTGGAGAAAGTGCTGGTCTTGTAGTTGACCTTTCTTCCTAGATGACCTGCCAGCTCCCTCTTCCAGCCTTCTTTAGGAAATTCCCCTTGTCCTCTGCCCTGCTCTGTATTGGGGGTGTGGAGAGGGGAGGGGCAGAAGGCTGTTTGGTACGGATGAAAGTTCATCTCTGCCAGCAAATGGCCATTCCCAAAACATTTTATCCTGTCTGCGGTTTCATTCTGTGCCTTTTTAGTGGCGGTATAAGTTTAAACCAGCTTTTGTGCCAACACTATAAAAGCAAGTCTGCCGACAAAGAAGGTAAACAGCAGGGTCTCAGACAGCTACAAGGACTCACGAGAAGTTGACTCATTTCCTTGTGGTTTCAGTATCACTTGGGGCAAAGTGTCTGCATTTTTTCTCTTGATTCTCAGTAACCGGGAGGTCTTTCATTGCCAACAACAGCTCAAGTATAGGATTGAAAGCAGGGCTTAGAGAATGCCGATTTTAGTTTAGACTGTACTCAAGCCTTTAGCACAGAGCTAAATTGTAGCTAAATTCCAATCTCTTGCAATTTTAGCTTGTTTACAATGGGAAGGTATGTAGACACTAAATATCAGCGAGCAAATAGCATTTTGATAGGGAAATGAAGCAAACACTTGGATTAAATTTCTTTCAGACATGCACGAGGGTGTTTGTTTTTCATTTCAGAGGAAAACTGGACCCAGCCAAACCCCAACCTGTGGAAAAAGGAGTTTGCAAACAATCACATGAAGCAATTTCTGATCTCTAACTTGGATTTAGAAAGGAAATGGAACTAAAGTAAAGTCTGCAAAGGAATTTCCTTTGAATCTCTGTGTCAGAGATTCTCATGACCCAGGTACCCTTTGGGAGAGTTTTACTCCTCTGATTGTTATTGTCCAACCAGGAAACCTGGGAAAATATGTGCATGGCATCTCCTCAATATACTGAGACTAAATGCCCATCTTATATCCAGTATTTTGCAACATTGCAAAGTACAAATTTTTATTCCTATCTTTTATTTTTACATCATCTGCATTTTCCAATAAATCCCTCTCCCTTCTGCCATCCAAAAAGCCATTACTTATAACAAAGAATTCTTTTTTAATGGGGGGGAGGGGGGAAGTTCAGCAAAACTAACTAATAAAACAAAAAAAGTCTGATATGATATATGTTAGGGAATTTCTCAACCTAAACTAAGACCCTCTGGAAGAGTAATTCCTCCCACCTTGGTCTCTCTGACTGGAGGTCAATAAATTAGGAGACAGGACTGGAAGAGAAAAAGTTTAATTAGCATCAGCTGATAGGCAGTTGTCAGCTAGATAGCAAAGGTCTGAACAAAGGGAGATGCCTACATAAAGGGTTTTACCCAATCTTTGGAACATACTACTGGTGAAGAAGAAAGTTAGGTGAGGCTACTTGACCACTTTCCTTATTTGAGAGGTTGAGGAATAGGGACAAAATACCGAGCTATTTGGGAGAAAATGTGTTAACCTTAAAGTCTTAGGAGTTGCCTATGGCCTATGTTCTAGTGAGATAAAAGGTCTTTTTTTGTTCTTTTGTTTTTGTTTTTCTCTCTAGCTAGTCATATTAGAGTGTCATGTTCCGCCAATAAATCTTTAAGCCAGTGAAGGTTTCCTCTCAAGAGAGTATCAGTTTGGGTTCGTCCTATCCTTGCTAGACTGAGGGTCTCTCTTTACCCAGCCCTGTAGTTCTGTTCCACTGGCCTCCAAGGTTACTCTTTCTAGAGATATTTTCCCCAAACTTGCAGTATATGAGTGCTTCCCCCCTCCCTACTTCTTCCACATGTGCAATGTTGAATAACCATAGTCTCCCATTAACATTTTATTATTAGGAAGAAAACAAAACAGATGTTTTTGAATGAGTTCTAAGAAAAGAAAGATACCCTCCATGGAGCAACAATCTCGCAATGATCTCATGGATAGGATTCAACCATTTACAGTCTGTACTGGGCAAGGCCATTAACTACGGGCAGCTAGGTGGTGCAGTGGGTAGAGCACTGGCTTTGGAACCAGCAAGACTCATCTTGAGTTCAAATCTGGCATCAGACACTTACTAGCTGTGTGACTCTGGGCAAGTCACTTAACCCTGTTGGCCTCAGTTTCCTCATCTGTAAAATTAGTTGGAGCGGGAAATGGCAAACCACTTCAGTCTTTTTTGCCAAGAAATCCCCAAATGGGGAGGCAAAGAGTTAAACACAACTGAATAACAACAACCACCACCACCCTCCTGCAATGTCTTATTGGCTCAAGGAGCAAGTCAGGTCTTTCTCCCTATCACTTCCATTTCTGGAGTTTTGCATCACATCTAGCAGAAGACACCAGGTGGAATAATCCCTCAAGGGTCCTCCTGTAGGTCCAGGTGACCTAGAATAGAAAAGGCTTTGTCATAGTTCTTCTAAGCCCCATTCTAGGTCCATTCTGAAATTGCTCTCCATCAAAGTGGCACCAGTGTGATTGCCACGATCTACAATAAACATTCATCTGGAGAAAATTTCTGTTTTGGGACATAGAGGGAAGTTCCCCAGGGCGTTCCCCAACGGACAGGAAATGTGGTTGTCCTTGCATAATAAGTTTGGTACAGCAATGTTTGATGCAGGGAACTCCTGACATCTTCTTTCTTTTAACTGATGCCTGGTCTTACAAAACCATGTCCAGGAGTGGGGATATTGCCATTCTCAAGCTCTGAATAACCCAGTCACCAACACCAGATTCAGAGAAAATAAATACAAATCCTAATGTCCTCTTCCCCCTTCAGGCACTTCCAAGGGTGTGCTGGGGCCAGCAGGAATAGGGTAAGAGGGGATGGTTAAATTTTCACTGTGAGCATTTATACCCAAGAAATCAACAAATGCTACAGATCAGGACTTGATTTATGGTTTTGTTGATTGTCTAGTCTTAAGAAAGTGATGAAAAAATGTTAATAATGCAGACTAAATTTAAAAGTGTGTCTTATACATCCTCCCCTCCTCTCCATAACAACCATAAGAGGATTGTTAAACATTTGCCAACACACCAATTGGCAATCTCAAAATGATGTTTCCCCACCTGAGTGAAACTTCTCCACCTGTTCAAGAGTTGACAGAGAACCCTAGTTTCTCCCTAATTAGTTCTTTTAAGTTCCAAAGATTCACTGGGGCAATTGAGTAAGATTATTCAAATCTCCCAAGGCTGGAGGTTCTTTTTAGATTTGTTTTATTTTCAATTTACGGAATAAAAGAAGCATTTTCACAACATAGTACAACCAAAAAAAAAAGATGATTGCACATGAAACTACAAATCCATTATGTGCAACTTGCTATTCCTTTTAAATATATAATAAAGTTATCATGTAAATTTCTTTTTATTAAATTTTCCCTCTCTTCCCCCACCCTAAATATGTGTGTGTACATACACATACACACATATGTAAAATCATTCTCTATATGCTTCTATTTATCAGTTCTTTCTCTGGATGCAAATGGTGTCTTCTTTCATACATCCTTTGTAATTAATTCAAAATGACTTATTCACTTAAAGTTGTGCTTAAAACAATATTGCTGTTACTATGTACAATGTTCTTGGTTCTGCTTATTTCACTCTTCGTTATTTCATGCAAGTCTATCCCTGTTTTTGTAAGATTATCAAGCTCATCGTTTGTCGTAGCACAGTAGTATTCCATCACAGTCATATACCACAACAGAGATCCTTAACTTTTTTGTGCCCTGGACCCCTTGGGCAATCTGTTGAAGCCCATGGACCCCTTCCCAGAATAATGTTTTTAAATGCATAAAACAGAATAAAAGGATTACAATGAAGAAAATTATGTTGAAATAAAAATGTAATTTTCCCACCAATCAAGTTGAAGGATATCCTGGAAACTATTCAAAGACCCCAGATTAAGAGTCCCTGGCCTACCCTATAAGCAGCCACATGATCAACATTTTTATTCCTTGGGGGGAAAGAAAGAAGAAACAGTTTTTATATCTAGCTATACTGGCACACATGAGAAGACCTGGAAACTTTGAGTCCAGATTCCTTTATATTTTTAAAAATAATATTTCTGACCAGCCAAATAGTTGTAGAGGAATGGGCTGGACCAAGGGCAGGCAGATAGGACAAAGGAGAATAAAACAGTCATCTTTCCCTTAAACCCAGAATCAAGACTGAAACCTATGACTATTATAGGTTAGGGACAATTCTAGGGGAGGGAGGATAGAGGCCCTTAGATTTCCAGTCTCCTTACTTTATCTAAGACATGACGTGCTTCTCCCCAGTATCATAATTGCCAAATTCCTATAAAACTATCATAGTTATTTGGTCACTTTCCTATGTCTTTTTGTGGTTAGTGAGCCAAGCCAAAATGTAGTCAGTGTTCATTAAATGTGATCATAGATTTGGAACTTTGCAGATGAGGAAAATGGGGGCCAGAGGATCCCAAAGTATTAAAGATCCTACAAGGCCCAAGATCACACAGATACTAAATAATGGGCCCAGGAAACTCAGGTCTTTGGATTCCTATTGTTCTGCACAACGTCATGCTGTGTCTTTACAATTAAAAACAATTGCTGCAGCCAAATGAACTGTGTGAAGGGTGATCTGTATTAACCATCGGAATGAATAAACATTAGGGTAAATAAATGGATCAGGGCATTCACCCACCAAATAATATTTACTGAGTGCCTCCCATGTGCAAGCCATATAGCCATGTTGCCATCTTTCTTCATGAATAGAGCAGTATTCCCCTAAGTGGGGGCCTAGTACAGCATAGAATAACCCCAAGGGGTCTGTTATCAACCAATAAGAGGTTTGGAAGTTGCATCATATTCCACCCTTCCCACAAGAGCCATTCATTATTAGCTTGTCTCCAACGCAACTACGCCATCCACTTTATTGTTCATGGTTCAACACTCCTCCTCCTCCTCCGCTCCCTCCCACTGCAGTCCTCTGATGGCTGGGTCAGACATAAGCTCCTCAGCATGGTTATAACCTAACTGTGACCCAGGCACCTGCAGCAGCAGGTGTTCAGGTCAAATTTCCTGCCAGCAACTCAGCATCCCCACAACCTGCTCCCCATTCACCTCTGCAGGCACTAGGATAAAGAGCCCCACCCTCTTTTGTTTTGCAATCTGCCTCAAAGATCTCCTAACTTTGTCTTTCTCTCCCAACTCCCCTCTTTCCAAAACTTCCCTATTCCTATCTATTGCACTACTATCCTGCTAGTGACTCAGGTTAACAATCTCAGTGTTATACTGGACTCCTTTTTCCCCAGATTTATATAACCAGGTGCCAAATCTTATCATTTCTACCTCTATTACATCTTTTATGTATTCTGTCTTCTCTCTACTCACCCAGGCAGCACCCGAGTTCAGGCCCACATCACTTCTCATGGTGACTATTACAATTGCCTTCTGGTTGGTCTCCCTGCTTCAAGAGCCAATGTCTGCTACACAAAGGACTAAGTGATTTTCTGAAGGTACAGGTATGATCTCCTCACTTCCCTGCTTAAAAAAAGACCCAGTTATCAATTATTTCTAAGATCAAATATTATTTCATCTTTATCCTTTGAAAAATTTCTGTTTTATAATGTATTTATATAATTATTTATGTTTATGTGTAAAAATGTCTGTTTTATAGTATATGTAATTAATATTATAGTACATACAGTAAGTGTAACATATATATAATTTAGAAATAAGTAAATATACATATGTTAGCCATGCATACTCAAAAAAATTTTTTCCTAAGAGGGATGTACAACAAAAAAAAAGTTTAGAAATGACTGATGTGGTTGTTCAGTTGAGTCTGATTCTTCATGACCCTGTTTGGGGTTTCCTTGGCAAAGATACTGGAGTGGTTTGCTATTTCTTTCTCTAGCGCATTTTAGAGATGAGGAAACTGAGGCAAACAGGGTGATGCGACTTGCCCAGGGTCACACAGCTAGTAAGCATCTGAGGCAGGATTTGAACTCAGGAAGAGGAGTCTTCCTGACTTCAGGCCTAGAACTCTATTCGCTAGGTCATCTAGCTGCAGAGAGTCACTGTTTAAATCGGGCCTGCACAATCTGCTGGCCCCAAGGCCACTTATGCCTGTGGCTTGCCAGATGATTCTCTCTACACATAAAGAATTATCTACATTTTTGGGGCCACCAGAAATCCTTTGGTGTGGAGCAAGCTGCCTGAGGGCCGTAGGCTGCTGCTGTAGGTTGTGCAGGCCTGGTTTAAATCTCTATCTCTCTTCTTCGCCATTCATCCCTGCCTCCCTCAACCAGCTCTCTAGCTACAACTGCTTTCTATCCTTTCTTTGACTTCATAATCTTTCTCTTCTCTCCCCGCCCCCACATTCATGCCACTGATTCTATGGGCCTCTTAGACACAATTAGCTTTCTTCCTACACTGTTTACTTAGAGACCTGCTGTTAGTTTTCACTATTTCAGATACTGGAGAAGCTTCTCAAAGCACCTAGCTTTGCTTTTCCTTTTAATTAAATGTTCTCCTCACCTGCAGTACAATTATGGTCAAGAGAGCATGTGGGGTTCAGAAGCTAATTTGTTTAACCTTATTAAAGATATTGATGAGAAAAAGTCAAGCTTAAAAACTAAATGTATTTGCTTGTTTTTACTAATTCCTAAGATCAAGAAGGAAGTTAGCAGCTAGCTGTACAACCAAACTGGATTTTCAAAACATTTCAATAGAAAAGTGATTCATAGCTCATCTCCAGTAGGAATGCCAATATCAGCCTGGGCTCTGAATGTTTGGATGTTTCGTGCCTGTGAAGCCTGTGTCCTGAGACTGGAGTTTTGTGCCGGTGGTGTGTATGCTAGCTAGCAGCAAGACAATGCCTCCCGTCAGGTGTTAGCTGGGCCTTTGGAAATGGCAAAGTGACTTTGGTTTTCCCAGAAGAAATGATATTTTGCAGTAGGCATAGCAACTACAACTCACAGGACTTTGATGTGACCATTTGAGCAAGGATTTTTAACGCCTACAGGAAATTGCCTGGAAGCTTTTAAAACCTAGGTCTTACTTCCTCCAGCTTCTGCCAAGGAAGGGCAGGAGGGAAATGATAATTAATAATCAATGATTTGGGGAGATTCAGATTTCCCCTTTTTTCTTTTATCCTCAATTCAAAACATCAGTCCCTAAAGGTTGAGCTAGCCTTTTCCTCTATCCAGACACCACCCAGGTAGAGCTGCCATTTTGAACTCTCAGGTTTGGGATACATTCTTAGAATAGATTGCCCAAGGCTGGTAACTTAGAAGTAAGTGACATAATCAGTGCTTACTTGAATAGGTTAAGCTCCTCATTATAATATTCATTTTCTCATTAATTGTTAACCAATCGGAATTGATTGCCACCTGGGCAACTTCCATCTTCCAATGGGCATATAAGCTGGGAGTGCCATGATTGTTTTTGATCTAAGAGAGAGATGGCCAAATGACCAACCTTTTATTAAAATCCCAGCATTATTAATAAAATGATTAAATTACTCAGAAATTGTGCCTCTCAAACCTTTTTAAATGCCACAAGGGACATGGTTCACAGGTATGGAACACTGCATAGAATGTTAGATATTTTTGATGTATTGATCAGTATTGCTGATTTTTTTCTCTTATTAATTTTCTTTTTAAAAAATCTTTGTTATACTGGAGGAGCCTTTGGGAGGAGGCAGGGGATACAGGGGGAAACCTGGGCAAGACAAAGACAGCATCTGTCAATAAATCTATTTTTAAAAACCCTAAACTTTCTACACATTAATATTAGGAAAAAATGTATAAGCCACCGTTCTTTTTTTCTCTCTTGCCTGTCATATTATAGTAAGCTAAAGTTAGTTATAACACGGATATAGATAGATGTTGAAATCAAGGTCATCCTTAGGAAAAAGTTGTAAAGTAAACAAAGTTCTTCCACATCTCTTTTCAGGGCCTTCTCTGACCGCTGGAGACCCTGCCCTTGCTCAGGGTCCAGTCTCCTGGGTACCAACCCTAAGCTGGTCAAAGCCCCTGACTGACACCCTAACAATATGTATCTGCCCTTTATCAGCCTGGCCATATCTGTCAACTTCCTCTCTATTAAAATTTACTGATCTTTTCATCTTTTCTCCTATGGGAAATGAACTAATAAACTAATTCACTTAATGAATAACATTAGGTTTAGTGGACTAACTCTCCCTGGGATATTTTCCCTTTAATGAGGGGAAAGATGCTTTATATGAAGAGTAAAGATGACCCAGAAATATGAGATCTGGGCTCTAGTTCTGGGTCGTCCATGAGTTTAGTGTCATCTTGGATAAGTCCCATGCTTTCTCTTTTGTTGTTGTTCAGCTGTTCAGTTATGTCTAACTGTTCATGACCCCATTTGGATTTTCTTGCCAAAGATACTGGAGTGGATTGCTATTTCCTGCTCCAGCTCATTTTATGGATGAAAAAACTGAGGCAAACAGGATAAGTGACTTGCTCAGGGTCACCTAGCTGCTTTCTCTGGGCCTCAGTAAAATGAGGAGGATTGGGATTCTTTCCAGGTCTGGCATTTTGTGACTTTGTGTTTTTGTTGTTCTGTGATTTTTTTTAACTCGGGTGGAATGGGTTAGCAGATGCTGTGCCAGGTTCAGGGCAAACATATTTTGGGAAGGAACCCCCTCAAATCATACCATATAGGCAGTCAGCCCATCTGTAAGCAGGTCACACAGTTGTGAAGTGGAACAGAGTACTGGTTGGTAAACCCCATGAAGGTAGGATGACGGTAGGAGCTGGTGTAAGTAAACTTTGTCATCTCTGCTCACAGCTAAGTACAGCGCTCTGCATATAACAGGGACTTAGACTGGCTGCTGAATTGAATTTGTTGACATTTACAAGCTAAAAGTCATTTGTGCCTGGAGGCAGAAAAATAAAAATGATGTAAAACTTGGCTGTTGATCTTGGCTCAAAATTTGGCTGTTGATACTGGACAGTGTGAGGAATAAGTTGGCTTCAGCGTCTGCGCTGTGGTGATTACTCCTTTCCTTTCAGACTCTTCAATAAATTAGATGCTATTTTGCAAGACTGCCAGTATTTATGGAGAACAGTAAACCGCCTCCCTATTCCAGAAAAAAAGTGACCTTTCTAGAAATAAACGGAAATGATTAGTTTACTTCCTTACTTCTAATTCCTGCCTGACCACTTTATTTAGCCCCTTGACAAAGCAAAGTATACAAACTTTAAACCAAGAGGAGAGGGAGGTGGGGTATAGTGTAATAGACAGGGTCTAGGACTTGTCTGGAAGGGAGTTTGAGACTCATCCCCCACACTGGCACACTGGCTCTTGCCTAGCCCTGGGCAAGTTAACTCTCTCTCTGAGCACCCAGTGCTCCCACTGTTTTCTTTCCGTTAATAGTATTTATGATACTTATATTCCTTCGGAGAATAGTACTTGTGATAAGAGTGCTGGGCCTGGAGTTACGAAGACTTTCTGAGTTCAAATCTAGCCTCAGGCACTTACTAGCAGTGTGACCTGGGCAAGTCATTTAACCCTGTTTGCCTCAGTTTCCTCATCTGTAAAATGAGCTGGAGAAGGAAAGGGCAAACCACTTTAGTATCTTTGCCAAGAAAACTTCAAATGGAGTCATAGAGAGGCAGACATAACTGAAACAACTGAACAACTACTACACAAAAAAACTAGGGCAGACAGGAAGGGCTTTGTATTTACAAGTAATACTTGGGAGAATGGCCCTCAACCTTGCTCAACACCAAAATTTCCCACTGAAAATTAAAAGGATAATGAACTTTTTCAATCATAATTCTGTTTTTCCTCCTCCCCTAGCTCTTTTTCTGACCCCTAGTTTTAAATCCAGGCCTAGAACAGCTTGTCAGGCTCCCCTTGTCTGTGGCCAGCACTGACTTGTACTGACTTCCCAGCACTTAAGTTGTTTGATGGAATAAACCCTGGGCTTCAGTGGATGTACATAGACCATTGGGCCTGCCTGGTCTCAGTTTTGGCTTCAACTTAAAGAAGATTCAGGCACATCTTTTCAGAGCTTGGCTTTTGTTACTGGTGGAAAAAAAGAAAAGAAAAAGAAAGGAAAATAATTTTACTACTCTGTAACTCTGGCGGGATAATAGAGCAATAAAGGCAGGAACAGGCTCAGTTGATTTGTGGAGGGGAGTAGGGGCTGGTAATTGCTTAATTGACCTGTAAGGAAAGAGTAGGCAGGTTCAGTTTCTGAGGACAGGCTGCTGAAAATGGAGGCTAATGAGGCACAGGGAGCATAGAACAGATCTACAGATCTGGCCCCAGTTGTTACTGAGTGATCAGAGCCCAGACTGCTTGTGGGAGATTGCTTGATCCAGAAATAGTATGTGAATGCTGCCTAAAAGGTTTTATTGCCTTTCTTTCAAAAACCTCCCCAAAAGCACAATTTAGAATAAAGCACATTATACAGGCAGTCAGTGTCTTCCTCCTGGGATAACTGAGTCTATGTATTGGCTTTCTTTCACACCCACAAACCATTACCTTGTTCCTCCTCTTTCCTTCTATCCACCATTTTCCTTGACCTAGACAACCCCCTATAGTTTGTGGAGGAGGAAGTGGATTTATTTATCACTCTATGTAGATAACTCCTGTGTCTATATATCCAGCCCTAGTCTTCCTCCTGGAATAGAATAGAAAACTGTTTGTTAAGCTCTTACCTTGTGCTGATTACTGAGTCAAGCACTGGAGATACAAGTTCTAAGTAGGAGGGATAGCAGACACATAGTAGGAGAGTTCAGCTGTAGGGAGAATGGCAAGGCCCAACTGTCCTTGAAACACGTTGTTGGGAAAGGAAGATCCTGGTGGACTGTGGAAGACAAGGTGCCTTGTGGGGGCAGTTCAGAGATGAAGAGATCCCAAGGTAAGAATTAATAGGATAACATATCAGGTAGTAGGCTAAGGGATAGTAGATGAGGGCAGAGTACCACATAGCCTACAGAACTTGTTGCTTAGTGGAGTGTCCCACATATAGTGAATGCTTTAATAAATGCTTACGGATTGCCTGGGACCCGCAAAGGTTAAATAACTTGCTTAAGATTACACAGGTAGCAGACCTAGGTTTATTTAAACTTAGCCCCTCTGACTCCAAATTCAGCACTCTAAGTATGAATTCTGGGAGTGTCAAATGTGCCCCAGTGCAACCTAATGTCTCAGTGGAGAGGGAGGGAAAGGGGGGAGGGGAGAATGGGGGACTGGACTTGTGACTTATTTTTAAAATTTGTGTTTTAAGAAAAAGCTTAAATCAATTAAAAATTAAGTTTAATTTCTTTAGTTTGATGAACAAAATAATGTCCTAGGGGCAGCTAGGTAACACAGTAGACAGAGTGCCAGGCCTGAAGTCAGAAAGATTCATCTTCTTGAATTCAAATCTGACCTCAGACACCTACTAGCTGGTCAAGTCACTTAGCCCTGTAGGCTTCCGTTTCCTCATCTGTAAGATGAGTTGGAGAAGGAAGTAGAGTATCATTGCCAAGAAAACCCAAAATGTGGTCACAAGGAGTTGGACACAACTGAACAACAACAATTTAATAAATTTTCACCTTTAGAAAATTAGAAAAAAAGTTCTGAGATGCAGGCCCTAATGACATGTTCTGAGCATGCCTATGCCCAACATCCCTTTCAAACCTTACCATGTCTGTCAAGGTAGCAGCTGTCTATCACGTGTAGTATCTTCCAGCCATAGTAGAAAGACTGCTATCAGGTTACCTTGGCTCTAGTCCTGGATCAAGTGCGACCCCAGGGGTAAGTCACTCAACATCTCTAACCCTCAGTTTCTCCTTTTTTCTTCATAGAATAGGAATAGTGATACTTGTTCTACCTAAGAGAGGGGCTTCTAATGAGGATCAGATAAGAAACTATAAAATGCCACATGAATGTAAGTTACAGTTTTAAATGTAAACTCTTATCATGATTAGGAATGCAGTTCACTGGCCTGCTAACAAGTAACAGCCTTTCTGGATTTAGGCACTGCTCTGTCCTAGCTGGGACAAGAAAGGGGTATGCAAAATTATGGGATATTAGTAATCATGGGATGATGGATCGTAGTGTATAGAGTAGGAAGAGACCTTGGAGGCCATCTAACCCCCTCATTCTATTGGTAGGGAAAATGAGGCCCACCCAAGAAAGCTAAATGACTTGGCCAAGGTCTATAGTAAGTGGCGGAGATGAGATTCAAACTCAGGTCCTCTGTCTCCAAAGCCAATACTTCTTTTCCTTTGGACTTGGAACATGGCTGACTTTTGTTGTGACAAACCTACTTTTAAGATTAATACCACATAAAATTATACTGTATGCTTCAGGCAAAAAAACCCACCAAATTCTTCAAAAGCAATTAAAAGTAATTATAATGCCCCACATAGCACTGCCTGGCATTCAGATCCCACACCCTCCCTCACATAATCTATGATTTTTTGAAATAACAAATTGGTGACATTTTTGCAAGGCTGTCTTTATGGGATGTTAGTGGGTGCAGCTCTCCTCCTGCATTGTTACCATTGAAGAATCATTGCTTCCTTTATTTTGTGACCTTAATGAGTCCTTATTTTGACTACAAATATCTTAAACTCAACTCCGATGGGAGGATCAACTCTGAATATGTCTAGAGGAGATGTTTCTGAAATTCTGCTGTTATCAGTTTGGTGAAGAGGATTGTTTTTGCAATTGATTATGAAGCCACTGTCATCTGCAATTGACTTTTCTATGATACAGATCCTGCCATCTAAATTATACATATAAAGGCGAGGCAAAGCAGTGGACATTATTAAGTACTTACTACGTACCAGGCACTGTGTTAAGCAAAAAGAAAGACAGTCCTGGCCTTCAAGCAACTTATACTCTAATGAGGGAAAGAATATGCATAAGGGAGCAGAAAAGCATGTTGGGAGGGGTACAGAGGGAGAGTTAATATCCTTGATGGGGCATAGTGGCAAAGCCCTAAGAGTCAGAAGCTGAATCAGGAGGGGAAAGAAGAATGGCTAGCCTGGTCTTGAACCCAAAACAGAGGCCCTGGACTGAACTCAGCAACAAGAGAAGGGGGCTGGAGAGGCAGACCCCCCACCATGGTCCAGTTTTATAGCTCCTTAGCAAAACCTTTCTTTTTTAAAAATGAGTGAGGAGCACACACACAAAAATCATCCTTACTTATGTTTTAAGTCCTCAAATAAATCTGGATGGAGATGGTTGAGTTACTTCCCAATTAAGTAAAGTAGTTAGACTGACTTCTGTTGTTAAACATGGAGTAAAACATTTAAAAGTAAGAAACCTGTGAAGTTTTTTTTTGGCTGATCTCCTCCAGTAGTTTGCTTCGGGGCATCTTTATTATTCTGAGTTGGCTTTTTCAGTTAGATTACATGATAGAAGGTGATAAGAAACCATAGTGACAGCTTGACTAAGATCCCTGTCCATAAATTTCTTAAACTCATCTAAGGTAAAAGCAGTCTTCTGTCAGGAACGATAAGGTCTTTAAATTCATATGCTACCAAAAACTGAAACTGAACTATGATTATGGAAGAAAGATATGAGATGTAACAAGGGTGCAGATTCTTAACCTGGGATACAGGAACTTGTTTATACGATTGATGGGGGCAGCTCCTTTACATGTTGCCTTCTTCCTGGATGCTCTCTTTTCTCTCCAGGGATCCCTCCCAAAAGAGAGCCTAGAACTGTAGGAACCCTCTTTTGAAGCTGGAAGCCAAAAGAAGTAGAATCTCTTGTCTCCCAAGCTCTCACCATCTCAGCCTTTCATGCAAGCATGGAAGAGCAAGTAAACATTTTCCAACAAGGAGAAGAGTCTTATGCAAATATGCTTGAATCTAGGTTACATTGAACATTTTTATAACTATATTTCGATATGATTGTCTTTGTAATCCTAAGTATTTCATCTTGTGTTTTAACAACATTATTCAGAAACCTGGAAAGACTTACATGAACTGATGCAAAGTGAAATGAGCAGAACCAGTACACAGTAACAGCAATACTGTACAATGATTAATGGTGAATGACTTAGTTATTCTCAGCAATAAAGTGGTCCAAGACAATTCCAAGGATCCATGATGAAAAATGCTATCTACCTCCAGAGAAAGAACTGGCTAAGTCTGAATGCAGATTAAAACATACTATTGTTCACTGTCTTCATTTTTTGTGTTTTTTTCCTTTGGGTCTTTGTCTTCTTTCACATGACTAATATGGAAATATATTTTGCATGATTGCATGTATATAATTTATATAAAATTGCCTACCATTTCAGGGAAGGAGGAAGTGAGATAGAGAGGAAGAAAATTTGGAACTCAAAATTTTTAAAAAATGAATGTTAAAAATTGTCTTTACATGTAATTGGAAAAAATAAAATATTTTAAAAAACAACATTATTCTGAGAAGTTGTCTGTAGGTTTCACCAAACTTCTGGAGGGGCTCATGATACAAAAAAGGCTAAGAACCCCTAAATTGGGAGGACTTCAACCCATTTTTGAGAAGTTTCAAACTATAATGAAAAAATTCTTCCCTTGGAATGATCTTGAAAAATTGAAATGGATTCCTGATCATAGCTTCTTGATTACTTCATGCAGAGAATTAGGCACCTTTGCCAGGTTCTGCATTGTGTTCTAAAATGTGCTGTGTTCCTATGCTTTTCAACATACCTCAACATGACCTGTGTCTTGCCATTGGACTCTGATGAATCTGGAGGAGAGAGTGAAGCTGATGACTTTATAAAGTCCTGCCTCACTTAAACTCAATTCATTTGCAAGTCAAGATGTCACCTTCCTGATGTTATTGGTAGAATGAAGGCTGAACAGAAACAAACAAAAACAACTATAAAATACATTTTGTTTATTTTTTGTTCAAACTCGAGTTTTTATTGGTGTGGAAAATTTCTGATGAAGAAGCTGGATTCTAAGAGAGATGTCTGGGGGCTCTGAGAGGTTAAATGAACTTGTTTCTTGTCACAATCTAGTTTATATCAAAGAAAAGACTTGAACCCAAATCTTCATGCTTCAGACTTTGAGACCCGCCCACTCTCCACCATGTTATTATTGCCTCCTTGTACTCCCTTATGATATGTTTATATTCTGAATTATTTCTAGGCCATAGAGTCTAGCTATTTGCTTTCATCTGAGTAAGCCAGTGATATGTCTTATATAGTATGACCAAAAAAAATGTCAACTATCTTCTGGAATTACAAAGTAATCTTCTCATGAAAGACATCCTTTGTGGTCTAATAATTCACATCGATAGCTTGTGGATGGCTTCGATTCTTCAGGTAGTTTCTCTTACCTATTCACCCACAACCTGTTCAAATCCACAGGCTACTTTTCAATTCTATACTGTTAAGCATACCATTTAATTAGCTTGAAGATGTGGCATAGTTCTTCGCCAATCTCTAATAGGCACCAAATTCTCCCTATGCCCTTCCCCCAAATCTCCAGTTTCTGATAATCTTGTGGATATGGCCATGTGACTGAACTACAGGGCCTTTAGAACCCATTTAGTCCACCCTGGACCTAACCAGGAATACCTGCTATAAAATGCCAACAAAGAGTCCCCCAGCCTTCGCTTGAAGACCTTTGGTGAAGGACCATCACCACTTCCCAAGGTAATGGTAAGGATGTTTTTCCTTGCTTCAAGATAACATTTGCCTCCTTGTGACATTTCCTACTTCTTCTAGCTCTGTCTTCTAGGACCAAGCAGAGAAAATCTAATCCTTTTTCCACACAACAATCTTTCAAATACTTAGAGATAGGTAGGTGGATCATAGAAGTCTTCTAACATTAAAACTTCCAGTGGAGGTGGAGCTTAATAATATCAGAACTAATGATAAAGGCCATGACCATTGGATATTACACATTCAGACAAGTATATGGTCATGGACAGCTAGGTAGTGAAGTGTACAGAGTGCAGGGCCTGGAGTCAGGAAGACCTGAATTCAAATCTGGCCTCAGATACTTACTAGCTGTGTGACCTTGGGAAAGTCACTTAATCCTGTTTGCCTCAGTTTCCTCCTCTGTAAAATGATCTGGAGAAATAAACGGCAAACCATTCCGGGATCTTTGCTAAGAAAAGCCCAAATTGGGTCACGAAGAGTCAGAAATGACTCAACAACAACAACAATATGATTGTAATTACAGAGAAGAAACAAACATATGCGATGGCACAAAGGTGTAACTTTAGAAAAAGAATCCAAATTTGGAACTTAAATTTTTAACAAATGAATGTTAAAAACTGTCTTAAAAAAAAGAAAAAGATTCTACAAGAGGCATATGATCCAATAAAAAATATAATGGCATGATGTACCAGGGATGCAAAACTTCCTTACTTCTGAAATAACAGCAAGGACTTCCTTATTAATTTGTACAGAATCATTCTACTCTGTTTAGAAACAGTCTGAGTAATATAGGAGTGTCATGTTCTTAAACATTTGGGAAGATTTGCTCGTGAATCTGTCTGAACCTGGTGTTTGTTTCTCTGCTTACCTGTATCGCCTGTGTCTCATTTTGCCCACACTGGAAGTGCAGCGGGTATTCATGGGATCCGGTCATTCTACTGAGACACATGTGGGGCTGCTCTGCCTCAGACCTAGATAGGTTTGACCCTCACTGGGTAGCCTGGGAGCCTTCTCCCGACCACACACACACACACACACACACACACACACACACACACCCCTAGGGGTTCCTCATATTGGTGCAGGACTTATTGTGGATATCCTATCAGCTTAGTGTGCAGCAGCTCAGAATTCTCAAGCCTAAGAGATTTACCAGCTTCAGCCTTCCTGCTAGCAAGGATTACAGGCATGGACCATCAGGTCCAGCAACACAGGGTCTTTCTGCAGCACAGACCTTTAATAGCTTTTCTGATTCCTCCTTTGGAGTTTGATCTACTTACATGACCTATTCCTTATGTTGACACCTTATATATTTGAAGATAATCATCCATTTCTTTTGGATTCTCAAATTAATGCACATATAGATGTATGTAGTAATCTCTGATGATTTTCCTGATTTCTTTTGCCCTCATTGTCATCTCTCTCATTTCTAATTTAGGTAATTTGGGCTTTCACCTCTTTTGTTTATTAATATACTAATTACTAAGTTTGTTAACTTTTTAAAAGAACAAATACTCAGATTTACTTATTATTTTGATTTTTTTAAAAAATTCAATCCCTCTCAGTTATTATCTTGATTATCGATAGAACCTCTCTAAGACGAAATTGCAGAAAAGATGCCTTCCGCCAATAGCAAATGGAGTTTCCTCCCTGGGAGTTCTCTGTACAAATGAAATCATTACAAGTCCAGTCTCCATAACTGCCTCTATTATCTTGGTTTCTCTTCTTCTATTTTCTTTTGTTGTGCTGTCTTACTCTTCTTTAAAGTTTTTAAAGAGCAGATTCAACTCATTAGCTTTCTATTTCTCTTTTAGGTATAGATATTCTGGGTCACAAATTTACCTTTGCTTAGTGCTTCTCTATGTTCTATAGATTTTAATAGCAATCGCTTTGAGGTAATCAGCTAGTTTTTGTAACTTCTTCTTTTACCCAAAGATTATTGATTTATGTATGTAGTTCCCATGTAGGTCTTTACTTTTCATTCACTGTATTATTATTTATTATTAGCTTTATTCTATTATGGCCCATAATAGAATACTACATATTACAATAGCTATTTTCCTATATTTATTTATATCTATCTTTCTGTGATATGATCATGTGATCAATTTTTATATGTTTATATTTACATATAAACATATAATAAATATAATACATCTATATATATATATTTATATGAGTTCCCTGTAAGCTTGGAAAATGTGTATATTTTATGATTTCCCCATTGTCAGTCAGCAAGCATTTATTAAGCACCTACTATGTGTCAGACACTATCCTAAGTGCTAAGTGTAAGGGATACAAAGACAAGAAGAAAAATAGAGCAGTCCCTGCTCTCAAGGAGCTCACTGTTTAATGAGAAGAGAACAAATAAATGCCTATGCGCAAGCAAGATATAAAATGGATAAATTAGACATAATTGGCATTAAGGGGGAGTTGAGTTTTGCCTGTCATAGATCAGTTTTATACACATATACACATATCCCATTTGGTTCTCAGTAAGGTCAATACTACAAATATTATTTTCATTTTTACAGATTAGGAAACTGAGTGTCAAGGATATTAAGTGATTTTTCTTTGGTCATATAAGTAGGAAGAAGGAGATTTAAAACTAGGCTTTTACTGATTCCAAATCTTTTAACTCTTTCTACCATATTGCCTCTCGTACCTTATCTTGGGTGAAATGGATATCCATGGCACAGGGACAGATTCCTAAGAAGGTTTCCATTGCACATTGGAGGTTTTTATCTTCTTTTTCTCTTTCGAATACTTACATGTTATCTAGAACTTGCTCAAATATTTTTACAGATTCATCCTCTATTGACCTTACATCTAGGAAATCACTGCATCTACCATTTCTAGGATCCTATACCAAAGAGTATCAGTGAAGTTCTGGGAAACTCCAGTGCCTACAGAAATTCTGAAGAAAAGGGTATCACTCAAAATGAACATGGATGGAAGGCTAATAATTCATTTACAGTTGGCTACAATAAGTGAACTGTCTCAGGCAAAGCTGGGGTAGGTGGAAACCTTTTTAATGGCAGAAGTTGAGGCCTTCTATTTTGTTTGTATCAAGACAAGGATGTTGTCCAGCATGAGAGAGAGAGACAGGAAGCAACATGTAGCTCAAACCACTGCCACCATCCTGATTACCCCTCCTCCTCAGATCCCAGCAAAGGTAGCCCAGGACCCCATGCCCAAGAGCTGCAGGAATAGCAGTGCCACCCCTTCCACACCCCCAGGCCACCAACCCTTTCATGTAGTTACTGTCTGGGGGAACAAACCCTGTAAAGACCTGGTAGCTGTCTCTATTGGTCCTCCAGCACCTGCCTCTTTGGCGACCATGGCTCCTGAAGACACAGAAAAAATTTTCTCAGCATCAAAGGCCCCAAAGTCAGATGGTTCAACCTCAGAAATAGGTTTACTTTTTATCAGTAGAAATGACCTAAAGAAGATGCATTGTCGTCTTCCTTAGGGACCCCTGGGCTTTGCCACTTGTCCTGTGACAGCACCCTTAGAAACCCCCTGGAGCTAGATTCTTCTGCGTGGTCTCCCCCAATGAGAATATAAACTCCACAAGGGCAGTGACTGACTATTTTGCTTTTCTATTTATAACCCCCCTATCCCCCAGCATTTGGCACAGTGCTTTGTATGCAGTAAATGCATAATAAATGCTTTTTGTTGATTCCTTCATTCATTTGAATCCCAGCCTGCTGGATAACCAATACCAATCTCTATGGCATGTACCAAAGCTTAATCATAGGTCCATTCCAATGCCAGTGAAGGCAATTTACCTATAGCACTCGAGACATAACCAGGATCTGTCTGGCCTTAACAGTAGTAGACCAGCATTTCCTGAATAGGGGTGCCTAGCAAGATGGTGCGCATGAACAAACTTTTTTGCTGAACAACTATTCTAGAGACCACTATAATGCACAACTACAGAAACTCAAAAGGTACAAGACTCTTAAGGAGATAAAAGGGAATAAAATCTCTACACGATGCTACATCAATATACCTAATAAAAATTTAATTCTAATTACAGTTCTGTAATTGATCTTAAAGGTCATATAGTCCATCACCCTCATCTCATAAATGAGAAAAATGATGCCCATGAAGCAAATTCATTGATATCATATAGATAATCAATCACTGAGGTGGGAAATTGAAAAGATAAAGAAACCTACTACTAAATACCAATTTGCATGTGAGTGGGGTAGATTCACAAATTTGCTTTCCCATCAGAATATGAATCTTGATGGCTCAATGCTACTTTTCAGGAAAAAACAATCACAAACTATGCCCATTTTGATTTTAATCTCTTATTGTAGCTGCATTCAGCTTTATTTTACATATTACCCCATCCCTCTAGCCCAGCACAGTTTCTGAAGTGCCTGTGGGTGAAAAAGATCAGGTAAATGCATAGGCCAGTCCTAGGGCAAGCTGAAACTTGCACAGGAGATTTATGGCAACCCTCAGAGCCTAGTGCATGGTGATTGGCCAGGAGTTGGCAGGATGGGGAATGCTGCTATCTGCAGCTAGACCCCTTGTGAAGGGATTGTGCACCCAGAACATTTTCCCATGCTCTTTCTTGCTGTCAGTCAGGTCTCATTCCCTCCCTGAGAGAACCGTGAATCCTACTGAGGCCTCCAAGTTTTTATTAAATAAATAAACATGGGAAAGAGACTGCTGGTGGCTGATTTCTGAATAGTTCTCCCTGGTCCAGTACTCTTACTCCATGGCTATATAAAGGCCTGCTGGGCCATTCCATGTGCAAACACTCTGGCCTCCCAACCTATCCTGCACAGCTGACAGACACCAAAGGGAATCAGGCCCAGGGATGCTTGTTTTTAAAAGGGCTCCCCTGCTGCCTGGACTTTTGTATATTTTACTTGAATTCTTCCTGTTTATTTAGTTAACTCTGGAGGTTATCTCCAAGCAAGATCTAGCTAACAGAACAAGAGCATATTCCTGGGGAAAATTTAGAGTAGGTACTTCTGTGTTTGTTTGAACCTCCTGGTTACTTGGGAGGTGGGTGTGGATTGTAATAAAATCAGAGATAAGGGTTCAGAAAGACATAGGGGAATGAGGGAGAAGAGGGCGGGTGCATTTTATAATGGGATGGAATGGAAGTTAAAGGCTAATAGAAAGAGCTGTAGACCTGGCAACAGCAAGACCCAGGAATGATTTCCACCTCAGACACTTACTAGTCCTGTGATCCTGGGCGAGTCATTTAAAACTCTCGAAGCTTCAGTTTCCGCTTCCACAAAATAGAGACAATAATAAGACCTATTTCATAGAGCTTTTTGTGAGAATCAAATGAGACCATGCCTGCAAAGTGCTTTGTGAACTTGAAATAAGTGGTATCGTGGACATACGGACCTTGCTCTGAAATCAAACCGCCTTAGAAATGTGATAGCTAACCTTCATTCCACCTGGCCTTCTTCCAACCATTTGTTTAAACACAGATATTATTACATTTGGAAAAGGAAGGTAGGGAGTTTGGATTGAAAAACAAAGGAAAAAGGGGCAGCTAGGTGGGATAGCAGATAGAGGGGAGGACTTGAATTCAAATCTGGCTTAAGACACTTGACACTAGCTCTGTGACCCTGGGCAAGTCACTTAACCCTGATTGCCTTGTAAATAAAAAAAAAGAAAAACAAAGAAAGTCATGCTCTTTTTTAAAATTAATTTTTTCTTCAGGGATTTCTTTGCTAGAGAATGGTTCAAACACACACACATACACACACATGCATACATACAGACGTGCATACACACATGCACACACAAACATACCCACACTCATGCACACATACATGCACACACATACCTGCGCCTGCACCTATACACACACATACATCAGAGACAGAAGACGCTGATGAGCTGAAACACAAGCACTATGCATGCCCATATCAAGGGCAACTGGATCTACTAGATGTAAGGTACAGATGAGCTAAATGTTGTTTTCCTTTAAATTAAATTACAAGTAGCTATTAACTAAGCATTTGTGTAATTACAGCCAGACTCATTAGCCAAGAGCTTTTTTTTTTCCAAAGGCCAAGTAATAGTCAAAGTTCCTTTGAAGCCAGAGGTAGGATTGTAGCAACATGAATGGTTACTGTAAAGAAATTATTACCTATGAATTTTAGCTGAGGAATTACAACAATATTAACAATGATAAAGCACATTGGGTACAAGGTTCTTTATCTTTTTTCACAGCATAGTGATTTAACACTTAAAAACACTTTTTTCCCCTTTGAGAGCTTTTCACCCAGAGATAGGCTAACATAGCTGTAAACATCCTCAAACTTTCAGGAAATGATTTTTCCATCTTCACTTTTGTATTTTATACTTATATAAATAACATTTCCTTTCCATCCAAACCCAAAAAAGAGGATTACATATGACAATCAGTCTTGAACTTAAAAGATACACATTGTCAACTGGGGGAAGATAAGAATGGCCCTCATGCAGATATCCACAAAATGTCACCATGATTTGCATTATACTGTTCATAGAGTACTTTGAGTTCAAATAAGCTCCAAAGGCCTAGAAATACCAAGAATGCTATCTCCTTTTCCTTTGCTTTTTGACATGGGATGCAGTAGCTTTTGGAGGTTTGAACAACATTCAGATTAATTGTCCTCCACTCATTTTTTAAAAAACTATCTTCCAAAGCCTTTATGCTCACTGATCACATAAAGGCCCCAGATCTGAGATCCTATAAGATTCCTCTCCGGATTAAATTATAACAACATATTTACACTGTGCCATGATGTGGTACTGTCTGTCAGCTACATTATCAAATGTATCTGATATTCAGAATTGTAGCTCTGGAACAATTAGTTTTCAATATCAGGATTTTTTCAGTCTCTCTCAAGGGACTTCTAAGACAAAAGGATTGCTGGCATTATGTTCCACAGAGAAAAAAAAATGGATTCTTAAAGAATCTGATTTCCTTCAAAAAAAAAAAACCAAACTAAATGGAAAGACTCAGTTTGTGTCCAATGCCACCAGCATTCTAGAGATTTAGGGTGATTTCTCCCCTGTGTTCAGTAGAACTTTCAAATCATGAAACTAGGAGTGACCTTAAAAAGCATTCTGCTCTAATGTCCTCACTTTACAAATGAGGAATCTGAAGCAAAGGAAGGTTAGATGACTTGTTCAAGGTCACATAGCTACTTAGTGTTGGAGCTAGGACAAGAATCAAAGTCACCCAACTAGGATTTCTAATACAACCATCTTTCCAGGTTGAATAGCAACAACAGAATTTTATAAAATTTAAAAAAAATTTAAAACCATTATAAATATATACAATCAAATCATCACTAAAGATGATCATTCAGGGGTGGGGGACAAAAAGAAGCCATTCTATCTACCATCTTATCATATTCAAAAATTGTAAAAATGAACAAATTTTTAAAAATGAAGAGTTTGAAATCATCAACAACACTGTTGGATTATCATTGCTTTTTTTTTGCTTTGGCCCATCATTAGCCTTCTCTAACACAAAAATTTTAAATTCAATGTATCTATCAATGTACAAATATTTCTTAAATACTCATATACTCTATTGGAGATTCAAATACAATGAATGAAATAGTAAATACATGAATGAAACATTTATTAGGTACTTACTACGTGTAAAGCACAAGGCTAAACACTGGGGATATAAATAGAAAAGCTAGACAGTTCTGACAAGCTCACATTCTAATAGGGGAGACCACACATATAGAAGGTTTCAGCTGCAAGTCAAAAGGAAAGGTCTATTGTCGCTTTTGAATATGTCACTGGAGAAGACTTTTGAGAATCCCTTGGAGAGAAAGGAGATCAAATCAGTCAATACTTACAGAAATTAATTCAAACTACCCATTGGAAGAACAAATACTGAAGTTTGAATACTTTGACCACATGATAAGAAGACAGGACTCATTGGAAAAGAACCTGATGTTGGGAAAGATTGAAGGCAAAAAGAGAAGGGGACAGCAGAGGATGATACGATAGATAGCATCATGGAAACAATGAACGTGAGCTTGGACAGATTTTGGAAGAAGGGCTGGTGTGCTATGGTCCATGGCGTCGTGAAGAGTCAGACACAACTGAATAAATGAACAACGTGGTCCTTAGGGTGCAGTGACAAAGCAGATGATAGTGCTTTTTCTTTAATATCATTCCATTGACAAAATTATATCAGTTTCTTATATTGAATGATTTGACTGTGCCAAGGCATTTCTGGGCCAAACACAAGTCAACAAGCAGTTATTAAGGTCCTACTATGTTCCAGACACTGTGCTAAGTGCTGAGAATACAAATAAGAGCGGAAGGAAAGGTAGACCCCGTTCTTGGGGAGCTTACATTCTAATGGGGAAAGACAAAGCATAAAAGGAAAATGGAGACAGATTCCTCAAAATGCATTTGTTAAGCACCTACTATGGGGCAATAAATGTGTGTTGTTATTATAAACAATAATAGTTAACATAAGTGATAGGATAAAATAAATGATATAAATAAGTAATAAAAATTGTCTGACTGATTGACTAGTGAGTGGCAAAGGTGAAATTGAAATCCAGGACTTTTGGACACCAAGTTCAGCAGTCTATTCAACTGTGCCGAGATACCAGCAAGATAT
This sequence comes from Trichosurus vulpecula, assembly GCF_011100635.1. Taxonomy (NCBI): domain Eukaryota; kingdom Metazoa; phylum Chordata; class Mammalia; order Diprotodontia; family Phalangeridae; genus Trichosurus; species Trichosurus vulpecula. The sequence goes on along the minus strand of NC_050573.1, from coordinate 184,017,239 downwards.
ATTGACATAAGGGATATCTGTATGTATATATGTATGTGTGTATATATGTATATATACACATACACATATGTATGTATATATACATATATATGTACGTATATATACATATATGTGTATGTATATATATATACATATATATATGTCTCTCTGTGTGTGTATTTGTGAATGTACGTGCAAGCACATGTGCCCTCCATATGTGAAATCTTACAGCATTCTTCCCCTCTTCCTTGTCAACCAGGAGTCCTACATCTTTGCTTTAGGCATTCTATTGTTATCCACAATTCCATTATGACCCAGATGGTCAGAGCTGGCACACAGCATCCACAGCTGCAAAGCTGATAGTCTGGCTATCCTTTAGTATGGCACTTCTGGTGACTTTGTATTTATTCATTCATTCATTCAACAATCATTTTTTAAAGCACCGACTGTGTAAAAAGCGCTGTGCCACATTCTGGGAGAGAAACAAACATAATTAAGGCACAGAACCCTTCACGGATCACAGAGTCAGTTACATACATAGATAATGTTGTTCAGTAGCATCGGTCATGTCTGACTCTTCCATGACCCCATTTGGGGTTTTCTTGGCAAAGATACTGGAGTGGTTTGCCATTTCCTTCTGCAGCTCATTTTATAGATGAAGAAACTGAGACAGAGTTAAGTGACTTGCTCAGGGTCACACAGCTAGTAAGTGTCCAAGGCTGGATTTGAAACCAGGTCTTCCTGACTTCAGAACCAGAGCTCTAGTGACTGTACCACCTGGCTGACTTGGATGAGTCTTCACTTCAATAGACTCCATTTTTCTCCCCAGTCAAATGAGGATGTTGGACTCAAGAGACTCTAAGGCCCTTGCTAGTTCAAAAACTCTTTACCATTCTGTCATCTTGACTAGACTTATGCATGCTATTCAGGGATTGTGTTTAAAACTCTGCACATAAAACAAGGTTGTGTCTAAAACTACAAAACAAATTCAGCAAATATTCTCTATCACCTTTGTTGTTGTTGTTTTGTTTGGTTGTTTTTCAGTTTTCATGACTCTTCATGATTCCATTTGGGGTTTTCTTGGCAAAGATACCAGAGTGGTTTGCCATTTCCTTCTCCAGCTCATTTTACAGATGAGGAAACTGAGGCAAACAGGGTTAAATGATTTGCCCAGAGACACACAGCTGAGGCTGGGTGGATTTGAACTCAGGAAGATGAATGTCTTCCTAGCTTCAGGCCTAGAGCTCTACCACCTTTGGGACTAAACTATTTGTGCAGAAAGGGGCACCTTTCATACTCTCTAGCATAGCTTCTGATCAAAAATAAAATTTTGATGTTTGTTGGATTATCAACAATAATAATAAAATATCATAATACCACTGTTCTGTTCCAATCATCCCATGTTGTTTCTCATTGTGGATTTATGGAATTGTCTATCATTACAAGTTACGTTAGTATTGATATTCTTTTGCCCCCATATATAAATGGCATTTTCCAGGGACAGTTGGACAACACTTTTCAGCTAAAACACAGATCTCTGCGACATGACATCAGGGTCATTTCAAGTCAAGCAGGAGATGAAGAGGAAGAGGAAGATGAAGATGTATATTGTGAAGCACAGAAGAATTAGAGGAAAATTCCCAGAATTTCCAAGAAACTGCATTCATTGAGGCAGCATGTGGTGCTGGATTTAGAAATCTAAAGATTTGGGTTCATCCTCAACAGGCATATTAAGTTGTTACTATGTGCCAGGCACTGTGATAAGCACTGATCCAATCCCTAGCTCTGACCCTCACTGCCTAGATGATATTGGAGGTCATTTAAAGCACTTAAACTATTCTCTGGGTCTCAGTTTCCCTCTCTGTAAAATGAGGGGGTTAATCATCTTCTAAGGTGACTTCTGGCTCTAAATCTATGATATTATGACCTCTAAATTCCTTTTTATCTCTAAATCTAAGCTCCCATATTATTGTATGCATGTCAGGGCTTTAATAATGCGTTGAACAGAATGAGCTTACTCCCTCTCTCAGGTGCATCAGGAGGGAGTCTGGTTCATTCTTCCTCCAAAGCAGAATTAACATTCTCCTAGAAACCAACTGGTGAGGTCTCCAGCTTGGAAATAAAAGCTCTCACAAAAATAAACTGCACAATACAGCATCTTCGAGAGCCAGTGTTTCCTACTGAGAAAGCTGATTGAAGCAAATGAGGAATGAAAAACTTTGCCTAACAGCTTCCTGTTTGGTCCTCTTACATGAAGAACCCTTAATTTAACTGATTTACTCTTTCTAATTAGATTTAGCAATTAGGATAGCTATGAACCTAGAGTTTTCCTTTAAGGTTCTCATCCACAAACATGTCCACATGGTTTGGTGCCTTACAGCTGTGTAATTAACAGTTAGAACCGCATCTATTCAAAGCAGAGGGGATGCAGAGACTTAAAACACAGGTGTCTGCTGCAGAGGCACTGGTTGGCTCTCTGTCTGCCTCGGTCTCTGTGTCTTCCTGTCTGTCTCCGTTTCTATGTGTCTCTGTCTCTCTATTCATCTCTCTCTGTCTCTGTCCATCTCTAACTTTACCTCTCTATCTTTCTGTCTTTGTCTCTCTCTTTGTGTCTCTGTCTCTCTCTGTGGGTGTCTCTGTTTCTGTTTTTGTGTTCCTGTCTCTCTCTGTCTCTTTCTCTCTCTGTGTGTCTATGTCTCTCTCTGTCTCTCTGTCTTTGTCTCTGTCTCTCTGTCCATCTCTCTCTTTCTCTGTCTCTGTTTCTGTCTTTGTCTCTAACTCTGTGTTTGTGTCTCTCTGTTTGTGTCTCTCTGTCTCTGTCTCTTTCTCTCTCTGTGTGTCTATGTCTGTCCCTCTTTGTTTCTGTCTTTGTCTCTGTCTCTGTCTCTGTTTCTTTTTCTGTCTGTCTCTTTCTCTGTCTGTCTCTCTGTCTCTCTCCATGTCTCTCTATCTTGGTCCCTCTGTCTCTGTCTGTCTCTTTCTGTCTCTGTCTCTCTCATGCAGCTATCAAAGCTAGACTGGTAGTTGTCAAAGCTAGTACCCAGACAGGAGTAGTGAGTTGGCTGCATTAACAAACCGGTAGTGTTGCCTTGAACATTCAGACTCTCCAGGATAACAGGCTACATCTGCTTTCCCTGATTTCCTGCTACTTTTTTTGCAGCACTGAGCCCCCAAGATTCTTGGGGCTCGGGGCTCAGGGCACAACCAAGGTCTGCACCTCAGTGAGAGAGCAGACCAATGATGCACACCAGGACAGCTATAGCTGAACATCTAAGGGTGGAAGAGAGGAGATGGTTGGGAGGAAACACTTGAACTCCATCTTCCAAAACGATTTATTGAATAAGGCCTCAGGGAAGGCTTTCATAAAGGGGTGGGGCTTGCATCTCTTCTTGAAAGAAAAAAAATTCAGAATTTCCAATGAATCTTTGGAAGGAGTGAATTCCACAGCTCATAGCTCTTCATCAGGCAAGCTTTCTTTGCATTTTTTTTTCAACTCTAACCCTCAGGAACCATGATCAAAAGTGAAAGAGAAACACTAAGAATGTCTCAGGTATTCAGTTGCTTTTATGTCATAATTTTCCTAAAAACCTACTTTCCTCAAGGGATTTTTAAAACCACTATCGTCGAAGTTCAATTACCTCTATAATTACAGCAAGAAAAGAATTGCTTTGAATGTTTGCTTTTCTAAATTATTTTTCATCTCTGACTTCTTTTGTGTGTTCCACATTCCCCTTCATTCCCCACATTTTGGGCTCCTTTTTTCTTTCTGCTTTTGTAGTGGCAGCTTTCTTGTCATAGAGAGGGAGAAGGATGGGAAGTCTAGGCCAGGCTCCTGGGTTTATCAGCTGTTGGGTGACCCTGGGAAAGTCATTTAATCTTCTTTGAACCTCAGTACTTTTCGGGGTGCTTGTGAGGCAAGTGCTCCCTGTAACTTCAAACATTCTGTAAACGGAAGTTTTTCTTTGCTTTTTTAGATAATATTTTGGTTTGTTTCTCCAGTCTCTTCACCACCTTCACTAGCACTTACCTTCAGACCTGATTGGAGATAGCCCAGTTCTTTGAGCCCAAGAGCCCTGGGGATCAGCAGGGCTCCTGCACCTGCATTCCCACAGACCACATGCTCTCCTTCCAGCCCAATACCTACAGCCATCATTGAGGAAATCAATCTACATGGAAAAGCAACCTGGCCATTGCCTCTAGAAGCAATGCAGCCTCTGCCCATCAGCCATACAGTTACTGAAGACCAGGAGGACAGAGTTCTTGACCCCAAAGTCCATGGGGCCTGTCAAATGGTTCAGTATTGGAAATGGATGGTTTTTATTTTATTTTATTTTATTTTTTTGGTCAGCAGAAATAACTTTAAAGACGATACTTTGCTGTGTCAGCCTGAGGGCTAGTGGGGCTTTTCTATCTGAGTTGCAGCTGAAACCTCCTATTTCAATTATCCCCTCCTATTTAATAGTTCTTAACCTTATTGTGTCCTGGATCCCTTGGAAAGTCTAGAGAAGCCTATGGACCTCTACTCAGAATAATGTTCCTAAATGTAGAAAATCAAATACAGAGGATAACAAAGAAAACCAATTTCATTGAAATATGGTTGTAAAACTTTTTTTCTGACTTCATTGTTTTTAAACCCTCATTTAAAATGTGTTTCTGGAGACCAGGGACTCTTATTTTTCTATTTTTACTTGAGAGTTTGGCACAGGGCTTTGTACATGGTAAGCTCTTAAATGCTTTTTTGTTCTTTCCTTCACATTCATTCATTCATTCCTTCATTTTCCCTTCCTTCCTCCCTCCCTACCTAAATTCTCCCTTCCACCTTCCCTTTCTTCCTCCCTCCCTTCCTCCCTCCCTTCCTTTCTTACTTCCTTTATTCCTTCCTTCCTTCCTCCCTCCCTTCCTTCTATTCATCCATAGCTGTATCTGCTTCCTCTCCTTGCTGATAGTGAAGGTAGTATGGAGTAGTGTGAAGAATGTTGTACCTGGTGTTGGGCGATACCTGAGTGCATATGCGTCTGATACTAGGTTAGTGACCACGAGAAGTCACTCAATATCTCTGAGCTTCAGAGGTAAAAGGAGGATAACATCCAGCATGTTTACCTCTCAAGGCTGTTGTGAAGATCAAATGGGAACATGCTCCTAAAGTGCTCTATGAACCTAATAGTTTTAAGCTATTAAAAAAATTTAATGGTGCACTCAGACTTGTGGGACACCCTGTTCAAGCAGTACTTATGTTCTTTTCATCTGAGATGATTCCTAGGAAACTTTTCTTCTTGAAAGTCTTTGATTATAATAATTGCAGGTAAACCCTTTAGGGTTGGAACAAAGCTTGTCTTCTTTAGATGCTTAGCTCAGGTGCTACCTCTACCTTCCCTAGTTCCCCAGGTTGTAAGTCTTCTTTCTTTCCTCAAATTGCCTTCTATTGATACCTCTGTGGACCTTTAATTATTGTTATCCATTTGTTTCAGTCATGTCTGACTCTTCTTCATGACCCCATTTGGGGTTTTCTTGGCAAAGATACCAGGAGTGGTGACCCATTTCCTTCTCCAGCTTATTTTATAGATGAGGAAACTGAGGCAAACAGGGTTAAATGACTTGCCCAGTGTTACACAGCTAGTAAGTGTCTGAGGCCAGATTTGAACTCAGGAACATGAGTCATCCTGACTCCAGACCTGGCACTCTAGCCACTGATTTAGAGCTGGAAGGGATCTGAGAGGTCGTTTAGCCAAACCCTCTTCATTTAGAGATGAAGAAACAGAAGCCTGCAGAGGCTAAGGGACTTGTCCAAAGTCACACAGGCAGTAAGCGGCAGAGCTAGGGTTCAAACCTAGATTTTATGACTCCAACTCTAGCCCTCTTTCCATAGGAAGACATTGGCTCTCCTCCCTCCCTGGAGTTGAATGTAAGCTTCTCCAAGGCTATTTTTATTATGAATTTGTTATGCCCAGTACCTTGCATATAGTAAGCTTTGCTTTACCACTGGACCCATTTCTAGTATCACAAGGGCAAGCAGAAGAGGCTGCTGAAACTTAGTTTTAGGGTACTGGGAGTCACAAAGAGTTGGGACATTTGAATTAGATTTTTTTGAGTCACGAGAACTTTGAAGAGGCTGGGCATTTTTGAAGCTAACCACGCTTCATGGGCAGGTTGGAGGAAGAGGGGAGAAGGTGAGCAAAGGAGCAGAGAGGGAATGGTTTGACCAGAAGCACTTTTTTGTGTTTATTGAATTGGGTTGCCTGGCATACATGGGGATAGAGGCATGAGGGTGTCCAGACAATCAGTCTGTGGTGTAGAGCTGAGTCTCTATGCTTCCTTTGTGAAAAAAGCATTGAGGAGCTATGATAGAATTGAGAGAATAAAGATAGCCAGGCACCATGGAACTAAAAGCTCAACCTGATGGTCAGATTGAAGAATGCAGATAGCACCCATCTTGATAAAAACTTTATGCACAGGCTACTATTTTCAGTTCTAACAGCAAAAGTTATGCTGTTTAACATGGTTGCTGAAATGGGTGGGAAAGTCATTTGAGTACAAATCTGCAGAATGCAACCCAAGGCCACCCAATTCCACTCATTACTTTTTTTGCTGCCTGTGTGAAGTTTTCCCTTTTTACAGTAGGATTATGTAGGCTTGAGGTGTGGGTAAGAGAAAGTAAGGGAATATTTATCAATCTTGTCCCTTTTCTACTCATGGTCCCAGAGATCTCATTGTCTCAAATACATTTTCTAAAATCCCTTCAGCTACAGGAGGCCAGGCCTTATACAGACCATCCCCAAACTAGGAGGGCACATGCCCCAGTGACTACATTCTTTCACAGCATTTAAGGGAAAATCTCATTTTAAAAATATACATACATACACGCATATGTGTTGGTAAGCAAAATGGCCTTTGTTTTCCTTGAGTAATCCTTACTAGGTGCTAAGCCCCAGGCCCAAACCCCTATTAGGTGTGGAACTTAGTGGGTGTGGATTGGCAACTAAGGTGGGGCCCAAGGTGGGGCTAACTCCAGGGAGGGCCTAGTTTACATGTCTGGGAGAGAGGAGGCTTTTAGACCACGTGGGTTTAAGTCCACCTCTTTGTGAGGATTCTAGGTCACCAGGGGTTGGCTGTCTGTTCTTTGGAGCTCTCTTACTCACAGCAGTGGTGGCTCTCGTGACTCTGGGCCAGCCCTTGTTCTGAGCTCCTGGGCTGAACTTAGATGTTGGTAACTATGAATCTGTATTTGGTCTATCTGTTAATGTTTGTAATTTGTTTGTAATTTGCTCTGAAGTTCAGTGTGCTGGTCTCTTCCCCTGAACTAAGGGAATGATATTTGTATGCTGAATTAAAGTAAGCTTGTCAACCCCTTCACCTTGCTTTCCTTAGTTAAGCAGATCAAAAGAAACCTGTGCTGTTGGCAGCTTTCTGGGTGCTGGCTGTGGTTGGATCTTGCACCCCCACAGAAGCTGCTAGCCGGATTGTTGAAACAACATACATACATACATACATACATACATATATACATATATGTGTGTATGTGTGTGTATATATACATATATATGTATAGTGTTTTATACAGTAACATTTCAGGATTACAGTGGATAGTTCAAAACCAGATGTTGGGGAGTATGGGATTGCTTCTTGTTCCTGCTGCCCCCCAAAAAAGGAAAACCGAAGAAGTAGTTTATTGTAGAAAGGCCTATGATTGGTTAGAGAAGCCCAGGGGATTTTTACGACTCTCCAGGCATGGGGTCCTGGGTGGTGTGTCTCTCTAGGATCTTACAAAAGCAATAGCTTTCGACTCTTAGGAGAATATAATTCCTGACTAAAGGAATAAGAGAGCTGAGAAAATGGTGATTAAGCAAGGAGAATCATGGCAGTTAGTGAGAAGACTTCCTTGTGCTGAAAGAAAGATACATAATGAGAAGACATTAGAAAGGGCTTATGGAATTTTTGAGACAGAAGGCACACCAAAGACCACCTCGTCCAAGGGTCTCATCTTATAGCCAAAGAAGCCAAAGCACAAAGAAGTAAAGTCATTTTTCTTAGGTCACACAGCAAGTTAAAGGCAGAAACAGGACAAGAAAGTGGGTATCTTGCCTCTTACTCTACTGCTCTCTCCACTATACCATACCTTGCTGATACCTGAGAAGGAAAAGCCAAAGCAGCTTTGCAATTAAGATCAATCAAAATCCTGAAAGGCATTATAAGCCTGCAGAGGTCTTTGATAGAAGATGAAGTAATAAACTTATTCTCTTTCTTAACCTGAAGATGAGGATAAATGAGGGTGAGGATTACCAATTATAACAGCTAAACAATAGAGAAGACCTAATTGTAACAAAAATTTGTTTGTTTTTTGCTTAGTTTGCTACAAAGTACCTTTAAATTTTTTGGTTAATATTCACTTAAATTTAGTGGCTTAAGAAGAGGCATTTTTGATAAATTACTAGAAAACTTATGGTGAGAAGAAAGCTTTGAGAACCTGAGCAGAAAGCCAAGATGTGATACTCAGAGTTACATAACCTTAACCATGTGGACATGGCAGACTATCACCATTTCATTCAATTACTCATTCATTTAAATGTTTGTTCATTCTTTCATTCATTGAATAAGCATTTATTGTGTCAGGAGCAAGATTGAGTTCTAGGAATGCAAAGACAAAAGAAGGACCACAATCCCTGCCCTCAAGGAGTTTACATCTTCCTGGGAAGAAATATGTACACATGTAATAAGTAAATACAAAATAGATAGATATGCAAAATAACATTAGGGGGCAGGGAGCAGTCGCATCTAGATGGACTGGGAAAGGCCTTATGTAGAAGATAGCCCTTGAACTGAGCTTTGAAAAAAATAGAGATTTTAACAGGAAGAGAAAGAACAGCTTGTGGTCAGGTGAACTAAAATTAGAGTGAAGTAGGGATAGAAATGGCCTCAGAGGTTGTGACAGTCTATTTGCATAGTCATAAATGTATGGATGGCATCAGTAGTGACCATTCACACAGCATCACTTTGGAAAAGGATCCATTATGTCCATTATGAATAATTTGAATAATTATGGGGAAAAGGATGGAGTTGGGTAACTATAAATTTCAAAGCAAGAAAAGGACATGATCCACACTGGTCTCTTTATTAAACAGTCTATTCAGACTTCTTATTCAGACAACTTATGCAAAGTTTTGCCCTAGAGCAAATTTTCTCAGTCATGTTAAATTCATGGGGAAAAAAATCCTCATAGGATTTAGAACAGAAAAATAGACAGCTTTAATAAAAGGAACAATGATATAAAGAATAGGGGAATATGGCATGTTCTAACCATTTAGGAAAAACTGGGCAAGATACTACTAATATGTGACACTATATTCATGCCTATACCATATTCATAATTTCTTTCCATTCCTTCCTCTGACAGCAGTTCTTAATCTTTTATGGGCCATGGACCTTTTTGGTAGTCTGACAAAGTCTATGAATCTTTTAGTTTTTAAATGTGTAAAATAAAATATGTAGGATTACAAATGAAATTAATTATATTGGGGAAAATGTATTTTTTCCTATTCAAGTTCACAGAACCTCCCCCAAGTGGTCTCTGGAGCCAGGTCAAGAACCCCTGCTCTGGCAGAACATTGAGATAATCATTCGAAGTCTAAGTTGTTTAGCTGTTTTTCAGTCACGTCCAACTCTTCATGACTGCATTTGGTGTTTTTTGTTTGTTTGTTTTGGCAAAGATACTGGGTGGTTTGCCATTTCTTTCTCTAGTTCATTCAACAGATGAAGAAACTGAGGCAAATAGGTTAAGTGACATACCCAGAGTGACACAGCTAGCAAATATGTGAGGCCAGGTTTGAATTCAGGAAGAGTAGGGATGTTTAGCTCTATTGAATCCCTTTTTTTGTGTTTTCTTTTCCCTTTTTGCATGTTTATGCTTATCTTGAGTCAATATTGAAGATAAATTTTTTTGTTTAATTCTTGTCTTCTCCTTTTGAAAGATTGACAGACTTCTGTCTCTTGAATGACCATTTTTTCCCCTTGAAGTATTTTATTGAAGTATGCTTATTTTCACAGGGTAGGTGATTCTTGGTTGTAGTCCTAGCTCCTTTGCCTTCCAGAATATCATGTTCTGTGACCTCTAATCCTTTAATGTTGCAGCTTCCAACTCCTGTATAATGTTTGATGTTTGAATTATTTCTTTCTGGCCACTTACAGTAGCTTCTTCCTTGACCTGATAGTTCAGAAATTTGACTATAATGTTCCTTGGAGTTTTTGTTTTGGGATCTCTTTCCTGAGGTGATCAGTGGATTCTTTCAATGTCTGTTTTGCTGTCTGGTTCCAGGATATCAGGCCAGTTTTCCATGATAATTTCTTGAAAGAAGCATGCTGTCCAGGTTCTCCTTTTGATTATGGTTTTAAGATAGTCCAATGATTCTGACATTGTCTCTCCTGGATCTATTTTCCAGGCCAGTTGTTTTTCCCATGAGGCATGTTGCATTTTCTTCTAATTTTTCATTCCTTTGAATTTGTTTGATTGATTTGAGATCTCATAGAGTCATTAGCTCCCACTTGTCCAATTCTAACTTTTAAGAAGTTTTTTTTCCTCAGTTAGCTTTTGTACCTCCTTTTCCATTTGGCCAATTGTACATTTTAAGAAGTTATTTTCTTCAGTAGATTTTTCAAATCAATCAATCAATCAATTAATTAATTTCCCCCCAGTTACATGTAAAAACAACCTTTAACAATTGTTTATAAAATTTTGAGTTCCAAATTCTCTCCCTTGCTTCCCCCCCCCATTGAGAAGGCAAGCAGTTCAATATAGGGTATACATGTAAAAATGTAGGTTATACATGCAAAACATATCCATAATAGTCATGCTGTGAAAAAAAAAACAGATAAAAAAACCTCAAGAAAAACAAAGTAAAAAAAAGTGTGTTTCAATCTGTATTCAGACACCATCAGTTTTTTTTCTCTGGGGATGGATAGCATTTTTTCATCTTAAGTCCTTCAAAATTGTCTTGGATTGTTGTATTGCTGAGAATAGCTAAGTCATTCACAGCTGATCATCTTATAATATTGCTGTTACTTTGTACACAGTACATTTCATTTTGTATCAGCCCATGCAAGTCTTTCCAGGTTTTTCTGAGAGCATCCTGTTCATCATTTCTTATAGTATTCCATCATAATCACATACCACAACTTATTCAGCTATTCCCCAATTGACAGGCATCCCCTCAACTTCTAATTCTTTGCCCCCAGAAAAGAGCTGCTATAAATATTTTTGTACATATAGGTAGGTCCTTTTCTTTTTTTTAATCTTTTTTTGGGATACAGACCTAGAAGTGGTATTGCTAAGTCAAAGGGTAAGGCAAAGGGTGCTTTGCTTTTGATAATCCCCTCCTCCAATCTGCCCTCCCTATCATCCTTTCTTTTCTCTTATCCTCTTCCCCTCTTACTTTCCCGTAGGGTAAGATAGATTTCTATACTCAATTGAGTGTGTATGCTATTCCCTCTTTGAGCCAATTGTTATTCCCTTTTGAGCAAATTCCAGTAGATTTTTGTATCTCCTTTTCCATTTGGCCAATTCTACTTTTTAAGATAAATCATTGGTTAATTTGATTAAAAAAGGAAAACCAAATTACCAGTATCGAAAATGAAAGGTGTGAATTCACCACCAATGAAGAGGGAATTCAAACAATTATTAGGAGCTATTTTGCCCAATTATAGGTCAGTAGTTTTGACAATCTAAATAAAATGGATGAATATCTACAAAAAATATAAATTGCCCAGATTATCAGAAGAAATAAAATACTTAAATAACCCTATCTTAGAAAAAGAAATTGAACAAGCCATCAACCAACTTCCCAAGAAAAAGACTCCAGGGTTAGTGAATTCTACCAAACACTTAAAGAATAATTAATCCCAATAAACTATTTGGAAAAAATAGGCAAAAAAGGAGTGCTACTAAATTCCTTTTATGACACAAATATGGTGCTAATACCTAAATCAGGAAGAGCCAAAAACAGAGCAAGAAAATTATAGACCAATTTTCCTAGTGAATAGTGATGCAAAAATCTTGTAATATATTACAAGGACCATACACTATGACCAGCTGGGATTTATTCCAGGAATGCAGGACTGGTTCAATATTAGGAAAGCTATCAGCATAATTGACCATGTCAATAACAAATGAACAGAAATCACATGATTATCTCAAAAATTATCTCAAAATTATCTCAATTATCTCAAAAATTATCTCAGAAAACCGTTTTGATAAAATATAACACTCATTCCTATTAAAAACAGTAAAGAGCATAGGAATAAATTGAACTTACATTAAAATGATAAATAATATTTATCTAAAACTATCAGCAAGTGTTATCTGTAATGAGGATAAGCTAGAAATCTTCCCAATAAGATTAGGGGTGAAGCAAGATTGCCCATTGTCACCATTATTATTCAATATTTACTGGAAATGCAAGCTATAGCAATAAGAGAAGAAAAAGAAATTGAAGGAATTAAAATAGGCAATGATGAAACAAAACTACCACTCTTTGCAGATGATATGATGGTATATTTAGAGAATCCTGGAGAATCAATCAAAAAACTAGTTGAAATAATTAACAACTTTAGTAAAGTTGTAAGATGCAAAACAAACCGACATAAATCATTAGTATTTCTATACATTACCAACAAAGCCCAGCAGCAAGAAATAGAAAGAGAAATTCCATTTAAAATAGCTGTAGACAATATAAAATACTTAAGAGTCTACCTGTCAAGACAAACCCAGGAATTATGTGAACACAATTAAAAAACACTATTCACGCAAATAAAATCAGATCAAAACAATTAGAAAAATATTAATTGCTCATGGGTAGGCTGAGCCAATATGATAAAAATGACAGTTCTATCTAAATTAATCTAGTTATTTAGTACCACACCAATCAAACTTCCAAAAATATATTTTATAAAGCTAGAAAAAAATAAATTCTTCTGGAAGATCAAAAAGTCAAGAATATCAAGGGAATCAATGAAAAAATGTGAAAGAAAGTGGCCTAGCAATACCAGATCTTGAACCATATTATAAAGTGGTATAAAGTCAAAATAATCAGGTACTGGCTAAGAAATAGAGTGGTAGATCAGTGGGACAGATTAGGTACATGGTACATTGTAATAAACAATCATGGTAAAATCTAGTATATGATAAACCCAAGGATTCACTCATTATTTGATAAAAACTGTTGGGAAAACTGGAAAACAGTATGACAGAAACTAGGTAGAGATCAACATCTCACATCATATATCAAGACAAGGTCAAAATGGGTACATGATTTAGACATAAAGGGTGATAACATAAGCAAATTAGAAGAGCATGGAATGGGTAATTACCTGTCAGATCTATGGATAAAGGAAGAATTTAGGTCCAAACAAGATATACAGTGTTATGAAAAGTAAAATAGATAATTTTAATTATGTAAAATTTAAAAGGTTTTCACAGACAAAACCAATGTAATCAAAATTATAAAGAAAGAAGAAAACTGGGGAAAAATTTTGGCAGCAAGTGTTTCTGATAAAAGCCTCATTTCTCAAAAATATAGAGAACTGAGTCAAATTTATAAGACTACAAGTCATGCCCCAATGGATAAATGGTCAAAGGCATTTTCAAAGTAATCGAAACTATCTATAGTCATATTAAAAATTCTCTAAATTACTAGTGATTAGAGAAGTACAAATTAAAACAACTCTGAGGTACCACCTCACTCCTATCAGATTGGTTAATATGACAAAAAAGGAAAATGATAAATGTCAGAGGGGATGTGGGAAAACTGAAACACTAATGCATTGTTGGTGGAGTTGTGAACTGTTCTGTAGAGCAATTTGGAACTATGCCCTAGGGGCTGTAAAACTGCAGTCCCAAGCACTAGTGATTCTTTTGGCTCTGGAACAGTGGCTGGTCCCCTGCTCTTGCAGCCAATCATGTGGCTCATATGCAGCACTCATGGTCCTCTCCACCCTGGAACTGTGACCCAGAACTACATATGGACAATAAGTTCACCAATTAGTGGTAGCTGTACGCAGTGCCAGCAACAGGCCCCCTGTAATCACTTTCTGACAAGTTGTCTGACTTTTTTACCATTTCTGGGCTGAGAGTTCCTGAAGCTTCTGCTGCTGTGGCTGTTGGGCTGCCATTGTGTGTGTGTGAGCCCTGAATAGGCTTCCACCCTGGCACAGACCTCCTAAGTTTTCTTAGGCTGGACAAAATGTCTCACTCTCACCCTCACCTTTTGTTGTTTCTGCTGTCCCAAAATTTGATTTGAAGCATTATTTTACAGTTTTTCAGAGGAAAATGTTGAGAGTTCAGCTGAGTTGTTGCCTCTAATCCACCATCTTGGCTCCTTCCCTTGCAGTTTCTTTTAAAGCTCCATTTAATCATCATCTTCCACCTGGAGTTTTTCATGATCCATCTAGATTTTAGTACCTTCTCCTCTGAATTATCTTACACTTATGTATTTAATTTATATATACATATATATATTTATACATGTATATATTTTTCCTTACATAGAATATAAGCTCCTTGAGGGAAAGGACTATTTCTTTTTTTCTCTTTGTATCCAAAGCTCTTGGCATAGTGCGTAATAGATAGTAGGAACTTAAAAAGTACTTTTTAATGAATGAAAATGAATAAAAATGCAAACAAGCTATAAAAAATTACAACAAGCTCAATATATCATTAAGGACAAGGGAGCTGCCATATTTGGAACCTTAGATTACAATCCTGAATGTGGTTCTTGAGGAAAAGGAAATGTCACTGAAATAAACTACAATGGGAAAAGCAGCTGGACTAGATATATAGAGAAGTCTGTGCTAAACACGACAAAACAGAAGGTGCTGTGATTGTCAAGGTATCTAAAAAAGGGAAAGATACCCAGTATGGATAAAATCTTTAATTTATTACACATGCCCCCAATCCTATCTCATCCCAAAAGGCAATAAAATATTAATAACTATCATCCTCTATGTCCCCTTTTTCATCTATATAACATTTTTGTGAGCATAATCTCCCTAGGCATCCTTAATGGGGAAATTTGAAAAATACAAGAGGACTTTTGCAAGTAATATTCTACAGCACATCACATCAGTACCATCACATAATTTTCTGAAAGATATAAATACAAAATCCCAACTGCTTCTGACCGAGAGGATTTGATTGGGAAAACAAAGAACTGCCTCAAAGGCTCTTTTCCAACAAGGTGTTCCTGATGCATGTCAAAGTACATGAGATCCCTTAAAATATTTGCCAACAGAGATAATAGAGTTATGAGGCTAAGATCATAAAACAGGCATAAAACAAACATTTGTACCCAAGATGCTTGCTAACATCAAAGGGAAGATCCAGTACAGGATCCAAATGATAAGGATTCTCTGTAGATTGTAAGGTTTTCCAGATGCTCCTGTTTGTAGATGGCATTGTGATGATTTTTATCAAGTCATGAAACATTGCAGAATCTCTTAAATGAAATCTAAAATCATTCAAAAGAGTTTAGCCTAACTGGACACAGAAGAGAACAAAATGGAGAGTGTCTGTTCAGAACACTCATTGCAGATGGTTGAGCAATCTAGAAATCTTGTCATATGTATATGTTATACTATAGATCCTCCAAATGGTCAGGGCCTGGGCCCAAAGTTGTACAGGGGGAGGAGAGAGCAGACTGGATTGCTTTTGGCAAGTTGCAAAGTTCTTTTAATGACCTCGAACTTTTCTCTGAAATAATGACCTCTCTTTTCTCCCATTCTTCAGTCCTGCAACACTACAACAAAGTATTGAAGTTGAAGATTACTCAAAAGGCAATGCAGAGGTATAGGGTTGACTTGAGCAGGCTGCAACACATTATAAACATGGAATTATGAAAATGCATATCAAAGAAATATATGAACCAAAAATCTGGGCCAGGCATGTGGCAACCCTGAGGGATAACCATTGCCGTATCGTGTGTTATCTTTGCAGTGTAAAAATCAAGGAAGGCGCCTGGTATGTTGGATGTTGGCCCCTTCATCTGATGCATCCAGGGCCATCACCAGTCGTCTCGATTTTTGTCTTACCACTGGATTTTGCTGACTCTCGAAGAGAGAGTAAGGCTGATGACCTTGTGTCACTTTGCCTTACTTAAATCCAATCACTCACAAGTCATCACTAATCACATTGTGATGTCATTGAACGTCTTTGAAAATTAAGGATGAACAACTGCTGGCCCCTGGCATGTTAATCCAGTCAAAGCTCAAGGAATGACATAGACAGGGATCTCATAAGATGGACAGGCATGGATGGGTTGCTACTTGAATCATTGGAAAGAATAGTCACATCCATGAAGTCCTACATGCACTAAAATCTCAAGCAGATGCTTGTCAGATCCTTTAAAAGGTGGAAAAAAATCCATGGATGAGAAAAAACCTGGAAGCAGCAGCAGGGCTACATTGTAGCTCAGCATCATGACTCATGTTTGCCAAGTGAGGATATTTGCCACCTACGGTTATTATTCATTTCAAAATCTTCAAATTCAAAGAATTTGAACAAAAATATGAATTGAAAAATATTCTTGGAGAATTATTTTTCAATTTATATTTTTTGTAATACCTTCTTTGAATTTGAAGATTTTTGAAATGCAGTATTTGTGACATGGTTTTTAGTCCTCGCTTATGCTATTCACCCTTTTCTAGATGTAGTTAACAGTTCCGAAACGTAGAACTCAGAATTTTAACAGAACATTCCAGAAACTGACCATGGTCCAACACTGCAGGTGTTACCTTCTTCCTTCTGAACAGCCTTCTTTACTTCAACCAAAGCACCACCAAGATGAACTAAAGGAATCTGCAGCGTTAGGTAACCTTGGGGACAGAGCACTGCCTGAGACAGAATATGAACACCAAATGCTACTGTACTTATGACTAAGTAGTCCTGTATCTGCACAAGCTTTATTACTGTTGTAAAAACTTATTAGAATCCTTGGAACATTTTACATAAACTGGGATGGCTAAACAAACCCCTATTCCATTTCCTTATTTTCCTATTGCAATGAAGGTTGAAGTAAAATAGATTTCCCCTTTCCCCCCTAGTTCTGACTTTCTGCACATATTGATCTTTTATGTTTGAACTTGGTTGCCCAAGCCTCTGTCCAGGGAAAGATTTTCTCAAGTTTCATTTCTTGGAAGAGTTCATGCTTTTGTCCAATTGTTCTCCTTTGGTGCCCAGCTGACTTGCTTTTAATTGGCATACTTATTGGCATAAGCTTCAAAATTGATTAGAACCTAATGACTGTTTTGGACTGGAGCATTACTTGGATATAATTATTGAACATGGAATTAATCCCATCAGACACCAAGTTGGATTCAGAAAGAACAACCTGTAGTTTGGTGGTTAACTTTTGCAACTTTAAATTGGAAGCTAGAGAGGCAATTTCTATTGATTGAACTATGGGCAAGTCACTTAACCAGTTTTGTTGCCTGAGGGGACTGGATTATAAATAGTAACTAGCATTTATATAGTGCTCCAAAGTTTGCAAAGTGCTTTTACAAATATTCTCATTTTGTTCTCACAACTTTAGGAGCGACTATTATTATCCTCATTTTACAGATGAGCAAACTGAGGCAAAAATAGATCAAGTTGACTTGCCCAAGCTACTAAGCATCTGAGTCAGGATTTCAAGTTAGGTCTTCCTGATTCCCAGTCTAATGGTCTAAATATGTGCCATCTAGTTGGATGACCTCTGAAAATCTGTCAGTTCAAAAACTCAGTAATTCTGTGACTATGAAAGGTATCTCTCATTCATAGATATAATTAATGACTCATTCTATATTTTTGAATTCCAAATGTAACTTAAAAAAATTATTGGAGTCAGGAGAAATAGACCTAGTTCATGAATTAATGGCTAATGTACTCCATTTAAATTAAAGAGAAAAATTTTAAATGCTCTGCAAATTTAATAAAATTTTTTTTGGGAAAAAATATTTTGTATATATATAGTAACAAGTTTATGCTGTGCTAGAAGAATGCTAATTAAGGCTGAAATTCAATATTTGAATATTTTGTATAATTTTCTTTTAAAGGTTTTCCAGGCTGTTCTAAAGAAAGTAGTGACAACTCTCAATGACTTCATCCAGGATGGCTACTCTATTTTTGTTTGTCCTTGGTAGGCTGCCCCATCTCCTGGTATGTTCTCTTACCACTCAGGTGCTCATGGATATTCAAGAAAAGTGAACTAAATGAGTAAAACGTAACTTCAAAAAGCAGATTACTAAAAAAACAAACCCCAAACCTATAAATCGTTCCAATAGGACAAAAATAAATGCATTTTTCAATCTGATTTGACTGGATAATTGGCTGTATTTCTCTAATCCATAAGGTAGTTCCAGAACTACACAAATTATCATAATATACCAGTATGCCTGGAGCAATGAGGTCCTTAGTCTGGGTTCATCAGCATGGTGTAATAGGAAGAAACACTAGACAAATCCAGAGTGAAACGACCAGAGTTGGAATCCTGGGTTTGCTATTTATTAACTGCATGACCTTGGGCAAGATGGGCTTCTTTGTGGGTCTCTCTATTTCATCTCATCTAGAATATAAGGGGATCTGACACATCTCTCAAAGTTCCTCCCGGTTTTAAATCCTAGTTTGGGGACAAGTCCTCTCTGGTACCTCCATCTGCTGGACTCCTATCCCTCTTTCCATCATATAAAACTTTTTTAAAATGTGACAATTAACTGGAAAAAAACCCACTCCTATTTTAAACCTGCATTTTAATTTTCATATACAGAGGGAAGTTGGACAATTTGGATAGGCAAATAGACAATCCTTGTATGAATACTTTAAAAATTTTGCCTCTTAGAACCAGATACACTCAAAAGTCTCATGAGTAAAAAAAATAATGTTGCATTCTTTGTGATATCATTTTTATCAGATTTTCTTTCATAAAATAAAGCCTAATTTAAGGAGTACAAAGATAGAAAAGAAGCCAAGTATTTGCTTTAAAGTCTTTATTAACCTGAATATAAAAAGACAGAAATGTAATCTAAGATATAACAGAGTTCTTTATGTGGAAACAATTTTTTTACAAGTGAAAAAATAAATACCTCTTGCAATAAAGGTTTATATGCTAATGTGCCATAAAAAAGTAGAATTTTAATATTTTGACAAAATGTCTGTGCAAAGAAACAAATGCATAAACACATCACTGCTACATTAAGGCAATATGAAAAGTATACTCAGAAAAATCTCAGTAAAGTGACAGTGTGGTTTTCTAGCTTGAATTTCGCTAGTATTGCACCCAAGAAGGTAATCTAGGTTTCCCTATGTCCTAGAAAAACCCACTAGTTGATCAGAGTCCAAAATGCCCAGATGGGGAGTGGAAGGTAGGCTTAAGAAGACAAAGACAAAAACACAGCCCCTGCACCCCCAATACAAAAAGAGGACAACAAAAAGTTAGTACTCAAGCACTTAAAAAAAAAGCTTATACAATGCTTATGATACTTAGGATAAGATTGTAAGTAAGGCTTGATAGTTCAAGCAAAAATAACCACCACCTTAGTGAGGCTGGAGTAAATAGCTAGAAAGAACTATAATGACTACCATAGTTATACCAACCATGAAATATCTCTAGGGTTGTATAATTTAGTCTTTCTAAGCAAAACTTTCTCCCTTTTAATCAGCAGAAATGACTTTCGACCAAACCAAGGGCCCAAAGGAGTGGTTAGCAATGAGCAGAAAACTACTTAACTAAGGATTTTACTTTTCAGAACAGCTACCTTTCTGAAACACAGAAGTGGGGAGAGGGGTATTATTAGGGAAAGAAATAACTACCTTACACTGCATTGAATCATCTGTTGTCTAATAGGCAGATTAGAATCTGACACTTAACCAGCAATTACTTTTTTTAAAAGTCACAAAATAGATTTTAGAATCTATTAATTAACCCTCGAATCCTTATACTTAAACAAGTTATAAAAGCAAAAACTGACATTAAACAATGTATACTTATAAAAAAATTCCTATTATAAATGTCTGGAATGACCACATAAAAGGAAAACAAAATAAATCTTTAAAACCAATTTTTAAACAATTTGCTCTCTGGGTAGGAAATTTTCCTTAAGATATAGTAAACACGCTCGTAATATTATCAATCCCCTACAAATGCCCAATTTTTGGCATTGGTGTCACTTTATCTGTCATGAAGAGGAAAATTTGCTTTTTCTTATAGGTTTCCTCATAAGATGATAGTTAAGTTCTGTGAGACTTTCACAGCTTTTCTTTTTTCCTTGGGTACCACAAATGGAGTTGATTAAGCCATGGTTGTGTTTTCAGAAATGTTTCCTTCCAGGGGAACATTCCTCACTGCAGGTAGGTGTTGGAGGAACCATTTTTCCCACAGTTTTTTCTAGTTCATAATAGTGCAGTTTGTAGAAATGTGGCTTATAAAGTAAATGTATCAGTACGATATATCAGATGACTGTAAGATTGAGGAGGCTTGTATGGGTGGGAAGATACACATGCTGAACATGTTCTATTCGGGATCTGCAGACTGGACATGACTGAAAAAGAGAAAGACAACATCTGTTAGAAACCTTTATATTATGCTCTGGCGTTTTCTTAAGAGTAGACAGATGTACCACATTTCTTTTTCAGAAAAGTATGATGAATTCAATTATCCATGGTGGTTCCTGAATAAATAATCCAAAAATATCTGACTCAGTTGTAGTGGAGTTCTTCTATGCTTTCCTGGGGGAAATAAACTAACCAGGATTTCTACCAAACTTCAATTACAAGATATGCTGTAATCAAGGAGTGATCATTATAGACCTTTTTCCTCCCATGCAACGCAGACTCATATGGAAATACAGAAATTCTGCAGGCCTATTCTCTAATCTTTGCTAAGGCAAGTAATCCAGGAGGTTAAATACAAAATGCTAATGAGGCCAAAGTGATGATTTAGATGATTAGGTGAGTCAGTTGGCTCAGTTTTGTTTGATCAATGATTGGGCTACACACACTTCTAGACCTGGCCAAGAGAAAACTCTTGGCAAGAGGAAATAAGTGGACTGAATCGGCACAAACACAGCCCCCAGTATTGGAAAACAAATCAAGCATGTCCCCCAATAATAGGGCAGTGGCATCTTCACACATCAGATGACAACTCTGTTGATTAGATTTCCTGCACAGAGTTATGGTTCTACCACTGGTCAGTAGCTTGCAAGGGAATATTATTTGCTCTTCAAGGCTAGTTTCACATAAAATTGATGATCTGCCACAGAAAAGTAAGTACAATTTGCAACAGTTTATACTCAATGTCAGAAAGTAGCAAGAAAAAGCATAAAAATGCCACAAAGGAAACTGCTTGAAAGAATTTTTGAAGGTGGGTAATTGATTAGGTACTAAAATTAACATAAACTCTGAGCACACAGCATAGTGGGTAGGAAGATACTAGTTGGATGAAAAAAATGTTACATAAATTAACAAAGATTAAAAACTCTATGTAATTTCAAATCTCATAAGTGATAAAGATAATTTCCCTTATTTTCATAATATAATTGCCAAAGGTACATCAATATGCAATTCAGATATCTTACCAATACGGGAAACGTTAAACAATAACCTAAAAGACTTATGTTGGACATTTATCTCCGTAGCTATGTATGGTCATATTTAATTTGTGAGACGCATAAATCATGCAATAATGTCATGACCATCATAGGCTACTTTCACGTACCTGTAACTGGGCAGCACAACCTTCACAGCACACAGTATGACCACAAGGGCAGAAAGTTGAGTTTATCTCTTCTTCACAGCACACCATGCACAACATGGCTTCCTTCAGCTTGCGTAACTTTTCCTGGAGTGCTTTGCTTTGCTGGCAACTGAGCCCCTCACAGCTCCCACAGTTCATGCTACTCTCTGAAGACTTCAGGGGAGAACTCGGTGGGCTCTGGTCACTTCTTGAAACAAGGTCCAGAACCCCAGCATTATAAAGAGCCCTCCTCGCATGGTCATACACCTCCTTGGATGTTCGTTTGATGTCAAAGACATACTTTTTGCCAAGGTTAATGTTTTCATTTAGAAACAGAGATGCCAGGTGACCTTTTAAGTCTCGACTGTATTGCATCATGACAGCACTGGTAACTGTGTCACACCTGCAACAACAGATCAAACGAAAATCTACTCTGATACTTAAGATGCTATACGTGCTTTTCTAGAGTTCAGACAACTAAATGCTGCCAACTCAGAAATTTAAAGCTTTGGGTTTTTACTTTTAGGAAGGGGATCTTTCTGTTTCATATGGGTCTGAAAATGGTTCTGACAGTTCTACTTCTAAAGATTTTAAAATAAAAGGGTCCTCGATAGTCCCACAAAACTGAAAAGATTTTAATTTTCTGAATTTTTAGAGAGAACCATCATATGCTGAAGAAATGGCAATTAAATTTTCAAAAGTTACAAAGGTAGCAACTATATAGGCACAATGATCCAGGTTTATTAGAAGTGATAGCCCAAGAAGATAAAGTTAAAAAAAAAGAAGAGAAGAAACATGTTTATACAATTCATACATATGTATTTCTTGTGGAAAAAAAAACAGAATCAAACCAACAACTATGTTGGCTTCATGTAGTTCTGCTGCCATGGAAGTAAAAACATTTCTATATAGCAAACTTTTCTCAAATTTTGCAGGAGAATAACAGGCAGAAGAACACTACATGAAAATGTAGTCAATTTAGAATCCTGTGGAACTTTCATTTTTAGTCTACTGCTGCTGACAAGTTTGTTATTCAGTCATGTCTGACTCTTCGTGACCCCATTTAGGGCTTCCTTGGCAAAGATACTGAAGTAGTTTACCATTTCCTTCTCCAGCTCATTTTACAGATGAGGAAACTGAAGCAAACAGGGTTAGGTTAAGTGACTTGACCAGGGTTATACAATTAGTGCTGCATTTGAACTCAGGTCTTGCTGACTCCAGGCCTGCACTCTAACCATTGAGCAACCTAACTGCCCCACTGGCAAGTTACAAAGAGTTTATTCATATAAGTAGCAATGTATACCTGTAAAAAGCATGTGTTTCAGTAATGGCTCGGTAAAGTCCACTTGCGGCTCTAGTGCTGATCATTTTAAAGAGGAGCACGATGCTATTACCAGATTCCTTAGTGACTGTCAGGTACACATTCTTTCCAGACTGAGTTGCCATCTGAACAACAGGATATGCAATCCTAAGAACAGGAGAAAATAATTTTTACCAAGACAAAGAAGAATGTATGAAGATCATGGATTATTTTTTTTGAAGTCTTAAGATTTTCTTAAATTTTGGCAAAACACTTTAGTCAAGAGTAAAAAATAATTACTTAACATGTCAGTGACAAACCTCTTTGCCCACTAATATGTCAAATAAGAAAAAATGTTGATAAACTATATAGATACAGGTATCATGCATTTACCCAAAATAGCCTCAGCCCGAAAAACAGTCTAATTCTATTTACTGGTAGTAAGGTATGTCTTCTTGGCAGTGAACCACTTACTTTACTAATGCATGCAGGCCAATAAATTTCCATTTTTTAAGTTCTTGATTATTAAGTAGTAACAGAAGCCTGAAAATATTAAAGTACATCGAAAAGAATGCATTTTATTCAAGGGGTGATAATTTTTCAAATCCTCAGCTCTTTTTCCTACTTTTATAATCAAGGTCATACAAATACAACCCAAAGCTTTAAAGACTTTGGTTACCTGTTAATTGGGCTAAGATCATCTTTACAGATTGAGATTCCTTCAGGTCCTACACCAATGAGAAGTTTTTGCCCTTCACTGTCCCTAACAGAATGCCATTCCACACCATAGTTCTCCATTGCTGATACAATTTGCAAGACTTGATATTCAGCTGAAGCCTGACTCATCCCTTCCAGTTCCTTGTGCTTCATGGTAATACTGTAGAAGACAAACAAACAAAGAAAAAAGAAGCTCTATCAGCAAAGAGTTAGCCAGAGACACTATTTTATGAAGCTCTGAAAATGAAGATATTTAGTTCTAGGCATATTACATGAATGGATTATTGATAATTATCAATAATAAATTTTGCAAGAAATGCAAATGTTTTAATAAAAGATATCACATACATACATGATTAGAAAAGAAGGTAGAAAAATCACATAGCAAGAGTGACGGATAATACATGGAGATTGCTGCCTAGTGATGTACTGGCATCGAGAAAACAGCATACCAGGTAATATCTATTTTGAAGGATGTGTAGAAAGTCATGAGCAAATATTGAGACAGACAGAATGAGATGTTGGGGAGCTGTGACTAGCACAGGTAGAAGGAGCACTCAATATACATGAAATTAAGCATCTGCTGTAGTACTAGCAATCTCTTTACTTGAGTTATTGAGGGACTGAAAGTCATTAAGTAGAAGGCAAATGGGGAAAATTTAAAGTTTTCAAAATAAGAGGTAGAATGGTAGTAGTAAGGTAGTATAAAAAGGAGGGGGAAGAAAGAGATATTTCGCTGGTGTTTATTGCTGTGATGAGATATTCCATATCAAGGCATTAAGTGATGGAAGATTTATTCATATATAACTGTGGTCACAATTCTCTTCACACATTAAGACTATTCAAGTATAGTGCTATTAAAGAAAAAAGGGTAGGGTGGCACCAAGAGCCTAGTGTTAACCTTACCTAAGTCAATGGTCTGTGAAAGCAGAAGCCCATAGTTACCTGTTTAAGGCAGCACCTGAGAGCTCTTTCGAACACAGTTCCTCATAGTTATACTTGGCGGTGTTTTGATTATAGTCTCCAAATTTTGTCTGTGCTAATAGTGCACTGAGTTCAACAGCATGCTCTGAGGAACACTGAAGATTGCCAGCCAAAAGATCCTCTTTTATATGCAAGAAAAATATATGCCTACAAAAGAATGAACTTACTTTTAAAAGTCTGGACTAATTTTAAAAATTTGTAGTTAATTTAACAACACAAAAACTTTAAATCAGCAAAATTCTGAGAAATTAAAGTAACTGAAAGCTCTTAATACTGAAGCTGAGACCCGGCCAGTTTTAACTAGATTAAATCACAGTAAAACAAAAGAATAAGTTTCTTTCTGATATAATTTAAATATCCCCTGTGTTCCTTCAGATCAATTATTCTTAGTAACCAACCTTCACATGCATCGGCTAGGACAAAAGATTTACTGCCATTTGGTAAGCATTATAAGGTAAAGTCATGTTTATTCAAAATAACAGCAGTGTTTTGGATAAATGGAGACTCAATGGATCAGTGAAAAGGACAATGGCTTTGGAGTTCCAAGTTCTAGGTCTGCATCCCAGTTCTATTAACAAGTCACTTCTCTTAGACTCAATTTTCTCATTACTTAATGTTTTATGCCTTCTACAACGAGAAAATGAGAAAACTTTACTGAATATAGCCGAAGGAAGCCGTCTCAAAGTTCGAATGACAATGTTCCTCCCTCACAAGCTCCTGTAAATAAGTCACAGTAAAAATTTAAGTAAAAATGTACTCAAAGAAGGTAAATATGGTTTCCGTTAACTCAGACATCTCATAGTCTTTAGTGCTTTTAGGGAATGATGCTAAATCTGAAAAAAGAACCCATAAAAACTAGTTTTTCAACAGTGACTGTAAGGCCCTGCTCTAGCAGCAGTGCCATAAAAACCACATTATGACACAGCCTTAGACAAAGATCAGGGAAGTTCCACCCTGCTTGTTTGCTCCTCTGCCCCAACCCTCAAAGAGAAAATAGTATTAGGTAGTTAATATTTTAAAATAGCTTTGAAGGAGAGAACTTTTGCTTAAAGCCATAAGGAGGGAAGGAGTGGTTAAATGTTTTATTGACCCAACCTAAACCTTTCAGAACTGACTTTTCAAGTTTCAGTTGGTAATCAGATCCTAGTCACCAGGCAGCAAGGCCCTTCAAACAATCTATGCATATGTCTAGACAGGCAGCTGTCAAGCCCAACAGGTGGTCAATAGTCAGCAATGCTGACCCCCTGCATGCATGGGAGTCAAATAAAACCTCTCTGTAGATTAACACTATATGTTCCACATTCTACAATGTATCTGAAACAATTCTTGGTTTTTCCCCTGAAAGTAAAGAAGAAAAATTTTTTTGTGTGTGTTTAAACTTTCCAAAAAGGTACTGTGTATTTTTCCCATGCATTCCATACCAAGGAGGAACTGAACAGATCATCCTGCTAAAACCATAGTATCATTCAGGTTATTAGGTGAAAGGATTCCCGTTCTTAGATGGGGGAAGGGAGAAGAGAAAAAGTATCATCAAGTATAAAGTGGTTCTAGTAACAAAACTTAGCAGTGGTGTTAACACTGGCCATCTCTCTAGGTATAGTATTCCCTTACTAAGAGAAAGAAGTATGTGACTGTGGGATCGATAAACTGGTTTTAAAAAAAATTTAAAAATAATGTTTTCCAATAAGGTAATTTAATGATCTCTCAATGTAGTAGAGAAGGGTTAGTTAGAATATAGTGTTTTTCCCAACTGTTTCCTTCTAACCATCTGGACTGTAACTATTTTTTTCCTGGGTAAAGCAGGTGAAAGTTTACCCAAGGTTGTTCACTTAACACTATCAAAACAAGCAGCTGTATTCAAATAACTGATTCATGCCTGCAGTGGGTATTTCTTTCCACAAAAGATAAGCAGGCAATATATCTACTCTGGTCCTAGCTACACCCTGGAACCACAAAGTGAAAACTGGAGAGTATTTGAAAATTCTTCATTCTTAAATAAATGCCCAGGAAGATTATCGTATAATTTACAGGTAAAAATTCAAAAATTGTAATCCCTAAATCAGTATTTCCCAAACTAATTTGGAAAAGGAAGAGTTGAGAAAATTTTAATGCTTAAAGTGAGAGAAAAAACTAATCCTATTTTCAATGCAAAATTAAGTATCTGATATTTTAGAAAGGAAAAATATTATCAGTATAGACATTCTCCCACTGCCCTAATCATAGCATCAGGGTTTGTTAGAAACATCAGAATTCATTAGAAAACAGTTTGGAAACATTATGATAGCTAAGCTTTAAAATATGAAATTCTCTTAAGTTTGCAAATGTTTCTCAAAAGTGATATTGGAAAACTCAGAACTGCATTTTCTGGCCAATGCTATTAAGTTTCAGTTTGTTATGTGACTTGATTCATGGTACTAATTAATTCATGGTTGTACTACAAAGAATTTCTTATAATAAAACAAAGGGACAATCAATTTTCAACAAAGTTGTTAAAGAGTATTTTAAGGTAGTTATTTAAATGACAAAAAAATTTAATTGTAAAATGAGCATATTTTCTTGAAGAACAAAGCTGAAAATGTAAGGCACTGAGAAGTGCTCCATTTTATATATCCATGTCACTCCTTCATATAAATTGGCACAAATATTACTGTTCTGAAGTTTAAAACATCTCTAAATTCTGTTGACTTGTTTCACAAGCCAATTTTTACCATAAAGCTCCCTTTTGCTTAGATACAAGACTTATAGAACAATTAAGGGTTAGATTTCTTTTGATATCTGGAAATATTCCAGGATAGTAGTTGCTAATTTGCCAAATGCCTGGTTGTTATTACTAAGGGGGTTACTCTCAGTCATTGACCTAAAGTTACACTTCCCACTTACTAAGGAGTCTTACATCATCCACAGCCACACCAAGATTCACTTAAAACCAAATGTTAAACTGTTTCTGTAACGACTAAGAAAATAATTTTTCATTTCTCCTTATCATCTAAGCTGAACTTCGCCCTTGATAAAGTAATTAACCTTTAAGTACAAAGGTATGTATGACTCTATATTTATGAAGATACTCAACAACTCTAAGTAGGCTTCCCAGGAGCCATTTGTGCTCTCATCCAGTCTCCTTGTGACCCAATGTTCTGGAGTTGGCAAGACCAAAGGTACCTGAAAGTGTTAACATGGTTAAAATGATCCGACCTACACTGTTCAATGTACTGAACAAATAAATTCCTCTTAAGACATGGTTTGACTATCTCCAGTTGAATACAAAATAAGTTGGGTGGATCAATAGGGCTACTTTTCAGTTTTGTGGTTTACTCTCTTAGCAAAAATTCCCTAAGTTTGAGGTTTAGATGATTCAAATGTGCAGTTCTCTACAGGTACTCAAAACTGACCCAATGATAAGAAATCAAACATATTTAAGTGACTATAACCTCAAAGCATATGAAAGCCAATATCCTAGAGACATCACAAATTCAACACGTCCAAAATGGAACTCATTATCTTTCCTACCAAACCACCTGTGTTCCAAAACTCTTTTCCTGTTGAAGGCACCACAAGTCTTCAAGTCTCCTACGTTCATAACCTTGTATAACCTCAACTTCTCTCCCTCAGCCCACATAGGAATTCACTTGCCAGATCTTGCTGTTTCTACCTCCATTTTTCACTTCACATTCATCATGTTAGTTCAGGTTCTCATCACCTCTCAGAAAATTACTGGGAAACCAAGTCTCTTTCTCCTTCAATCCATCTACAACACTCCTGCCAGTGATTTTCCTTAAGTACACATCCCACCATTTTACCCACCAACTCAATCATCTCCAGTGGCTTCCTATTGCCTCTAGATTGACATAAAAACTCTTCTGTGGATAGAGTGCCGGGCTTGAAATCAGGAAGACTCATCTTCCTGAGTTCAAATCCAACCTCAGACACTCACTAGCTGTGTAACCCTGGGCAAGTCACCTAACCCTGTTTGCTTCAGTTGAGCTGGAGAAGGAAATGGCAAACCACCCCAGTATCTTTGCCAGGAAAACCCCAAATGGGGTCAGGAAGTGTAGGACAAGATTTAACAAGAAAAAAGCATATAGCATTCTAAGAATATATGAAAAAAACTTTTTTGTTAACTATTCCTTATTCAACAACCTAGCTCTAATTATATTAAGCCTATCTAACGGTAAATTATTTTAAACCTAATTATGCTTTGCACTACTGAATGACTCATTTCTTTAATGCACACTGCATTAATGTCCCTGTGTCCTCTTTTGTAGGCCTTTCTTTAGTTTTTAGCCTAGTACTGCAATGTACAGTACACTTGTGAGATGATGTCTAGAGCCAACAGGTAGGTCATTGGTACAGGATGCCAAGAATACAAAGCCAACCAGGACACAAATCTGCCAGCACTTGTTGATGAATCAAGATAAGTTAGTCAATCAATGAACGTTTATTAAATACCTTCTCTGTGCCAGGTACTACGCAAAGCAGTGGGGACACAGAAAGAGGTAAAACATAGTTCCTGCCCTCAATAAGGTCATAAACAAATGAATATATTTTAAAATCATGTGCAACACTACACTAAATCCACAAAAACCTTAAACTAGTCATTACTTTCTATGTTCTTTCCTAGTATTGACTTTGTTTGGCACACAAGATAACTATTCCACTCTAATCCCAGCTGTTTAATCAAATAAAGAAGACCATGACAACACCCTGTAATCCTTTTTACAACAATATCGTAGTATTGTTGATGCAAATGTTTTGTATCATCAAATCATGATTCCAGGCCTGTGTAATTTTCTAATGAACCTGGTAAGACTTGCCTATGACAAAGATTGAGATTTATAAATTATTTAGTTCTCACAAAGATCAAAATCTATTAAGATGATACTAGGCAAAGGAAATCCATTTTCATCATGTAACTAGAAAAATAAGAAATACGTATTTAGCCTTTGTAGCTGTCTTAGCTAAGACACGTTAATACTGTAAAAGTCCACAAAAGTCATATTCTGATGTTTCATCGAGACATGACATGGGTATTACAACCCAGGGCTCTTTGAAGGCAATGTTAGCAGTGGGCAAGCTTTGCAGGGCATACGCTACTAGAAAAGATTTCATTTCATGGGGTGTTGATCACCTCATCGCACCAGCTCCCCACCTCCCACCACAGCAGTGCTTCTTAAAGGCTTCAAAAAAACCACAACGAAGATAACTGCAATTCACAGTCATTCATGTTTTGTCCAGATTAAGGAGATCAATCCCTGACTGGTCTCCATGATTGGGCAGTTGTGTCAAATATAAGTGGACTCTTGTGGAGGAACCTTTCACCCCATTTCAGAGAAATGACTCTACTTCTTTCAGGGGACCTTCTTTGTAGGACTCTTTTAGTGTTTTCTCTCCCTTGGATGTTGCCAGAGTACATTCCCTAAGACACTCAGTAGTCAATCATCTTTGACTCAAAAAAACTACGTATCATGAATACGTCCTTTAAGAAGAGAGTTAGGAGATCCTAAACACAGCAAGAGTCAAATAACATCATGAGAAAATCAACATGAAATTAGAAAAATCAAAATGATTAGTTATGGCATGCAATTAAAACATCTCCAACCTGGCATACACTTAAAAACAAGTCATCAAAACCAAGAGAAAACAGATACTGCCAAAGGTTATCACTATTTTCTAAGAAAATTTGCTAAAGTTGTTAAATTCACTACAAGTCGCTAAAACCAAGGGGTCAATCAATCTCTTGGTGAAGCAGTCAAAGGCAACAATTATTAGTTTAGAGAAGAGAGAATGAAACAAACATTTAAATAGAGCCGACTGTGAGCCCGGCAATGTTCTAGGCACTTTAGAAACAGTATCTCATTTGATCCTCACAACAACCTGGGGAGATAGGTGCTGCTATTATCCTCAATCTACAGTTGAGGAAACTGAAGCAAACAGAGGTTAAGTGACTCAGCCAGGTTCATGCAGCTGGTGTCTGAGGCTGACTCTGAGCTCAGGTATTCAGTGAAGAAATTCACTGAACTCAGCTCTATTCACTGTACCATCTAGCTGTCCAATCAGAATATAAACTAATTTGCAGAGGATGATACTGAAGATTATGAACAATACTGCCTCAACAAAGCAAGAGGTAGAAAAGGGAAAAACAAAAGTCTTTTAGAGGGCTTAACCTGAGACCCAATTATGGTAGATCATCTCAAAAACACTTAAGATGAAATTGGGAGTATGACAACACAAACAAAAAAAAATGTTATAAAAATGTTGATAAGAGCTTTTCCAAACTATTTTCTTTACAATGAAGGAGGTCACATTAAGATGCAGTTCCTGAGAGAATGTGATATAAACATAAAGAAGAAGAAATGCCACTACAGAAAACAAAATTGGGAAGAATAGCTGTACCAGACCAAATATGAACAGAGGAACTCTGTGCTAGTGACAATTTAATTTTAAGGTCACTGAGGCACAGATAAAAATTCCAGAAAGATATAAATATAAACTATAAATACACACCATGAGCTTACTTTTTCACCTTTATTAAAATAATCTCCACATATTGTCAAGGCCATTCTTGATGAAGGAGATAGGTAGGCTTTTGTAAGAGATATTCTACAGCATACCATGTTGTAGTGTCAAGATCATACAAGGTAACCCTGACAGAGAATTTTGTTTCAATGCTATTGTGACAACAATGTTGCTAGTAGCTGCTGTGGGGATATAAGACCAGTAACACCAGCACACAGGAGGTCTGCTAGTACAGCTTCTTTGATCCTCTTTTCTAAGGCAAGCAACTTTAAGGGGTTAACAATCTTACTTTAATTAAACAAACATATATCATTCACTTAGTTCAGGGGTAAAAGCCATCACCCTGAACTTCAGAGCAAATACAAACAGAAATTACGAACAGAGATAATATAAACAGATCAACATTTCTGTCTAACCAAATCACAATACATAGTTACCAGAGAAGCACCAACATCTGGGTTTTCAAAGAGGGTGGGGGGCTGCTTCAACCATTACCCAGAGTCTCGGCTCTTTCAATGAGTGTGCCTCCAAAGGCAAAACACTAACCTCTGAGTTTATATACCCTGTTCAGGGCCCTGAGGGCTCAGAGCCTAATTAGCAAAAAGGTGTGGGGCATGGGGCCCTCACACCTAGTTACTGAAAGGGTGTGGGCCTGCCTCTACTCAGGCCTCCCTTTGTTGGCCCCACTGAGGCCTATTCAATGGACAGGAAAGATCTTTCACTTACAGATTGGCCTTACAGCTATTAAATCAAGGGAGGAAAAAAATTAAGATGTCTGTTTTCCAAAGGTTTTTGCTACTGCCACATAGGATACTGAATGATGAACCCAACTGGAGGAGTAGTTCCTAAGAGTTAAGGTCCTCCACACTCCAACATCAGGACACTTGCAAGAACACCTGGAATGCTGCTGAATCTGCCCACTGAGGTCCAGAACCATTCAAGGGTTTGTAGGAATGATGCTGGGATGAAAAATGTCTATTACCCAGGCTGTGATATACATTGGGTAGATGAGTAAACCCCAAAGCTATCTTGTATCTTTATACTTATCATGATGCAAACAGACAACAGCTCAACAGGAAGATGGAAGGTGGGGGAGGATGACTACGTTTGGAAAATGGCTACGTACTTTTAAGGACAGACATCAAGCTTCTCCCCAAAACAAAAACCCACCTTTTCAAATCAATATCTTTTTGGTGTTGCTGGATTTCTGTGAATCATGGAATAATGTACTCTCCAAAAAATCAAAAACTGTGAGTTACCCAAAGGACAAGGAAGAAACAGTAAGTTGATGGCAGTGTGTTACCCAGGATAAATGAAGCATTAGGAGTGGTGTAAAAAGTTATCAGATCTACATAACCAGAGAAGGAAGTGGGCCAGTAAGGGAGCAAGGGAAGGGATAAGAGATAGGTGCACTGCTGGCCAATGTAATGTAATGTTAAAAGGAACTACTAGCAGGAACCCAGCAAGTTCAATGGACCCCATGGACCCCTTTTGACAAGATTTCTGGGAGTACAGATGAGAGTTGTAAAAGGTAAGGTGAGATGAGTGGCAATCTGCATCACTGGAAGCGGTGGGGGGGGGGGGGGGGGGGCGCACCATCAAGGGGTTTATAATCTATAAGGGAACACAATATGTACACATAATAAATATAATTTATGGGAGCAAACTTGAAACGGAAAAGGTGTTGAGCTAAGCTCTCAATGTACTTTTAAGGTACTTCTCAGAGGTGAAGGAGTGACCACAGTGGCATTCCTGGAATGGGGGTTAGCTTGTACAAAGATTGTAGATGGAGGGATATGTATGTATGAAGCCTGGGTAGTAAGAAGGGTAGACTGCAGAGACTGTGAAGGGGAGTAATGTATAAAAAGACTGGGGCCAGACAGAGAAGTTTGCATCTGACCCTGGAGGTAACAGACAGCCACTGGGGTTTACTGAGTAGTGAAATGACACATCTGAATTGTGCTTTAGGAAAACCACCGACAACTGTGTGGATGGTTGACTGGAGAAAAGAATGTCTCCAAAAGCTCTAGTTTGGTTAAAAACCAAAAAAGTAAAATGACTGGGCTGTGCACATACACTTGAATACTCAAGGAAATAATGGTTAAAAAAAAGTAGAAATGAAGGATAAAGAGTAATTCTGGACCTCAAACGGTATTAAAAAGCAATTATTATCAAAAGTTTTTGGCATTGTTTAGATAGAACAATAAAACAGATTATACAAAGAAGGACCAGAACTAATTGGACGTGACCAAGGGTATGATAAACTTGAAAAAATAAATTACTTAGGAAGGAACTTCCTATTCTATCAGAACTGCTGGGAAAACTAGAAAGTAGCCTGGCAGAAATAAGGTTTATGACCATATGCCACAATAAGCTTAAAATGGATACATGACTTGAATGTGAAAGATCAAACCAGGGTGAATTCTGAACCAAACAAGGGGCAGAGGTGATTACAAAAGATGAGATAGACAATTTTGATTACATAAAACTAAAATGCTTTTGAATGAACAAAACTGATTCATCTAGGATGAGATGAGGGGAAACAAAAACTTTGTATCAAATATTTCTTATAAGGGTCTGATAACTAAGATATATAAACAACAAATACATAAGACTAAAAAAGCCATTCTCCAATACATTAAGTGGAGGAGGAAATGAACAACCAATCAACAACAACATGAAAGAATGACACAAATCAGTAACAAGATAAATGTAATTTAGAATTACTCAGGCTTCACTTCACACGCAGCACAATAACAAAGCTGGCAAAAGATGGAAATGTCAACATTAAAGAGGTTGTGGAAAGACAGGTATTGTAACACACTCGTTGCTGGTGGAATTTTGAAGTTGTTCAACTATTCTGGAAAGTGATTTAGAATTTAGCAAAGTGAATAAAATATTGATCCCTTTTGACCCAGAGATGCCAATTTCAGGCATATGCCAAAAGGCAGTGAAAGAGAGAGTTATTACATATACCAAAGTATTTATAGCAGCCCCTTTTGTAGAAGAAAAGACCTGGAAACAAAGCAGATGCCCATCAATTGGAGAACTGGCTAAACAGGTGGTAGATGAACAATGAAATATTATGGTACTGTAAGAAACTATGAAAATGATGAATACAGAGCTTAAGGGGAATTATATGAACTGTTGTGAAACCAGGACAACACATACAATAATAAAAACAATGTAAATGCATAGAATGAAATAACAAAAACAATAAGTTTGGCTGCCAAGAAGAGATATAAGCAGGTGCTTCCCCACTTCTTTGCAGAGATAAGGTGAGGGAGACTACGGTTGTGGAATCCTGAATGCCGGACTTTTTCCATACATTGGGTTAGTTTTGGTGAGCTGTGATTTCCCCCTTTTAAAATTCATTTTTATAAGGCAAGGTGAGGTTCTTAACTTTTGTTATGTCAAGAAACTCCCCACTCCTACCGCCTTGGCAGACTGATGAAGTCTATAGATCCCTTTTCAAAAAAATATTTGTTGCCTATACTCATAATTGAAGAAAACACTAGATTTCAGTTAGATATTAAATGAAAATAAAGATGCAAAATTTTTCCTATCCAAGTCAATGGACTCCCTGACATCTAACCATGGGCTATGAACCCCAAGAAAAATCCTCCTGTTATAAGGGGCGGCTCTCTGTGAAAGGGAGAAGGTAGATAAAGTGGAAAATACAGGTAGATTTAAATAAATTCTTGCTGATAGCTTTTGTTTTTTCCAAAAATGAAACACAGCTAAACACCACATTGCAGTCAATACGAATCAAACAACACCTACTTTTCTGGGCTGTTTATTATTACTGTATGGGACAGAATTTTTAAATAATAGGAGAGACATCTTTAAGAGAAACAAAGTTAATTTATTCTACAAACCTTGCAAGACTTGGGCACACCTCCATAAGGGAGGAGGCGAGGTAAAAGAGAACCTGCCTTAATTTATAGTCTTAATGAAAAAGATTCCCACCCACCTCTATCCCTTCTCACCATTGGCTGAGAGGCGGGCTTACAGTCTAGGTGCAAAAACTACACAGAGGACCAAGATTGATCCGGATCGTTCAGGTTTTTCCCTATCAGAACTCAACTGCCAGGGTGGTGTCTGAAAGTCTAGGAGGAGAAATGGGATGGGGGAAGGAAAGACCCTTCCCAGAGCAGAGAACAAATAGCTCCCAGGAAGTTCATTATTTTCTAACATCTGAGAGAGAGAGAGGGAAGGGCATGCCTTCCCAAAATCACAAGGCCAAATCCCAGAACCTCTCCATTAGACATACCCTGTGAAGTCTTCACAATTATCCACCCCATACATTACTAATCTGTGAAACACTCTCAGAAAGGCTAAGTGTATTACTAGGTACATCAGGTACTGCCACTACCTGGCCAGAGGCCCTCATCCCTTCACATTTGGATTACTCTAGTAGTCAGCTGGTGGGTCTGCCTGCCTCAAGTCTCCTCTTCAATCCGTTCACCATTCGGCCCTAATTACTCCTTGTCACCTCCACAGTCAAACACAAATGGTCTGTTTGACATTCAAAACCCTTCAAAACGTAGCCCCCCCTTACCTTTCAAGTCTTCTTACTACTTACTTACTACCTTACTACTCCGACAATGTACTTCTTTAATCCAGTGACACTGGCCTCCTTACTCTTCCACTAAGACACTCAATCTCTTGGCTCCAGGCACTTCCTCTGGCCATCCCCGCCCCACCCCCACCCCCATATCTGGAACTCTCTCCTTCCTCATCTCTGCCTCCTTGCTTCCCAGGCTTTCAAGTCCTACAGGAAGGCTTCCCTAATTCCTCTTAATTCCAGTGCTTCCCCTCTTCTAGGGAATTCCTATTCACCCTTTATATAGCTTGTCTGTACATATTTTTGCTTGTTGTTCTCCCCATTTGATTTTGAATTATTTGAGGACAGAGACTGTCTTTTGCCTAGCACACAGTAGGTAAGGCTTAATAAATGTTTGCTGACTACTTGTACTTGTTCCCATTAATATAGACATTCTATTTCCCTTAAATTACTGCCACTAGATGCCAAAAACACATGTTGTAATTCAGGGTCAAATCAGTTTTCTGTTTCCAGTCTAGACAATGACAACTACCCCACCTTGGACAACATCTCTATTTTGGGGATGTTACATATTTTGCCCTTGTTAGCAATTTATACATTGTTCAAATTTTTAAAAATTGTACCCACTTTAACTGATAGCCTGCTCTCTTTCTGAGCCATTTCCAAACTATGTCCTGTCTGTTTTGGTCTGCATCCTCATCCTCATTCTCCTTCAGTAGGTACTTGGACTCTGCCCCCAAGACCCTGTCCTCGGATAGATAAGCCTTTGCCTTAACTTGCCTGAGGTCACCACTTATTTTCTAGCTGTTTCTGAACAAAGCTCTGTTGCCTCCCCCTATATTATTAGGAAGGTAAGCTCCTTAAGGACAATGCCTGTCTTGCTAGCTTGAATTTGTATCCACAATACCTGGAACATATGTGCACTTAATAAAGGCTTTCTCATCCATTCATAAAAAGAGAAATGCAAAGAAAATTTTCAACATTCTCCATGAAAACTATGGCCAAAATAGTGATGACTGAATCAGCCTTCAAACTACATTCACCAACTAATAGAAACATAGTTCATGAAACATTTTAATTACTCCTAACTATGCATTCAAGATAATCTATCACTACTTCAGCAAGGAAATACAGTATTTAGGCTCACTGCTCCATTTTTTCTTGTTTCTCTTTGAGTCTTTTAGAATTCATAACAAAGCTGGATCATCTAAAAATGAAGTTTATATTATCAGAGGTTTAGCTAAGAGTATTGGGTCAATCTGATTAGAAGCAAAGATACCAGAGCATCCTTGAGTGTAAAAGAGTGAAAAAAACCCACAAATTATTAAGGCTCTGGTATAATTAAGATGTGGTAGATGAAATATACTAATCTTCTGATATCTATTTTTTAAAATGTTACTAACAATTAAATCTCATGAATTGTTGTCACATTAGAAACCCTCAGATTCCCAAAACACCAATTATGATCTTCATTATTTAAAATACATATCTCTATAATATATTAATTCCAGCTTTACTTTTAAGTTTGAATTTCAAACAGCAATGATTCTTATGAAAACATCCTAAGAACATGAGAGATGAATGTAAGTCTTACTCTTTCAATTCCCAATGTCAACCACCCTAGGCCAGGCATCATTACTCATCAGGACAGCTAGGTGTCTAAGTGGATAAAGCTGGAGGCCTGGAGTCAGGGAGACCTGAATCCAAATCCACCCTCAGACACTTACTAGCTCTGTGACCTTGGGCAAATCATTTAACCATGTTTGCCCTGAGGACAGGGATTGTCTTTTGCTGTTCTTTATATCCCCAGCACTTATCACAGGGCCTGGCATATAGTATGCATTTAATAAATGTAAAATGGAGATATTAATAGGACCTAACTTGTAGGGTGGTTTTGAGGATCAAATGAGACAATAATTGTAAAGTGCTTGGCACCTAATAGGCACTATAGAAATGTCAACAACCTTTCAGTGCTGCAATAGTCTTTCTATAGTATGACGGTGGGGAAAGCACTGGACAGAGAAAATGCAGGTTCAAGTTCTAATTCTGACACTAAGTACCTTGTGATCATGGGCAAGTAGCAATCTCTTAAGACTGCTTCCTTATCTATAAAGTGGAGATAATACTACTTCCATGACCTATTTCGCAAAGCTGTTATGATGCTTTGCATAAAGTACCAAATAAATCTAAGCTTTAATTAGTTCCATTTGCTCTACTCATCAGAACAATCTTCCTAATAGCACAGCTCCAAATGTGACACTCCAGCACTGCAAAACCTTTTGTAGCTCCCCACCAACTACCAAACATCCTTGTCTGGCATTGGAGACGCTCCACACCTAAGTACATGAACCTAAGTACATGAAAGGCTCTTAGATGGAAGAAGGACTAGCCTGGTTCTGCTTTGTCCCAGAGGACAGAACTAGGATGAACAAGAAGTGTAATGCTTCAGGAAGAAATTCTGTAAAGCAGAGGGTAGAAGAACATTTATTTGTTAAGGAAGTTAAAGGACCAGATAATCTGCTACTAAAGCCTCTTCCAGATTTATTTATTTATGAAGGTTTTGGAGGCAATCAGGGTTAAGTGACTTGCCCAGGATCACACAGCTAGTAAGTGTCTGAAGCTGGTTTTGAACTCAGGTTCTCCCGATTCCAGGGCCAGTGCTTGATCCACTGTGCCACCCAGCCGCCCCTCTTCCAGATTTAAGATAAGAATTTTCTAGCCTTTTCTCACTATACTGTGTTTCAAACTGGATTTTGCTGCTCCTCCAACACATTCTAAATTTGACCACTTCCATGCTTTTGTATATTCTGTGCCACTGAATGACTTCTTCATCCGATCTGCTCTTAATGAAATTTGATTTCTTTAAGACCCAGCTGCGTTGCTATCCCTTTTTTCTTCCCAGTTCTTCCTCTTGATTTCTAATGAAGCTCTCACGGACTCATTCTATTTCATGAAGACATTTACATATACATACATACATACACACACACACACACACACACACACACACACACATATATATATATATTCTACTACTCTATAGCAGTTTATAAATTTTAGAAAGGTTATTTAGTATTTTTGAATTCTGCATGTGGGTCTTAATAATATTTTTAAACTGAGCTAAACCATGAAGAACATCTTACTTCTTACCATTACCCTACCCCCAACCCAAGCATGAACTACATCTGTAATCTTCCTTAAGAACCTTTCTTTTGCTTCAGTGAAATGTATTTAAGGAAGTTAAATTCTATTCTATATTAATACCCACAGAAAGTAATGGTGATATAGGAGAATTTGCAATAGAATTTTGGAGCTGAGAGAGGCTCTGGGGATTATCTGGCTCAACCCCTTCATCTTACAGAAAGTTGAAGTAATGTGACCAAAGTCATGTAGGTACTTGGCAGCAGACTCGTTTTCCAAATCTCATTAGGAACTCTTCCTACCACGTGATTTCATCCTTAAAAGACTTGTGAAAATGAAGAAATTCAATGGAGGAGTATCAAGTGAAAATTCAGTGGAAGGGTTTAAGTTAACTGCCAGTTTATTATTATTATTATTTGTTGTTGAGTCTACTCGTCATGGTCCCATACGGGATTCACTTGGAAAAGATACCAGAGTGGTTTGCCATTTCCCTCCCCAGTTCATTTGGCAGATGAGGAAACTGCGGCAAATAGGGTTAAGTGACTTGCCCAAGGTCACAGGGCTAGGAAGTGCCTTCTTAGGCCAGGTTTGAACTCAGGAAGGTGAGTCTTCCTGACTCCAGGCCCCAGCACTCTATTCACTGCTACCTAGCTGCTCATTATTATTGTTGGGTTAGCCCTATTTTAAGTAGACTACAATCAGTTCACATGGAATAACACAGATAAGCTGAAGTTTGAACACTACTGATTTAACTTTGGAAAAAGTAATTTAACAACTAGAATCCTCCTGATCTGTAAAGTAAGTTGGTTAGATAGCATAGTCTTTTAAAGTCCCTTCCAGTTCTAAAGGTATGATCTT
Source organism: Trichosurus vulpecula (assembly GCF_011100635.1). Classification (NCBI taxonomy): domain Eukaryota; kingdom Metazoa; phylum Chordata; class Mammalia; order Diprotodontia; family Phalangeridae; genus Trichosurus; species Trichosurus vulpecula. The sequence continues at coordinate 183,977,437 of NC_050573.1, read as the reverse complement.
ATGATCTTCTAGGGCTTTAAAGTACTTTGTAGCAAACAATCTTAATACTTCTTTGTTATTCCAAAAGAGCAAATAAGTACTGGCTTATTCTAAGTGCTTACTGTAAGTCAAAGGTGACCTCTCACACAATCAGAATGGTTACTATAATATAGTTACAGTATATTACATATAAAATACTTTATGATTAGCTTACAGCATAATAAAATGTCAGATTTCATCCACTAACTTAAGACTCTAACAGTCAAAACATTTAGTATAACATTTAGAAATTAGCAACAAGACTAGAATCAAATATTTGTTCAAAAAATTAAACTTTAAGATCCCCCAAAGAAGTTATATATTGCTAAACTTCATAATATTGAAGTATTTACAGCCAAATCCTTCCCAAAATGAATGCAATTACTACTAATATTTCAATACAGACTGATTTAGAATAAGATGAATTGATGAAGTCTAAAGCATAGTTGTTTTTTTCTAAATGAGAAAAACAGTTTTATTTCCAAGAATACAGTCTTGCTTTACTGACTAGATAAATTTGTAATTATCATTTGTAACTTGTAATTGATAAAACAAAACAGTTCTGGCTTTTGACACTGTAATTATATACTTATGTGTAAATGGATACTTCAAGTCCTTAAAAACACTTTATTTTCCTAAGCACACAAAGCCAGACCCCTTGCATCTTTTTCATACAATTCGTTTGCTTGGCAAGCCATTCTTCCCCCATCTCACCCCCAACAGGTTATAAGTAAACTTCAGTTCAACCCGGTTCAAATGATTATGAATCTCCGACTTAAAGGGATGTGATTTCAATGAGGTTTTAGTGCGAAAACAATATGATCAGTTTCTAGCATTAAAATTATGCTCTAAGAGAAGCCATTATAACAAAACTATTATAGTCTCTAGAATGCCAGCTTTCAAATCGGTAGGGCAAATATGCTGGGGGCTTCGGGGAGAGCTGTGCAGGAAGGAAAGAAATATATTCAGAAATGAATGCAATATGAAAGCAAAAGGCATCAGTAAAAACTGGTAGAGCACAAAACTACAAAGATTTTTAAAGATAATTTTTACATATACAATGCTTTCCTAAGTGTTTCACTAGATTCTCACAACTTTGCAAAGTCAGTAGTGCAAGTATTTCCATTTTACAAATGAAGAAAGCTCAGACATTTGACCTGCCTAAGGTGAGTGGCAGAGCCCCCTTTCAAACAATATGCTTTTGCATTATATCACATTCCTTCTCTAACATGCTGCTGAATGCAAAATAAGAGCAACAGTTTAATAGGCAGAATTCTATGGTATGGTGAGAGTTTGTCTTTGGAATAGCCATTCTAAAAAATATATTTCCCTCAAACATTTTCTTTTATCATTTGCATTAGAAGATTTTCAAAAGACTTGCCAAGCAGACTATTTCAAAATGTGCTGATTAGGAATATAAAATAAAGAAGTATTTGATGAAAATTTCTTCTGCCACCAAAATTACAAATACAGATTTATCAGCACATTTTCAAGTACATCAAAATGGATTTCCAAAATATCTTTAGGGGTGGGGAGTGGTGAAGAGGAAGGTGAGGAAAGGACAATAGGAGTAAATCATTAAGTCAGTCAATAAACAATTATTAAGCACCTACTAGATGCCAGGCACTGTGATAAACTCTGAGGATACAAAGAAAGACAAAAGATAGTCTAACTTTCCCATCCCTTAGGAGCTCACAATCTAAAGGGGTAGAAAGACAACAGGCAAACAACTATGTATAAAAAAGCTACATAAAGAACAAATAAGAGATAATCAACAGAGAGAGGGAAGGCTCTAGAATTAATAGGGATTGGGAAAGGCTTCCTAGAGAAAGTGAGATTTTAGCTGGGACTTAAAGGAAGCCAGGAGGCAGGGATGAGGAGGGAGGGAGTCCCAGGCATGAGGGTCAGCCAGAGAAAATTCCTGGAGCTGAGAGATGGAGATAGAGTTGGATAGAGTTGAGGAACTGCAAGAATGCCAGTGTCAATGGATTCAAGAGTATGTGAAGGGTAAAAGCGAAGTGCAAAAAGACCAGAAAACTGGGGTAGGGTTGGGGGACTAGGTAGAAAGGGCTTTGAAAAAACAGGCTTTCTTATTTGATCCTGCAGGTGACAGGGGGCCACTGGAGTTTAATGAGTAAAAGGAGACACAACTGGACCTGCACTTTAGGAAAATCATTTTAGTGGCTGAGTGGAGGATGAACTGGAGGGAAGATACATATGGCTGGCTAGCCAACCAACCAGGAGGTGACTGTAACTGTCCAGGAGTAAAGAAATGAGGGCTTCCACAACAGTGGTGGCAGTATCAGAGAGAAGGGGGATATATCTGAGAGGTAGTACCAAGGTAAAATTGATAGGCCTTGTCCACAGACTGGATATGGGGGTATGAAAGAGAGTTGAGAGTTGAGGATGACAACTAAATTGAGAACCTGAGGAACTGGGAGGATGGTGTTGCCCTTAATAGTAGTAGGGAAGTGTGGAAGGGAGAGAAGGTCTTGGGGAAAAGACAATGAGTTCAGTTGCGGGCATGCTGAGTTTAAGATGGCTACAGGCCATCCCGTTCAAGATGTTTAATGGGTAGTTGGAGACAGGAGACTAGAGAGATTAGGGCAGAATAGGTAGATTTAAGAATCCTTAGCACAGAAATGATCACTGAATACAAGGGAGCTGATGAGATAAAGTCAAATAGTATAGAGGGAGAAGAGGGCCTAGGTCTGAGCCTGTGGGACGCCCACATTTGAAAGACATGACCTGGATGAAGAGTGTCAGAGGTCAAAGAGGTAGAAGGAGAATCAGGAGAGCAGAGAGTATCAAGGCAAGAGGGTAACTGACAGTGTCAAAGGCTTCGAAGAGGTCAAGAAGGAGGACTGATAAAAGGTCACTGGATTATAAATGAAACAAATTCCAGTATAAAGCAAGTGAAGTAACTGGTGTTTATCCATTTCAAAAGAGCTTCTAAAAAGATGCTCAGTGAAAATTAACTAGATGCTCTAGGTAAATCCACTTTTTAGTTCTGTTCTCAGTTGAGTGTTAACATGGTCATTAGCAGATTGTGAAATGGCTACATATAATTCTAATACAGTTCTAATTCTAAAGTTGAATTATTTGGCAAAAAGTCTCCACGTTTTTGCATGTGTAAAATTAATTTAATTTTAATTTAATTTAATTTTTAAGATTCTTATTACAGAAATAATGGTAAAGACCAGCTAATAAATAATTTAAGCTAAATTCTGTGAAGTGAAACAAAGATACTGCTATTATTGCACCATTATTTAAATGAAGTATTTGTGCACATTTATGCAGATTCAAAAGTACATTTGATTTTGCTGGAACTTATTTTTCCATCCAGAAATCCACAAAGGTCTGGAGGAATATTAAACAAAACCCAGTAACAACACTATGCAATCAAAATTCTTAAGTGTTGATTTTTTACTGACCTCCAAGTCTTAATTGCTTAGTGAAGCTTTCACAAAGCAGCTTCAAATTAAAATTGTGTAAACAGTATTTAAATTAATGGGACTGGAATAGGATTGAAAGATATGAAGCCATTTGGACATTTTATTGGACTATTCTTATAAATTGAGTAATAGGCTGGTAGACTTTGGAACTGATAAGATCTAGGGTGCCCCTTAGTTCAACTCCTTTATGCAGATTTTTTAAGAAAAGAAAAAATTAAGTACAGAAAGGCTAATAGACTTGCTCCAGGTCAAAGGCAGTAAACAGAATAACAAAACAGGCCCCACTAACTTCAATTGCTCTTTCCACTACATCCCAAAGCAATCTTACTTTGTAAAAAAAAAAAAAAATTAAACATTTGATAATTTTTATAATTTTCTGTGGACTGAGAATATTAACAAAATGCCACCATTAAAAACTGAGGGAATGGGATTTTATTATGAAATGCTGAAAAGTCTAACATGAGTCTATTTTTCCTCCTTCATAGTAGTAGTTACTAGGAAAAGCATTACTAATTTTTATCCAAGTTTTGCTGTGTTTGAAAATAATCATTTTTTCAATGTGCTATTTTTAAACCAATTATCAGGGTAGGATTTGAGTTACAAAAAGCAGCAAAGTCTCTTGAATTTCAATCAACAAATGTTTAAAAGCAGCAGCCCCCAGCTTGGGCCGCTGTGGGAGAAAGTATTACAACCAATCCAGAATGACACTTTCTGTCGGTATACCACGTGAACATAAAACATTCATGCACAGTATAGACTTTTTTTTAACCCCTAAATGTAAAAATCAAGTCTAAGGAAAATGTTTAGAACCAGGGGAAATTCACAGAAAGTCTTACAACGCTCACCAGACAACTTCAGACAGAATTGCTAGAAGTTTGGTTTTGTTTTGTTTTTTTCAGCCAGAGCTCATAGCTGCTGTAACTTGAGACTAGACTGAAGAAGTTGACCAAGTTTAAGTAAGCTAAGAGGAACTGTTTCCAGCTTTCGGTTAGAACAGCTTACAATGACCTAGAGTAACACTGCTGAGCCAGAGGTTACTATCGGACATTCATACGTTTAGGATGAAGAGGTCCTAGACACCCGGAACTCTTTATAGCACCAAACACTAGCGTTTCATATGAATTCAATCTTGCTCTTCAATGAGTTTTCAAAGCTAGAAACAGTCTGTAGCTCCCCTTTCAGATTTTCTAAAATGAGCCAATTAAATATACTCAGCAGTCCCTTCCTAACTTCAACAAAAAGTTGGACAACTGTGAATTTCCAGCTAATTTTGAAAAAAACTCATTTTTTGCTGGCTAAATCCTGTCCAGAAGTATGTAAGATTTATCTTCTCTAGGTGAAGCAGAATAGTTTTAGTACAATAAATAGCACCACAGTCACATTTTACATTAGTTTATTTTGGCTTCATTTTACCTAGTCTGCTCCTGTAAGATGAGATGTGGCTCCACGAAGAACTTGACTCTTAGTTTAAGTCTGTAAGGGGCCAGCCCATCCATCTGCTGGGAGATTCGGTTTCTCAGATTCAACCATAAACTCTCGCCTTTGCTACCCGTAAATTGCAGTCCAAAATAATCAACTTCTATAATTCCCAATCTTCTGCAAACCTAAAACAAAAGGTGAGCACATCACTTAAGCAGGAGGATGTGTAGCCCTGCTAGATCAATATCATTAAGTGTATAGATTACAGGTAAAAACAAATCAAGAATCTGTACCCACCCTGGCGTGTTTTGCAGCAGGGGAGATTTCCTAGCGCTAACCCAGGAAACAAAGCTCAAAGACTCTGGAGATTTCAGGTATGGTACTCGAACTTACTGTGCTAGATCTAATACCTTAGCAAGCTTGCCAATAACCCTCAAAAGCAGCTGAAAAGTCGCTGAAGCAAACCACTGGCTATTTTCCATTTGACTCCAATCACTGGAACTCTCTGCACCAGCACAATCTGTACAGAGGAATTTTCAGCTCAGTATCTGGGTGATTTTAGCCATATGGACACTTAAAAAAAAAAAGAAGCCGGGGAAACAAACACTCCACAAGTGTCAGCTAAGCTCTCCAAGAGGTTTCTCAGACCTCTCAGGTCTTGGGATCTGGATGTAGTTGTGAGTTTCCATAGGTGCCAAACTTATACTGTCTGGGATAAACTGTAACCCATTCTTTTTTCCCCCTCCTTTTCTTTTTAAAACTTCCAAAGGCAGAGATGCCAAAAATACAACAAGCAGGGCTGGGAGGTGGTGGGGTTGTGTGGGGGGCAGGAGGTTACCCAAACCACTGACAGTTCTGCAAAACGTTAAAACCGAAGGCAGATGTTTGGGAAGCAGGACACGTTCAACAAAGGATCCTCCTTGGCATCTCAAGGACAACAAGGGGACAACTGGCCCCAAATGGGCTGGCTGGGTCTTGCAGCAGTAAGATGGGGGCAATATCAAGCGGACACCTGCCGCAGGTGCGCTGCCTTCTTAGGAGAGCGCCCCCCCCCCCCACCTCGGGCGCCGATGCCCCAGGCGTTCACAGACAGACAGAGGCATTCAGCCCCCTGCTTCTCCCCCGCCACCCCCCACTCGGCAGAAGGAGGAGGGGGCGGCGGCGCCTCCACGCGCTTCACGCCAGCAGGGGAACCGCGCCGCACGCGGGGCGCGCGGCCAGGAGGCTCCGGCGCGTTCCCCGGGGCGGCGGTGGCGGCGCCGGCGCCGCTTCGCCGCCCTCCTCCCTCGGGCCGCAGTGGCCGCCGCGAGGCCCGCCAGCGGGAGCACCGAGGAGGGCCGCCCAGACGCCGGGCCAGCTGTCTCCCCTCCCGCTCCTCTCTCACCTGGTTGAGGCAGTCTTCGCCGTTGGCTTTAGCCTCCACCTCCACCTCCATCAGCACGGCGTCTGGCCTCGTTACATAGCACAGCATGTTGGGGGGCCACCGCGACCTCCTCTTTGGGGTGTGTGGTGCAGCCGCTGCCTCCCACACAGAGGCTCGGATCCCCTCCCCGGGCTGGGCTACAGCTGCGAAGCGAAAGGCAAGAACTCCAGCAGAACCCCCTCCCCGCCCGCCCTCCCTCTCTCGATTTCTCTCCGGGGCCCGGCTCCGCCGCACTCCAGCAGCTTAACTGCCTGCCCCCAGTCAGTGACTCCCTCTGATATAGCGGCCCCGCCTCCTCCGGATGGGGTTCTGACGAATCACGGGCCTCCGTTCTCTTCGTCCTCTGCCCCGACCGACCAATAGCGAAGGCTGGCTCCGTCTCCAGGCCGGAGCCTGAAGGAGCTGGGGCGCCTTACCCCGGGCTGGCTGCTCCAGGGCGCCTCGCGGTGGGCTAAGGGGAAGCAGGGAGTGCAAGTCTTGGGCTTGATACAGTAGTAACCACTGGCTCGGAGGCGGAGCCCTTTCTTCTAAGAGCAATAAATTAACACACGCCGACAGTCGGGTGTTTGCACTGAGCCCAACCCCGAGTTTCTATCAGGCCACTCTAGAAAACCATTTCCAAGAAGGGAAAAGGGTAAAGCCAAGCATTGGAAGAAACCACAATGCATTTTCCTAGCTCTCGACCTAGCCAAAGGTGATCTCTGGTCCTCGATGTTTCAACAAGTTTTTACAGGTTGGCAAATGAATCATCCAAACTGCAGCACCGTGGCCATCGCTACTCCTGAAATATGAAGAAAACATTTTTGTCCCTCTCCCTCCACCCCGTGCTTTAAGGCTGTCAGTCTACCCTCTTATTTCTGATCTCTTGTTTCCTGCTAGCGTCCTGCCAGTATTCTTTACTTGGGTCAAGCAGGCATTCTTCCTGTGTTTCCTTTACACCACTTTCCCCAGGATTTAGAGATGCTCCAGGTTGTAAATAGTCCAAGGAGTCTTTGTTGATAAGGATATGCAACTCTTTACTCAATTCCCATAACAGTAACTTCCCAGCTGTCATACACTATTGTTCGACAGTATATTCAAGGCCAGGAGAACATCATTTTATGTCAACCAGGTCTGATAAGTTGCTACCCACCACTATCTACATTGGCTCCTTGATAGGCTCCCCTCCCCCTTCTTATTTCTGGCTATCTATTCAATAAGGTCACCTTACCCACCATTGAATCCCTCTCTACTCTATAGTCCATCAAAATTTATTAGTCCAGAGTCAATACCTCTGGTTCCTTCTGCATTTTCCTATAGACATAGCTAGTCAAGAGTTAGGATAGACACTGGACTTGCAAACTAACTACTGAGAAAACTCCCTCTACCAGTGCAGATCGGCACCTCCTCTGCATTGTGTAATTTTAGAGAGTTAGTTGCCTAGAGCACCCAGAAGTTAAAGGCTTGACTGGTGCACATGGCCAGCATGGGTCAGAAGGCAGGACTTAAACTGAGGTCTTTCTGACTCCTGGGCATATACTAAGACAAGGTTCCCACCCAAGAGATAACTTAATGTATGATGGTGAGATAACAAATCTTAATGTTTTTCCTTCAGGCCCAGGTGATGTCTGCATTTCAGTTGAGGTTTTAAAATGGTAAAGCTCCCATCTTCTTTATCTACCTATTACCCTGGAAGAAGGATTTAGTACTAGGAGGGGTAGGATTGTAGTAGCAGGGGTGATGATATATCTTTTAAATTACTTGGAGGAAGATGCTTTAAAAAAAACAACTAAACAAACCTCAAGTAAATGAGCATTTTCATACACATGTGCATTGTAGAAAAGGAGGGATTGCATATGAATCACTATAATGTAGGGCTTGCTTTTCTTTTAATATATAAATTCAACATGTAACTTTCAGAGCTGTCTGGCTTGCCAGTGATTCCTTCTGGCCTTCTTTCTGTCCTCCATATTTTTATTTCAGAACCCCATCTTTATCCTCTTTCTCTTTCTCACTCTGAAACCCCAACTGAAAAGAAGGAAAGAAAAACACTTGTAACAAATTTACAGTCAAGCAAAACAAATTTCCACATTGGTCATAACCAAAAACTGTATATGGCATTCTGTATTTTGAGTTCATCACCTCTACAGGAGGTAGTTAGGGTGTTCATTATCAGTACAATGGAATCATGGATAATCATTACAATGGTCAGAGATCTTTATAGTCTTTCAAAGTTTTTTGTTTTTTGTCTTTATGCTGGTGTTGGGAAACTACTTTAAAAACAAACTATATGATGTTATATGCTAGGATTCTGAAGCTCCAAACTCTTTATGAAAAAGTAGTATGTATCTAGGACAGGCCATTCCCATGCAATTTTGTGTAAATGGAAGGACAGCATCGGATGGGATAGGACTGAGCTGGAAATCACATAAATGCAGCCAGGTGGTACACAAAATAGAGCACTAGATGTCAGGGAGAGCTCAGTTCAAATCCAGCCTCAGACACAGGAGTTGTGGACCCTGGGCAAGTCACTTAAACTCTGTCTGCTTCAGTTTCCTCAACTGTGAAATGGGCCTAATAATAGTACTACCAGGGTTGTTGTGAGGCTCAAACAAGATATTTATAAAGTGCCTAGAACATAGTATGCGCTTAATAAATGCTTTTTTTTCTTCCTCAAAAATAAAAATAAAGAACAGATAAATAAATGCTTTTGTTGTTGTTAGAGAAAAGAATCACTAGTTTTACATGGGGAGGTAGGAAAGGGAATAAGCGTTTATTAAGCATCTCCAATGTGCCAAGAAATGTGCTAAGCACTTGACAAAGATGGTGTGCTGATATAGTATTCTGGTTTCTGTAGCTGAGAAAGGCTTTCTCCTTAGGTTTCCTTAGGAAAGCCAAAGGAAGAGAGTTTTAGGTTTTAGGTAGTGAGAGCGCTGCCATCCAATGCCTAGGTAAGTGACAGAGCACTTGCTGGTTCTATAGAAAGAGTACAGAGGTGAAGTTGGAAGCTCAAGCTTCAGCATTTCATAAAATCTCCAGACACTAGCTCCAAGTTACCAGATCCTGGGTGAGTTAGGTCTTCTGAAGACCTCGGGAGATAGAAACTGGATTAAACAGTTACTAATGGTAGTTAAGAATTGAGAAACACCTAGCAGACCTAGATTAAATCTTGCTCTGATTTTCCACCATATCATCTTTAACCAGTGTTATTAAAGGCTATTTTTAATGCTTAACCTTAGCCCTTTTGAGAATTATGTTTTGTTGAACAGCGTGATCTTTTAGGAAGATAGATTAATCTCATCTCTGTTACACCTAATTATTCAAGACTATGTAGTCATACCAAAGCCTCACTCTCCATAAATTGGTAAAGCATAATAATTACTGCAAAGTTCTTAGGAAAAAACAAAGCCTCTTAAGTGATGGCCGTGCAAACTCAAACCTATAAAATCATAGCAAGAGGCCTTGTGATGTGATAGAAGTGTTTGACTTGGAGGCAGGACACTTAGGTTTGAATCCCAGCTCCAACATGTACTAGTTTAATTTCTTGGGTCTTAGTTTCTTCATCTGTAAAATGAATTTTTGTACTGCCTACCTCACAAAACTCTTGTGATGAGAGCATTTGTAAAATTAAAAGCGTGATATAAAAATGATCAGGTAATTACCCACCATTGCAGCAGTGATCTCTTAAGCTTACAAATAAAGCCTATTCCTGATTAACAGTACCTCTACACTCCTCTTCTGCTGGTAACACAACTGGCAAACCCACTATCACATGGTTGGTGCCTTATTTAGAGGTTAGAGTATAGGGCTGGGTATTGTCCTGATTCCATTATTCATTGAACTTCTCTATGCCCTTTTTAACCTCACAAAAATGTAAGATAAGTAAAATGTGAAGCTGCTTTGAGTTTTTTCTGAAGGAGACATACCACATAGTATGCTTTTTCCTCTCCCCAAAAGACCTCTTCCTTTCTAAAACATATTGTGGTGTTAATACTAAGTTATGAAGGGGGAATAACAGCAACTTTATTAATTGTCTTTCTGTTTATATCTCAAATCCCCAAAGTCAATTGCTTAAATAATAGTATATGTATTGATCACAAATATCATCATTGAAAGTGCTGACTGACTTTAGAGTCTTAGTTTGAACTGAGGATTCTGAAATCCAAACACACTTGGGAAAGGCAAATAATTTCATTTTCTCATAGCCTATAATCAAGTCAGAACCTGTTAGCTTCAAAAACAAGTAGGTTATTTAAAGGGTAAAGATAAGGAATACGGAAAATTCATGAATTAGCCTAAGTCTATTGCTCCTAGTCAGTAAACAACCTCAGAGCTAAGACTGTTCATTTTGATTAAATCTTTCTCTTAGTCCTTTGAAGTTCCTATTTACATCTGCTAGAGTCTCAATAATTTGTTGGTAATTAAATACTATATATTAATTTTCTGGCAGCATTTTGGGGTTGCAAGAAACTGTTGGTAACTCATCTAAATGTTGTCACAAAAGGCCATTCAGTAAAATTATATACATGTATGTATGTATGTGTGTATGTATGTATGTGTATATATATGTATGTATGTGTGTGTATATATATATATATATGTATGTATATATATCCCTTTTGAGGCTATTGCTGTTGTCTTAGTTTTGTTCTTACAGTCATCCCTTCCACATCTCAGGGGTTAGGAGCAGGGTGCCTCTCCCCACACACACCCCAACACCCCTCAGCGATCTGGAAAATCCAAGTAATATTTTGGCCCTCCCTTCATACCAGAGAAGAAGTCTGAAGTGTTACGGTATTAAAAGATAAAATATGTTGATATTATATGATACTGTACATATATTTTATGCATTTCTGAGTTTCTAAACTTTTTCTCTGTCATCTGCTGGCCTTCATGAGCTGTCTGTGGCTTCCACAAAACTCCCCCCAAATTCCCATTTAATTTCTTATGCCAACCTGAGATCTATTGAAAACTGCAATGGGGAAAATCACAATGTGGAAGGGATAATTGTATTTGTGTCTCTTCATCTCCACTTCCTTTAGAAATATGTTTCTTTAGGTTTGCTTTCCTTCTTTCTCTTCCTTCACTTGCGTTACTTTTTCAAAAACCCCTACAAGCTATTTTGTTTTGTGACATTTTCCATTTATACAATACCACATTATTTACCACTTGGTTCTGATATTCCCAGGGCAGAGATAATCAGAAAAAGCATTACCAGTTTGGCATATTTTATGTAATAATAGTAATTTATGTGTTGTGCTTTTCATATGGAAATAATGTATTGTGAGGGGTAGCTAGGTGGTACAATGAATAGGGTTCCTGGGCTTGAACTTCTCTTCATGAATTCAAATCTGGCCTCAGACACCTACTAGCTGTGTGACCCTTGGCAAGTCACTTAACCCTGTTTGCCTCAGTTTCCTCATCTGTAAAATGAGCTGCAGAAGGAAATGGCAAACCATTCCAATATCTTTGCCAAGAAAACCCCAATTGGGGTGGCAAAGAGTTGGGCATGACTCAAATAATTGAACAACATATTGTGGGGACTGGCCAATGAGGGCCTGGTCTTTAAAGCAGGCTTGGATTGACCTTTCATGATGATTATACAGAGCATGCACAGTAATTCCTTACCTCGTTTTAATCCAACATGTGGAGGGGCTCACTGAGCCTACTCTTGGCCATGATTACTACTGATATCCAAGCTATGTCCTGGGCCTTGTCTTTATTTGTTTTTTGCTTTTCAGTAGCAATGACTGACCCATTCATGCTTCCTTTCAGCCATTATCATGCATTGTGAGAGGCTCATGAGTTCTGAGAAGGAAATTTCTGATCATGGAATAGAAGACATCAAATCCATGAACTTGTCATTAAAATGCTTGGAAAATTTAAAACACTACTCAAATGAAAGGCAGTATCACTATAAACTGAGCTACCATGCATTCTTTTGAATAGTATACAATAATGTAGCTTGTAACTAGAAAACAAAATAGGTCTTTTTATGCTTTATTTTTTAAAAAGTATATTTTATTATACTTCTTTATGAGTGGTGAAGTTATAGTAGATAGAGCACCAAGCCCGGAGTCTGGCCTCAAACACTTACTAGCTGTGTGATCCCTTGAACTCTGATGACTCTGGAGGAGAAAATGAGACTGATAAATGCTGTTCTTTCTTTCTTTCTTTCTTTCCTCTCTCCTCCTCCTCCTCCTCCTCCTCCTCCTCCTCCTCCTCCTCCTCCTCCTCCTCCTCCTCCTCTCTTCTCTCTCTTCTCTCTCTCTCTCTCTCTCTCTCTTCTTCTTCTCTTCTTCTTCTTCTTCTTCTTCTTCTTCTTCTTCTTCTTCTTCTTCTTCTTCTTCTTCTTCTTCTTCTTCTTCTTCCTCTTCTTCTTCTTCCCTTGCCACATATGGTCCCTCTCTTGTTGTGTCATATGCTTACATAGGAGTGGGCTGTCCAAAGGAATATAATTTTTGATCACTTGTATTTTATAAGATATCTTGGAGTTTGGGAGCTAGATTTTTTAAAAAATCTATGTATTTATTATTATTATCTTTAAAAAACGGGGACAATTTACTCTTTGTCCTGTACAATTTCCATTTATGATTTTTTGAAATATAGCTCTGAAGAAACAGGCTTTAAAAAAGCTTATTGTGATTCAAGTAGAACTACTTGACTATGCCATTAAACCCAAATCACTCAGGCTTTCCTTGAAAGGCTAATAACAGGCTCTAGCCCAAACCTCTCGCTCATAGTTCCAGTTTTGATGACCTAGAGTGAGTGTAAATAGCACTTGTGTTCTGTTCTAGCCAGAAACTGAGGCTCTTCCTCTCCCAGATCAATACTTTTGTGATTGTAAACTAGGCCATCTTTTTTCATCTAGCTCTTAGTCATCAAATGGGTATTGCTTCAGACGAACTGAGACCTTGGAAAGACCTTAATTCAAAAAAGCCAAGGTCACCCATTGCAGCCTGGGCCATAGCCAGTCATCTTGACTTTTGTCTTGCCACTGGACTCTGGAGGACGCTGGAGCAGAGAGTGAGGCTGATGTCATTTATTCTCTTCGAGAACAAAAAATGAACAATAATCATATGACCCTGGGCAAGCCACTTAACCCTGTTTGCCTCAGTTCCTCGTCTTTAAAATGAGCTGGAGAAGGAAATGGCAAACCATTCCAGTATCTTTGCCAAGAAGACCCGAAATGAGAGTAGGACATGACTGAAAAATGATGAAATAATAACAAAAACATTTCTTCATGCAATATAATAATTTAAGTAAAATTATGACCATTAGTTATTAATAGTTGTTAATATGTGAAATTATCAACTAGTCTAAAATACCCACTAAGAGGAAGAAGACAAAGAAGAAGATGAAGAAGAAGACAAGAAGATTAAGAAGAAGAAAAAAAAAAAACAAAGAAGGAGGAGGAGAAGAAGAAGAAGGAGAAGAAGAAGAAAGTTACATAAATGCTTCTTTTGGAACATAGGACCATAGACCGAGAGCTGGAAGGAACCTCACAGGACATCCAATCCAAATCCTTCAGTTTATAGCTCAGGAAACTGAGGCTCAGGGATGTTGGATGACTTGCCAAGTCACACAGTTAGTAATTAGAGGTCAGAAAAGTGTAAGCTGTTAAATGTGAGTGTACAACTCACTTTTAAAAAACTTATAGACAGCAATTAATTAATAAATAATTTAAACTTAAAGTCAATGATTAGCTTTGACAACGAAGTAATGAATTGTTGCAGATTATGATCTCAGCTTATATGAGACATGCTGTTAAAGTCTTGGAAAGCAAGATATTTGGTTCTATTACCTAATATTGTGATTTTAAGCACCGTGGAATAATTACAAAGGGGAACTGTTGGCAGTGTTCTTATTTGGCAGCTTTCCCCTCCAACTTTTCCATATGGAAATTTACAATTCCTTTAGAATAATGGAAATTAGATCTTATCTTTAAAAATCTTTATCTACTTTCTTATCATATCATCCAATTTTCACTCTTCACTTTCAGAGTTGGGTCATCAACTACAGGAAGATGACTAAGATTAATATAAAATATATTTTCCTCGTATCTAGTTTAGAAGGGTACAGACTAGGAGAGGCAATGCAGCATAATGGATAGAGTACTACTCACTTTGAGTCTGGAGTCAAGGTTGGAATCCTATCTCAGACACTAGTTATTTGATTATGGGTAAGTTAACCTCTCAAATACAATTTCTTTGCTTATAAAATGGGAATAGTAATGCTTGTACTTCTTATCGCATAAGATTATTGTAAAGAGCCAAGATGGCAGCTGGAAAGCAGGGACTAGCATGAACTCCCCGCCGAGTCCCTCTAAAAACCTATAAAAAATGGCTCTGAACCAATTCTAGAACTGCAGAACCCACAAAACAGCAGAGGGAAGCAGGGCTCCAGCCCAGGACAGCCTGGATGGTCTCTGAGTGAGGTCTATCCCACACAGAGCTGGGAGCTGGGAGCAGAGCCCAGTGTGAGTCGAGTGGACCAACCAGTCCAGGAGCCGGGCAGAGCAGGCCCTAGCGCCCTGAATTCAGTGAGCTGCAGTAGTTACCAGACTTCTCAACCCACAAACACCAAAGACAACAGAGGTTAGTGGGAAAAGCTGCGAGACTGGAAGGAGTTCATGGCTCGGCCACTGCCCCCAGGGCAGCGGAGGTGGGGCACCTACAGCTGCAGTTGCTTCCGGCCCCAGGCCCACCTGGTGGGAGGAATTAAGTGGCGGATCAGAGCAGGAGTGAAGAGCCTGCTGAAGATCTAAGCCCAATCTGGGTTGGGGGTTCTTGGGGAAGGAGGAGTGCTGGTGTGGCACAGCTGGCGCATCCCCCCCAAACATGGAACATAGAACTCTTTAGTCTACAAGCAGTCATACCCTGCTGAAAAACTCAAGGGTCAAGTTAGCTGGTTGGGAATATGGCCAGGCAGCGAAAACACACCCAGATTCAGTCTCAGACTTTGGATTCTTTCTTTGCTGACAAAGAAGACCAAAACATACAGCCAGAAGAAGTCAAAAAAGTGCAAGAGCCTACACCAAAAGCCTCCAAGAAAAACATGAACTGGTCCCAGGCCATGGAAGAGCTCAAAAAGGATCTGGAAAAGCAAGTTAGAGAAGTAGAGGAAAAATTGGGAAGAGAAATGAGAAGGATGCGAGAAAACCATGAAAAACAAGTCAATGACTTGCTAAAGGAGACCCAAAAAATACTGAAAAATACACTGAAGAAAACAACACCTTAAAAAATAGACTAACTCAAATGGCAAAAGAGCTCCAAAAAGCCAATGAGGAGAAGAATGCCTTGAAAGGCAGAATTAGCCAAATGGAAAAGGAGGTCCAACGGACCACTGAAGAAAATACTACCTTAAAAATTAGATTGGAGCAAGTGGAAGCTAGTGACTTAATGAGAAATCAAGATATTATAAAACAGAATGAAAGGAATGAAAAAATGGAAGACAATGTAAAATATCTCATTGGAAAAACCACTGACCTGGAAAATAGATCCAGGAGAGAGAATTTAAAAATTATTGGACTACCTGAAAGCCATGATCAAACAAAGAGCCTAGATATCATCTTTCAAGAAATTATCGAGGAGAACTGCCCTGATATTCTAGAGCCACAGGGAAAAATAGAAATTGAAAGAATCCACCGATCGCCTCCTCAAATAGATCCCAAAAAGAAATCTCCTAGGAATATTGTCACCAAATTCCAGAGCTCCCAGATCAAGGAGAAAATATTGCAAGCAGCCAGAAAGAAACAATTTGAGTATTGTGGAAACACAATCAAAATAATACAAGATCTAGCAGCTTGTACATTAAGTGATCGAAGGACTTGGAATACAATATTCCGGAGGTCAGTGGAGCTAGGATTAAAACCAAGAATCACCTACCCAGCAAAACTGAGTATCATGCTCCAAGGCAAAATATGGATTTTCAATAAAATAAAGGACTTTCAAGCTTTCTCAGTGAAAAGGCCAGAGCTGAATAGAAAATTTGACTTTCAAACACAAGAATCAAGAGAAGCATGAAAAGGTAATCAAGAAAAAGAACAAGAAAAAGAAACTGCAAGGGACTTACTAAAATTGAACTGTTTTGTTTACATTCCTACGTGGAAAGATGATGTGTATGATTCATGAGATCTCAGTATTAGGGTAGCTGAAGGGAATATGCATATATATAAGTGAATGTGTATATATGTATATATGTATGTGTGTGTATATATATATATATATATATATATATATATATAGAGAGAGAGAGAGAGAGAGAGAGAGAGAGAGAGAGAGAGAGAGAGACAGAGAGAGAGAGACAGAGAGAGAGAGAGACAGAGAGAGAGACAGAGACAGAGAGAGAGAGAGAGAGAGAGAGAGAGAGAGCAGACACAGGGTGAGTTGAAGATGAAGGGAAGATACCTAAAAGAAACAAAATCAAATTAAGGGATGAGAGAGGAATATATTGAGAGAGGGAGATAGGGAGAGATAGAATGGGGTGGATTATCTCGCATAAAGGTGACAAGAGGAAGCAGTTCTGTGGGAGGAGGGGAGAGGGCAGGTGAGGGGTAAATGAGTGAATCTTGCTCTCATCAAATTTGGCCTGAGAAGGGAATACCATACATACTCAATTGGGTATCTCACCCCACAGGAAAGAAGAGGGAAGAAGATAAAAAAGGATGATGGAGGGGAGGGCAGATGGGGGTGGAGGTAATCAAAAACAAACACTTTTGAAAGGGGACAGGGTCAAGGGAGAAAATTCAATAAAGGGGGATGGGTTGGGAGGGAGCAAAATATAGTTAGTCTTTCACAACATGAGTATTGTGGAAGGGTTATACATAATGATACACATGTGGCCTATATTGAATTGCTTGACTTCTTAGGGAGGGTGGGTGGGAAGGGAAGAGGGGAGAGAATTTGGAACTCAAAGTTTAAAAACAGATGTTCAAAAACAAAAAAAATGTTTTTGCATGCAACTAGAAAATAAGATACACAGGCAATGGGGTGTAGAAATTTATCTTGCCCTACAAGAAAGGAAGGGAAAAGGGGATGGGAGGGGAGTGGGGTGACAGAAGGGAGGGCTGACTGGGGAACAGGGCAACCAGAATATACGTCATCTTGGAGTGGGGGGGAGGGTAGAAATGGGGAGAAAATTTGTAATTCAAACTATTGTGAAAATCAATGCTGAAAACTAAATGTTAAATAAATAAATTTTTAAAAAAGATTATTGTAAAGAAAATACTTTGCAAACCTGGAAACTCTTTATAAATGTGAGTTATTAGTATTACAAGGTCCAATAAGCTTCATTCTATATTACATGGACAATATACTTCTACTCATGGGAATGAGATTCCTATTAAACTAATGCCAATCATCTTGTACTTTGTTTAAAGAAAGTAATCTATTTCATTGGTTCTCAAAGTGTAGTCTACTAGGGATCCCCAAGATGATTTTAGGGAGTCATCGTGGTCAAAACTATTTTTATAATAATACTAAGATATTTTCATTTTTAATAGGGCAAATATCAATGGATATAACGCACATAAACAAAAGCTCTTGGTAGGATGAGGGGTGGGGGGATTAAGGGGAGGAGCTCAGTAATTTTTAAGAGTATAAAGAGGCTCTGAGACCAAAAAGTTAGAGTACTGCTGGTCTAGCCTATAAATTACTCCTATTAAATCATTAGATTATAGTACATCGACAGGTTGAGAATGGATAACACTTTTGGTAGGTGCTTTGAAGGTAACCAAACATTTCTCCCTTTCCCTTTTCCACCCTTATTTGTATTAGCAAGAAACCTTCCTTTGATTAGGTTTTTTTAAATAACATTTAAAAATTGTATATACAGTTGAAAGAATTGTTTACTTAAACTATGGTTCTCAGGTGCTCCTTAATCAAAGTATCAAACAAAACAATAGATGTGAGTTTTTTGTGAAAAGTATAAGGTAGGACAGTATGTTATTTTACCTATGCCAAGCTGCCTTATCAATTTAAAGTCCTGTTTTGTCTGGTTAGCACTGAGACAATTGTTGCTAGCAACTGACAGAACTTGTTCTTAGTGATGCCAGGTAAATATGACTAATCGAATGATTTCCTTATTGTGTATGCAGTTTTGCTTTGCCTTTAAATGTTTTGGACTATGTCATGATACTGGTCAAAAAGTTACTTATCATTTATAGACATCTTACATACACATTTATGTACTGTAAAAAAAAGAAAGCTATACTTCAAACACATTGTGAAGGTAAGTACTTTAAAAGTATAATACATCATAGAAAAAATATCAAAAGGTTAATAAAGACCAAAAAAGCCCACTACTTTGTAGGTGGTTGAATCAGTGATTAGGGTGGGACTTTTTTTTAACTGTTTTCTCTTTGACTATGCTAAAGTAATCAAGTGCCTTTGGTTAAGTCTTACTAGATGCAAAGCCCCCAGGCCCATACCCTTTTGCTGATTAGGTTTGAAGCCTTTGGGCCCTAAGAAAGGTATATAAACTCAGAGGTTAGCATTTTGTTTGGGGCTCTCACTCATTGGAAGAATGTTGGTGTGGAAACTCTGGGTAGCCGTTAAGGAGCCCCCTGGCTTTGAAAAAACCCAGATGTTGGTGCTTTTCTGGTAACTATGTATATTGTGATTTGATTAGAAATATTGATCTGTTTATATAACATATGTTTGTAATTTCTGTTTGTATTTTCTCTGAAGTTCAGGGTGCTGGCTTTCCCCCTGGAATTAAGTGAATGATATATGTATGTTTGATTAAAGTGAGATTGTTAACCCCTTAAATTTGCTTTCCTTAGAAAAACAGATCAAAGAACCTGTGCTGGCAACTCTTGTTGTTGGTATTATTGGTCTTACACAGCTACAGTAGCGGCAAGCCACATTGTTGTTACAGTGGTATATGCCAGATTGGACACAAATGATCACATCTAGTATCCTCTTGGTGAACTTGAGGTATTGTTTAGTGTACAGCTCTTTGACAGAAGAAAATCTAACCTTTGGGTGCTTTTAAAATGGATCAAACCCACCTATGGTTTATTAGACCTTTCATCAATGGTCCACGTGTACCCTCACACAAAAAAACTGTCACATGTTTTCTCCCCTTTCCCCTACTCCTATACTTATCATGATTAACACAGCTCCCATGGCTTGTTTCTTTTAATAACCCTTAGTCATCTCTAACAATGTGACTCTAATTAGCTAATAACGTTGCTTAGTTTCATATCAATACATTTGCTTGTATACTTTCATTTAGGATTATAGGGTTATGACCCAGAAGGGCTCTTAGAAGTCATCAGATATAACTCTCATTTTACATGTGAAGAAATTGAAGTCCAGTTTGATTAAGTGACTTGCCCAAGGTCCTAACACTAGTAAATAGTAGTCAGAATTCAAATCCAAGTCTTTTGACTCTAATGTTATTTCCACTTTATCCTTGCCTCCCTTTAACAACTAAGGTTCTGAGAATAAGCAATTTCAAAACACTTTTTAATCATCAAATGAACCTGTAATGAGACTAGTAATTCATCTGACTTTTAAAAAATATGCTTAAAAGTAACTGTCCTAGATAGTACAATCCTTGACTTTGAGCAATTTACAGTTTAGTTGTGTAATAAAATATACTCGTGAAACAATAGCTCCAATGCAATACATAAGCAAGTATAGTATAGTACAAACTCATCGTGTTTGCATGCATGCATGTTGTTGTTCAGTCATTTCATTTGTGTCCAACTCTTCATGACCCCATTTGGGATTTTTTTATTTTTTAGTAAGTGGTTTGCCATTTTCTTAAAAAAAAAATTTTGGAGTAGGGGAAGGCAGGGCAATTGGGGTTAAGTGACTTGCCCAAGGTCACGCAGCTAGTAAGTGTGTCAAGTGCCTGAGGCCAGATTTGAACTTAGGTCCTCCTGACTCCAGGGCTGGTACTCTACTCACTGCGCCACCTAGCTGCCCCTCGTTTACCATTTCTTTCTCCAGCTTGTTTTATAGATGAGGAAACTGAGGCAAACACAGTTAAGTGACTTTCCCAGGGTCACAAGCTACTAAATGTCTGAGGTCACATTTGAACTCATGAAGATGAGTCTTCCTGATTCCAACGTCAGTGCTGTGTCACCTAACTGCCCTCTTAGTGAATATTGTGTTGTTGTTCATTTATGTCTGGACTTCAGGCCTTGTATTCTATCCACTGTGCCACCTAGCTCCTTAGTGCATAGGTATGCATATGCATGCATATGTATGTATAAATATAAATATCCATCTCTCTCTATTTTTGTATATAAATATGTATACGTGCGTTCTGAAGGAATTCAAAGTAAGGTGTGGGGTAAAGAGAGTCAAGAACTGTTCCATGAGGTTTCTGAGTCTTGAAATGGGTTTTAACAGAAATATAGGGTTTGGATTGGTGGATGGGGAATAAATAAAATCAGGGAGATCATTTCACAATAAACTGAGTACGTGTTATGTACCTAATATGGTGTTATACACATTTGAGGAATTGTAAGGAAACTCCTTTAGTTAGATGGTCAGTGAAAGAATTTAGGTTGGACAGAATCCCCTAAAAATACCCTGTCTCTCCTCTAATCCAGTAGCGCTTCTGGGCTTCCACTTCTCCCATGCACATATCTGCATGTCCTTGCCTGCTTACAGCAGGGCAGAACACAAAGGTGTTTTGCTACTTACTACCTATGTGACTGATTAGATCATTTCTCTTTTTCTCAGCTGCCTCAGTGTCTGGCACACAGTAGGTGCTTAATAAATATATGTTGATTGATCTGTACAATGAAAGGCTTGAACTAGGTTGTCTCCCAGGGATCTTCCAGCCCTAGAGCTTGCAAGGCCTCTGCCCTGAGATCAGGGGGCACAAGGTTGATCTCTTGCACTGCCTTGACTCTTACTCTTCCCCAGACTTTGGAACGATTACCTGGCTTCTTTCCACTACCTCAGCAGGCTTCCTGAACCTTGGACTGGCTTACTTGCCTGAACTCATTTCTTTATCTTTGGAATTTGGTCTCCTTTGCTTTTTCCTAGAATAACTGATACTGCCATTAACTGCCAAGGTGGGAAATGTTTGGCCTCAAGGTCACATGTGGCCCTCTAAGTCCTCAAGTGTAGCCCTTTGATTGAATCCAAACTTCACATAACTTTGTTTGGATTCAGAAGTTTGGATTCAGTCAAAGGGCCATACTTAAGGATCTAGAGGGCCACATGTGGCCTTGAAACCATAGATTCCCCACCCCTGGCATAGACCCATGAAGTTTATTAAATTCTTCCTTAGATTCCCATTGCTGTCCAATATGATTGCCACAGAAGTCCTAATATTTGAGGCCACTTGCTGATGGGCCCTAACTGATGGCATTCCTACCTTGTAGTCAGAAGTTGTCTGGGCATACTGGTTGCAGTGTCAGCACCATTATTTCAGATAACACAATTTGATAGGATCTTGAAGAGTGTCTGGATTCTTCAAGCAGCTTTGTCTGCTTTGACACACTAGGGCCCTCATTTCACTATCATTCTATAGCTTCCAATAGGCTTTTGATATTCAAAGTCCTTCACAACTTAGCCCCCTCCTGCCTTTCTAGTCTTCTTATACCTTATTCCCTAATCCATACTCTTCCATCCTGGCTATTCCATGAATAAGACAATCTGTCTTGGCATTTTCTCTGGGTGTCTGCCTGGAATGCTTTCCCTCCTCCCCTCCTACTATTGACCTCCCTGGCTTCCTTTAGTCCAAACTAAAATTCCACCTTCTACAGGAAGTCTTCTCCAGCCCTTTTGAATTCCAGTCTCTTCTTTCTGTTAATTATTTCCTCTTTATCCTCCACATAGCTTGCTTGTGTATATCTGTTTGAATGTTGTCCTCCACATTAGATTGGAAGCTTCTTGGGGGGCAGGGACTATCTTTTGCCATTTTTTGTGTCTCCAGGGCTTAGTATAGTACCTGGCACATACTAGGTGCTTAAGAAATATTAAGCCCAGTGCATCTCAGGCAAAAAGTCCATAAGCCAAAAATAGTTGTATGCTTTTGTTCTAAGTCCCCTCTATCTTTAAAAAAAAATTTCTCTCTCCATATCTCTCTCTCTCTCTCTCTCTCTGTATATATATATATATATATATAATATACGTATATATATGTGTGTGTATATATGTATATATGTATATACATATATGTATATATACATATATGTGTATATATATATATACACACACACACACATATATATATATGGAGAGAGAGAGGGAGAGAGAGAGAGAGAGAGACATACACACACATACACCATATCTAGTAACCTCAGCGATTGATGCAGGATCAGTCTAGAGGTTCCTCCAACCTTGTAAAGCACACACAGTCCAAAAGGGGTCCCCAAGAAGAATCCTCTCTCTGGAACACACAGAAGATAATATACTCATCCTTAACTATATTGATACATGGGGCTGGAAAGATGTGGGCCACGCAATACTGCTGGGGATGAGTTAGGGACAGGAGGAGACCATGGAATCATGGATTTTGCTGTAGAAGGAACTTTATTGACCATCTGATTAAGTCTTTTGGAGACCAGGTCTTCCATGTGTATACTCTCACTCAAAGCAGAACAATTCTTTGAGAAAATCTTAGCCAACTGACAGCATTGGTGTCCTATTGCTGGCTTTATGGTCAGGCCACTTGGCTATAGTGACTTGAACTGTTGTCTTGTCCCAGTTCATAGGATATAGAGCTGGCAGGAACCTTGTAATTTCTTCTACTGCTCTCCCATGCTGTATTCTTATACAGTAGCACTGCACTAGAACAGTTCTCACCAAATGGTTGAATGCCACTTCTATTCATGTATGGTGGCTGGTGGTTTGCCTATGCCAATCATACATTAGTTGGCTCCCTCTATACCTGTCCAAATGAAGCTTTCTTGCACAGAGACCTCTCTTAGCTACATCTCCTCTGTTCCTCATTCTTGTGAGAATGAAGAAATTTAGTAGAGGTATATCAGGTAAAAATAAAGACATTCAGTGGAAGGATTTAAGATAATTGCTGGTTTATTATTGTTTTTGGTTGTTATTTGGTCATGTCCAACTCTTCATGACTCCATTTGGAGTTTTCTAGGCAAAGGTATTGGAGCATTTTGTCATTTATTTCTCCAGCTCATTTTACAGATATGGAAGCTGAAGCAAACAGCAATATATGACTTGCCCAGGGTCACACAACTGGTAAGTGTCTGAGACTAGATTTGAACTCAGGAAGATGAATATTCCTGACTCTAGGCCTGGCACTGTATCCACAGCACCATCCAGCTTCCCCCAATTGCAATCTCTTAATTTCTATATGACTCCTGTGGGAAAATACACACAACATAGCTTCCTGAAATGCATTGTGCCAAAAACCAGGGGTGAACTATGTCAATGTAAACTTTCACACTAGATTCATCATTACTTATACATGTTATTGTGGTCTTGATGACTAGTGTTTTGGAAGAGGAATGAGAGAACACTTTTATTTAAAATCAGCAATACATCTTGCCAAATTGTCTTCATGAAGACCATTTTGTAACCATCAATTGAGCTAAACAGCCAGAAACCTAGACACTTGAAGACTTTTTTTATCACTATAAACAAGATGTAGCTTGTAAGAAATAGAACTCTAACTATAAAAGAGAAGAACAGGAAAGGATGTTAGGTCCAGGGAAGTCAGTCAGCCATGAGAAGAAACAAGCAGGGTCCAGAATATGGGAAATCAATGAATCAACTAACATAGAGGGGTTAGACTCCTGTTAGAACAGAGGTGATTTGTGGTCTGCCCTATTTTATGCTGTGCCTGGATATTTGGTGCTCTGGCCCTGTAGGTGCTGATCATAGAGAGCCAGAAAGGGGTCTCTGAGAGACACACAGTTGAGTCCAGGCCCTGGTCAA
This sequence comes from Trichosurus vulpecula, assembly GCF_011100635.1. Classification (NCBI taxonomy): domain Eukaryota; kingdom Metazoa; phylum Chordata; class Mammalia; order Diprotodontia; family Phalangeridae; genus Trichosurus; species Trichosurus vulpecula. Next base: position 183,953,264 of record NC_050573.1, on the reverse strand, counting down.
GGCACCATAAAGGCAAAGATTACTTTAGAGATAAAGTTCTTTTGATTTAACATATAAAATGAACTTGAGCTACTGAATGAATTTGAAGAAATCAGAACCTTCTTAGAATGGCTTATAGTTTGAAAAAAGGCATTTTAAAGGAAAGAAGCAAAGAATTGCCATAGTTCTTCAGAATTAATAGGCTGAAAAAGACACAAAGAAATAATTAAGCACTATATTGAAAAATAAACATAATTATTCTATCTACTTGATATCAAGGAACAATCCAGACTGATTTTCAAAATAATATTTATCAGGTTCAAGTAAAAATTACAGAGAATTCTAGTTGTCTTTATAGTCTGCCAGACCATTATAATGCTTATTTAAAAAAAAAAGAAAAACACCTTTTCATTATCTGAAGATCGTTTGAATTTAGCTAATTATAATAGTACTAATATCACACTGTCCTGGGAATAGATGTTAAAACTAAACAATTGACCTTATTTTTTTTCTTCCTAGGGCATTTGTAACAACAATGCTACTAGCAGCTGAGGTGGAGGTGTAAGACCAACAACACCAGCACACAGGAGGGCTGCTAGCACAGGTTCTTTGATCTGCTTTTCCAAGGAAAGCAACTTTAAGGGGTTTACGATCTCACTTTAATTAAACATACATATATCATTCACTTAGTTCAGGGGGAAAAATCAGCACCCTGAACTTCAGAGTAAAAACAAACAGAAATTACAATTATATAATTATATAAACAGAGCAAATAACACAACTCAGCAGACAAGGCTTCTGACTGTCCATAGCAATACATACATAGTTACCAGAGAGAGAAGCACCAATATCCGGGTTTTCAAAACTGGGTGGGGAGGGGGGCTCCTTAATAGCTATCCAGAGTCTCATCTGGCCAAATCACAGGAACCCTCTTCCCATGAGTGAGCCCCCAAGGCAAAATGCTAACTTCCAAGAGTATATATACTTCTTCAGGGTCAGACGGCATCACAACCATGTGACACAAACTCATGTGACTTAGACTTTCTTGTGACTTAAGCAGGTCATCAAAGACTATTGATTCAATCAAAGACTCTTGATTGAAACAAAGGCAAGACTCAATCAAAGGCACTTGATTGCCTTAGTGCTGGGAAGCATCCCAAAAGAAAAAACAGCGAAAAGTCCCACTCTGCTTACCATTTCAGCATTAGACTCAGTTTTGAATATAAATGATGTAAAACAAAATCTAAACTGAAGCTTAGAATAAAGACATATCAAGTCATATCTGAATATTGTCTGAATACAAATGGTAGCATACTATTTGCTGTCCTTCTCTTTTGTTGTTTTGGTTTTTTTTCTTCTTTCTCTTGGTTCCTCCCATTAGTTATAATTCTTCCTTACATCATTATTAACATGAAAATATGTTTAATATGAATGTATATGTAGAGCCTATATTAGACTGCATGCCATCTTGGGAAGAGGGGAGGAAGGGGGGCAGAATTTAAAACTCAAAATCTTATGGAAGCGAATGTTGAAAACTTAAAATAAATAAATTAATTATATATATATAAAAAGGAAAAATCACCTAGAAATGATTTGAAACAGTAGCATGGCCCAGTGGGTAGAGTACAAGGCCTAGAGCCAGGAAGAACCCAAATTAAGATTCAGGCCTCAGATACTTAATTTTCTATGTAACTTTGGGCAAGACACTTAACCTCTATTTACCTCAGTTTCCTCATCTGTGTGCCTGATACAGTATTTATGTAGCACAGAAGTGATATATAAATGTTAGCTATTATTATTATTAGTTATTATTAACTGGAGAGGTGCCCATAGTAGTGGAGAGGTTTCAAAAACTGGAAGAGATCATATTGGCCAGTGAACTCAATATCAGTTCCTGGTAAAATTTTAGAATCTATTATTAAAAACATGATTAGTGAATATATAGAAAAGGAGACACTGATGTCAATGAGCCAGCATGGATTTATCATATTTTGAAGAAAAAAATTCCTAATTATTTGAAAAATTGGTCAAGTAAAATGACAGGGAATGCAAGTTCTCTTTAGAGTCTATAAACTCAATCAAATATGAAATGCTAGATTGGGGAATGCTATTGATATAATTTGCCTAGATTTTGCAAAATATCTGGCAAATATCTCATGTTCTTGTCATTGTCTATGACATCTATGTCTGTCACAGACAATCTGCCAGTGTGTGGACTAGATCACAGGTGAATTTAGAATTGGTCAAATGGTCAGACCCAGTGAATAGTTATTAGTTATTCAATGTCACCTTGGGAACAAAGAATCTATTTTTGGCTCTATGCTGTTCAATGTGTTTTTCATTTACTTGTATGAAGGCATAGATGACATTTTCAACAAATTTCAGATGACGTTAACCTTGAAGAAACAGCAACTTGGATGGCAAAGCCTGGATCTGAAAACATTTCAATAGACTAGAATGATAGGCTGAAAATAATAAGATTAAACTTAATAAACATAAATGTAAAATCACAGAGTTGGGTAAAAAAGTCAACTTCACAAGAACAAGATGTAACTAGATGGCAATATGAATAAAAATATTTTTGGGTTTTAGTGAATTGCAAGGTTGTATGAGTAATCAGTGTGTTATAGTAGGCGTGCGCGCGCACGCACACACACACACACACACACACACACACACACACACACAGCTTACACAATCCTAGTTTCATTAAGAGAGGCAATGGGCCTTGGGGGCTGGGAGTGAGATGGGTGTTATTTCCATTATACTTTCCTCTGCTTTGACCATATCTGTATTGAGTTTGGAGTGCTAAGCTTTGGGAAAGACACCAGCTGGATAACATTTAAAGGAAGGTGATCAGTACAGTGAAGGGCCCCAAGATCATGCCATGTGAGAACTAGTTAGAGAAACTGGTGTTGCTTAGCCTGAAGTAGAGAAAACTGGGAGGAACCGTGATAGTTGTCTTCAAATATTTAAAAGGCTGTCATGTGAGAAAAGGATTAGACTTGTTCCACTTGACTCCACTGGAAAGAAGAAGGAGCATTGGGCAGAATATAAAGAGGGTCAGATTTTGGCTTGATATAAGCAAAAACTTACAATTAGAACCATGCAAAAGTGAAATAAATGGATTGCTCCAGAAGGTTGTTTCTTCTCACTAGAGGTGTTTAAAATGGGTATGGATGATCCTGGGTGTACCTGTTCTTGAAAATGAAAGGTTAAAAAGAATCAACTCTCTGAGTCAGAAACTCAAAGGAATGTATTTACTCAGAAGTCAATCAACTGTTGCTAAATATCTCAGATTACTTATCAGTAGGATAGATAAGATTGTAAATAAAACTCTCTCATCTTATCACTTCCTTTTCCCAACTGGCAAAAATGTTTTTTGTTGTTCAGTCTTTTCAGTCCATTCCAACTCTTCCTGACCCCATTTGGGGTTTTCTTGGCAAAGATACTGGAGTGGTTTGCCATTTTTTCCCCAGCCCATTTTAAATGAAGGGAAACAGAGGTTAAGTGACTCGCCTGAGGTCACAGGTCTTCCTGACTTCAGGGCGGATAGGTGGCATTGTGGATAGAGTTCTGGGCCTGGAGTCAAGAAGTCTCATCTTCCTGAGTTCAAATCTGGTCTCAGATACTTACTAGCTGTGTGACCCTGGGTAAGTCACATAACCTTGTACACCTCAGTTTCTTCATTTGTAAAATGAGCTGGAGAAGGAAATGGTAAACTACTTCAGTATCTTTCCCAAGAATACCAAATGGGGTCACAAAGAGTCAGACAGAACTGAAATGACCAAACAACAAAAAACAAATTCCTGATTTCAGGCCTGGTACTTCACTATTACTTCACTTCTACTTCACTTTCTAGCTGCTGCCTATAAATAAGTAAGATCGGTCAAAAGTTTGGAACGTGCTTTATGTCCTTGAATATAAGATGACGTATTTGATAATTCAAACCCCTTTAGTTCAAAGCTAATAAGAATTTAGAATCCTTTAATATATAGTTAGCAAGATAGCTACTTCAAATCTTTTGGGGGAGGGGCAAGTAGCAGGGAAGGTACAAATGCTAAGTAAATAACAGCAAATTTTTGTGTCTTAGGAAAATTTGTATATTTGATAGAATTAAAAGAATCTATTTTTTCCTTGTTTCAGATTCAAAATCATGTAGAAAACTGGTCACTTTTTCCTGGTGTGCAAAATCACTGCAATTTAACGTAGTGATGTAACAAGTTGTATTCAAATTCTAGTGGATAAGAGGGACCATCCGATATAAAATAAACTGAAACTCAGTGAGGGTGGATGTAAATTAAGATTATTCGTGATTTGAAGGAAAAGAGAGGCAGCAATGTACAGGAGAAATGATCAAGAAATCTGGGTTCCAGTCCTATATGACCATTTGACCCTGAGCAATCACTTAACTCGCTGGATCTCAGGTCCCACAACTGTGAAATAAAAAGGCTGAACTAGCTTGATCTCTAAAGTCCCTTCTATCACAGGATGCCATCCTGGGAGAAACTTCTTGTAATATAGTGGTAATTTCTTGGGAAATTACCAAATTAACATTTGGTTAATTGGTATATTCTAAAATCTATTATCAAAACACTGCTAATGAATTGCATTTCTAACATATTTTTTTTCCTCATGGTCTCTTGGATACATTACAAATAAAAACTTGTGGGCCCTGAAATCAAGAGGACCTGAATTCAAATCCAGCCTTAGACACTTGACATTTACTAGCTGTGTGACCCTGGGCAAGTCACTTAGCCCCAGTTGCCTAGCAAAAACAAAATAAAATAAAAATGTATCAATCAATTTTCTCTGTTGCCTCCAGGACCAAGTACAATATCTTCTGTCTGGTTTTTGAAGCCCTTCATAACCTGGCCCCTTCTTACCTTTCCAGACTTCTTACAATTCATTCTCCTCCATGGACTCTGCAATATGTTATACTGGCCTCCTTGCTGTCCCTCAAACATGTCACAACTCCATGACTTTTCACTGACTATACCCTATGCCTGGAATGTTCTCCTTCTTCCTCTCCCAACTTCCCTGAATTTCTTCAGATCTCAGCAAAAGTCCCATGGTCTGCAAGAAGCCATTTTCAAACTTTCTTAATCTTAGTGCCTTGCCTCTGAGACTAACTTCAATTTTTTCTGTATATATCTTGTTTGCACACAGTTGTTTACATGTCATGTTCCCTATAAGGCTGTGAGCTCTTTGAAAGAAGAGACTATTTTGTCTTTCTTTGTATACTCAGCACTTAGCAAGGTGTTTGTACACAGTAGGCGCTTAATAAATGTCAGTTGACTTGTCTTGACTTTTGATTAGTAAACACTATCATCTATATTCATCAACTATGACTCACCTATGTAACCTTTGCCTCATAGATGTGTTCTATCAGCATTTTCTGACACGGGCACTATAATTCATTCACAGCATCAAACTATTTACACAATCAAGGATAATGTGGCAGCTGGTTATCAGGGAACCACATTCTTAGAATATGTTCTAATAATCTACTGTTAAGATAGTGGCAGATATTCAAGAACTGACTAGAGTTCTAAATCAGGGGCTATCTTTAGGTTCTTTTCTTCCAGGCATATGTGACTACTAACAACAACAAAAATTCCCTAATCTATGTGATGTTGCCAATTTCATTACTGTTTGGCATAGATAAAAGTCGACAGGATGTGGCTTTAAAAAAAAATATTTAAATCTTCTGGCATAAAAGTAAAATAGGTCTTTGAGAAAAGGATTTTAAACTGTCAAAACTAATCTTAAGAATGAATTCAGTATTTTAAATTATACCCTGCATTTCAAAAGTTCTATCTCTGTAGTGTTTGGGGGTGGGGGAGGAGGCACAGAGGGAATCCTTCTATTTTTATTTGGATGAACATTTTCAATGTAGTGGATGACAGTCCTTCAGGGCCTTTAGTCTCCACTTCTCTGACTGCAACTTGAATTACACACTACACAGGTTCCCTACAGGGAATACCATAGAATCCACCAGGAGATAGTTCCGAGACATTTCAAAGTGTTTCCTCTTTAGATGTTGGGGGAAAATTGACATTCCTACCCCATCTCTGTAAAAAAAAAAAAACAGTACCTAGAAGTATGACATTTTTCCTAATGAGAGGTTATTTTCCAGGTCATCAATTCAATTAACATTTTATGTTCTTTAGTATGTTCAGTAAGGATAAAAGCATCACTGATTGTTATTTTTATATCTGCAGTTTCATAATCTGGCTCCTTTCATTTCACAGCAAAACTTTGAAAATTTCTATCCCCAGTCTTGAAAGGCCAGATGGTATCTAACTTTTTCTGTTAAAATCATATGAGTTTTTATCAAGTCTCATTCTTTGCTCAGGGAGTCAAATTTATATTGCATGCTGTGGTCAAATTTCAAAGGAAGTTAAATATTTTAGTAATCTTATCAGTAATCTGGATGCTGTCCCCAAACCCCCAAACCTAAACCATTCATCGCTTCTTCCTAAGGAAAGCAAAGTTTTAGAAGATTAGCATCAGTATCTTTCACAAGTAGGGAATTGTTAGTCCCAACATTTAGATTAAGCTTATATTTAGCAGTTACAGCATATTCCTCCTTTCTACATTTTTCTCCATCTTTTTTCTTTTTTTTTTTACTAATTACAACATATACTTCCTGCCCTAAAAACATTTGTACAGAGGCTTTAGGCAGCTTGCAAGTTGTTAGCAGCCACGTTATATACCCAGAAGGATATTTCTATATACATTCTCTGTTGAGATGGCTGCTATGCTAGAATAATACTGCAGGAAACATTTTCAAAGTCAAATAAGCAAAATAATTACATTTAAATTTCTTGGACTTTTGTTTTATAAATGGTATATATTTGTGGAAATATAATTCTTTACTTTTTATGTGATAGTGCAGATTCATGTAAATTTATAAAAATTCATTATATTTACCTGGTGGAACAAATATCTCAGTTAATCAACTAATGATATTTATTTAGCTCCTATTACGTGCCAGACAATGGGAATACAAAGAAAAAAATAAAACATTTTCTTCTCACAAGGAGTAAACATTGTATTGGAGGAGACATAATATATGCACAGAATAAATAGATGCAGCATAAATACTATACCCACATACACACAAAGTACTTAAATACAAGGTAGATAACTAAGGAAGGAAGGAAGCTTAGTTAGGTCTCTCCTCATTTTCCACAAGCATAGTTACCCATGGCAGTAGGAGTTTGTCTAAGGTAGGAACAGATCCAGAAGTATGTGCATTTGGATATTCTTCCAGTCCCAATGCCCAGGTATCAGTAGCTGGAAAGATGCCTTAAAACCAGCCTAGCTGTAAAGGACATCAGCTCCAATGCACAAGGTATCATTCCAACCAGACATACACGAAATATCTGGAAATGATGTAGGGTATTCTCCTTTATGGAATTACCTATATAGGTAAAAATTAGCTACGATATAAGACAACTCCCTAAATCACTGAATTTGGCAATCTCTTCTCAAGAACTAAGGAAATTGAACATTTGTTGGGATTAACTATTAGTTTTAAGGGGCAGCTAGGTGGCACAGTGGATATAGCCCCGGACCTGGAGTCAGGAAGATTCATCTTTCTGAGTTCAAATCTGGTCTCAGACATTAGCTGTGTGACCCTGAGCAAGTCACTTAGCTTTGCCTTAGTTTCCTTATCTGTAAAAGAGCAAGAAAAGGAAATGGCAAACCACTTTATTATACTTACCAAGAAAACCCCAAATGCGGTCATTAAGAGTTGGACACTACTGAAACAACTAAACAACAACGAATTAATCTTAGAAGACCAGTCTTCATTTCCAATTGAAGGTCTCTTGATAAACTCAGTTTATCTTTACGAGTATCTCCATGAGTATTTTATATGTTTTAGTTTTCCATGACTCAAAAGTACTTCTTTCTTACCTGCTGCCCATTGACTCTTTACCTGTCTTTAAAGCATAGCTCAGGTGCCTCCCCAAACAAGAGGCTTCCCCTAATGCCTATAGTTATTAGAATGCACCCCACCCCTAGTAATTTTGGGTTCCTTTGGCCTCGTGTATTTTTTGTGTATCCCCACCCTCACCTCCCATTCTCATTGAATGCAAATTCCTTGAGGACAGGATTGTCTCATTTTTGTCTTTGTGTTTCCAGAACCTAGCACAATGCCTTTGCTCATGGCAGATACCTTAAAAAATGTTTGTTGAATTAAATTTAATAGAAGGCCCTCTGCAGAGCCACAAAGACCTAAGTGTGAGCCCTGCCTTCCATACATATTTAACTGCATGATTATGTAGCCATCAATCTTTCAGTACCTAAGACAACCCCCTAACTGTATAGAGCAGATGGGGTGTTCAGGGAGGACTAGCACCTCTGGTGTGAGCACTTGCCCAGCCCTTTTCAGGGCTATTGCTCCACCTTTTGGTGTCCATCTGTCACCCAGTTCTCATCTGTGGCTCTAAAAAGCTGTAGCATGATCAGAGACCACACCCAGGTAATGCCATCTAGGCAGATGGGCCTAAACCAGGTTGAGGAAAACTGACAGACCTCAAACCCATTGGTGAGTTAGGAGGATATCTACCCTAAGGATGTGAAGACTTTCCTCATAGGCAGATAAGAACAATTTACTCCAACAGCCATGAAGGTGGCTGAAGCAGGCAGTGTGGAAAACTTAGAGCTTGGTTAGACATACAAGATGCCAAGGTCATTCACTACATCCCATGCTATATTACCAGTCATCTTGACTTTTGTCCTGCCACTGGACTTCGATGACTCTAGAAGGGAGAGTAAGGCTGACAGCTTGGTACAACTCTGCCTCCCTAAAATCCAATTCACACGGGAGTCAAGACATCACCTTGAAATGAAGGGAAAATAAAGGAACAGTTACGGATGAGTTGCCAATCTGCATCCACACTGGGAGTCCCCCTCCCCACCAGGTCTACACCAAAAAAATTTTAAAAAACATTTACTTATACACTTGAACAAGTAGTTCAAGATTAAAGGCACAGAGAGCTCTGGCAGTGTAATCAAACAGCTACTGTAATTCTTAAAGTTCTCAAGAGATTCAGTCTCCTTTTCATCATAATACCACACATTTCTCCCCACCTGAATTTACAATGAACTGCAAATACAGCCTCAACCTCTCTTAGCAAAAGACATGAAATAAACATTTTTGACATTATGTTGGTAAAAAAATAATGTAGCATGTAAAATTTGAAATAGTATACTTATTTTAGCCAAGGAATTCAAAAAGTCTAGCCCTCAATATCTGGATCATCTCATTCTATCTAGTTCAGTTATTATTATAGGGTCTCATGTAAGATCCTCAAACTTCTAAAATACTACATCTTAAAAATAACCACATTTCATCTAATACCTTTAATTTTGTAGAGAAAAGAATAGATATTTAACTTAGGATCATAGAATCATTATCATTTACCCCAGCAATCCTTCTAGAAGGGACTTGAGAGATCATCTAATTCGACCCATTCGTTTTACAGATTAGGAAACTGAGGTACATAGAAGTTAAGTGATTTTGCCCAAGGTCTCATGGATAGTAAGTAGCAGCCCTAGGATCTGAACCCAGGTCCTCTGATTCCAAATTCACCACTCTTTCCATTTGGAAAAAATCTACCTTAGGTTATATTCCTAGGCTTTAAAAAACACACATATTTCTCCCCCTCCCCCCTTCCCTCTACTCTACACCCCAGACAGCCCTTTGGCCTATTTATTACACATAAGAAAGGTAAGAGAACAAGTCCTGGCTCTGGCACTGCTATTCCTACTTGAAACTGCTTAAGGGAGAAAATATACTTTCTTAGGCTACTGTGGTGTCAACCAGATACTGGTAAATCCCTTCATGTGAATTTTTCTTTTTTGTGCTGGACCTGAGGTTTCATTGATATAGAAAAATACTTTTGTCAGTGAAGATCATGATCTTCTGGGCAACAATTAGAGAGTTGCTAAGTGGATTGATGGGATAAGTAACTTACCCAGGGTCACATGACCAGTAAGAGTGAGGGTGAGGATTTGAATCTAGGTCTTCATGATTCCAAGGCTGGCTCCCTATCCACTAAGCATATGAATAGCAATAATCAATAGCATAATTACATATACACTTGCATCTTTGGGTAATTCATCTCTTTTAAAATGTTTTGTTCATGACTTTTGTCAGATGATTCATTTTAGTTATCATTTTCACTATCATAATCACAGGAAAATTTCTGGGAGCCTTAATGTTCAAATATGCACGCAAGATATTTTTAAATGGCTTTATCTGCTTTTAGTGTAAAATTTAGATCGCTTATGTTTAACATGAGAGCTTATACAACATATCTGAGTGCCTCTTAATTGGGACCATACTATTTCTAAAAGTAAAAGCGGATCATAGGACAATCAACCAATCATCAAACTTTTAATGAGTGACTGCTGTGTGCCAGGTCCCATGCTAGGTCCTGGAGATAAAAAGGTAAACAATGAAATAGTAGTCCTTGTCCTCAAGAATCATGAATTCTATTGAGTAAGACAACACATACCTTTATACAAGAAACAATTTAACAATAAGATTGTGTCTACTTTAAAATAGATTTCTCCTTTTGACATATTATTTATACTGAAAGTACTGGCTTAGAAGATAGAGAACTGTGTCTGGAGTCAGGAAGACCTGAGTTCAAATTTGACCTCAGACACTTACTAGCTGTGTGGCCTTGGGCAAGTCATTTAATTCTGTTTGCCTCAGTTTCTCATCTGTAAAATGAACTGGAGAAGGAAATGGCAAAGCACTGCAGTATCTTTATCAAGGAAATCCCAGATGGGGTCATGGAGAGTTGGACACAACTGAACAACAATAACAATAAAAAATTAAAAAAAAATAACCCAACTCAGGTAGTCATTTGAATATTTTATTCAATATAAATACAAAATAAGTTCTTGTAACAAATATGCACAATCAAGCAAAACAAATTCTCATATTTATCATGTCCAAAAAATATAAGGTAACTTTGGGAGGGATGGCACTAAGACTGGGAGTGTGGATTAGGAAAGGCTTCTTGTAAAAGGTTGGTGCTTGAGCTGCTCTTTGAAGGAAACAAGGGATCCTGAGAGGTGAAGGTAAGGAGGAAAGGCATTCCAGGCATGGGGTATAGCCAGTGCAAAGATATGGAGATTGGACTTAGCTAGTGTTGTGTGTGAGGAACAGAAAGAAGATCATTTTGTAGGGAGCCACTGAGAAAATAGAAGAGAGATGGGAATGATGTATAATAAGGTTGGAAAGCTAGGTACAAAGCAGTATTACAAGAAAAAGAGGGAAAATATGTATAATATAAATTATGAAAATTGGGAGATTCACAGAAACATGGATTTCATTTTTAAAGCCAGAGCAGTGTGACATAGAAGGAAATGATGGCTAGACTCCTACAATTGTAATGGCTTGTAGCTATCTTAGCCCCAATTCTTGAAGTGACTTTTAATGAGCACACTAAGTCTAGATGGAGAGAGCATGCCATTAGGATGGATGATTTATTGCAATATGTGAATAGTACAAATTGTTAAAAAAAAAAGGAACATTGTGTTGGGGAGACATAACGGAATATGGGCTATTTTAATAACTAATGAGACTTTTGACAGATGCTGAGATCATGATCAACTGATTTGTACAGTTTGTGGTTGGGCATTGAAGATGTGTATATCTCTTTGGTAAAATAAGTCAATATATTTTTTTGGTTATTCTTGTAGTTCATTTAGATATGTGGGTAAGTAATTGATATGTGTTGCTTATTTTATTTATTTATTTAGAATATAAAATAAATGTAAAATATTACCTTCGAACCTGTTCTTCTTGCCTGTGATTATTTCTGGCTTTCCTTCTGTTTTCTTCTGTGTATTTTCAAATGCATATTTCATTTTTTCTTTCCTTCCTTCCTATCTTCCTTCCTTCCTTCCTTCCTTCCTTCCTCCTGTCTCTCTCTCTTTTCTTTTCTTTTTTGGCATTCCCATCTATAACTGCCCTTTTCTTCCCACTACTCCAAGTAAAAAAAAGAACAAAAAACAAAAAAAAACCTTTGTGACAACTATTCATAGTCAATCAAAACAAATTCTAAAAATGTGTCTGCAAAGAGGTTAGTAACAAGTTTCATTATAGATCCTCTGGAGACATAACTGGTCATTGTATTTATTAGAGTTCTTAAGACTTTCAGTGCAATTTGCCTTGACAATGTTGTTATTATTGTATAAATTGTTTTCCTGGTTCTGCTTACTTCACTTTGCAGCAGTTCTTAGAAGTTTTCCCAGATTTCTCTGGAAGTATTGGGGGGCATTTTTTCTAGCATGACAATATTCCATTTTATTCACATATCAAAATTTGTCCAGCCATGTACATAGAAATGCTCATTTTATTTAGTAATTGTTGAATTAAGAATTTTAAAAATTAAATATTTTCTTTAAAAATAAAGCAATTTGGACCTGTCCAAAAAGTTGCTAAACTGTGCATACCTTCTGACCCAGTGACACCACTATGAAACTATGAATCTCCATCACGTAGAGCTTTGCTTTTCAAGTTACATTTAACATGTAATTATCAAGCCTACTCTGATTGATTCCATATGGCCATCTGTCCTCCCATTTGGGGGGGGTAACTTTATCCTTAATACTCCTCTCTCTCCCTGCCTTATACCTATCAATTGTAAAGAAAAAAGGTAAATTCTTATAACAAATATGCACAATCAAGCAAAACAAATTCTCATATTTATCATTTCCAAAAAATGTATGTCTCATTATGCATGTAGAGTCTCTTTTAGGAGGTGGGTAGCATACTTTATAATCAGTATTCTAGAATTTTGCATACTCATTCCATTGATCAGAGTACTCTTTAAAATGGTCTTTACAATGTTGTTCTAATTATATAAATTACAATCTTGGTTCTGCTCACTAACCTATGTATCAGTTCCTGTAAGTTTTCCTAGATTTTTCTGAAACAATCCTTACTGTCATTTCTCATTGCACAGTAATGTTTGTAAGTATAAGTGGTTTTCCAGGATCCATGGCCATAACAATTTCTTGTTTCCAGGTGTTAGATATGAATTCTATGGTTCAAAACATCTCCACCACGACCCTGGTAGATTGTAAGGGCCTGGTGTCACCTGTTTGTATTGTAAAGGTCAGGACCCTGGAGGGGAGTGTAAGTATAAAGTAGGTGAGCACTGGTTAGTGAGTGGGGAACCTTTAGGGTTAAAATACACAAGCTAGGATGCTGTGTGTGCCTTGATTGGCCCCCATCAAGGCTTGGGGAAGAATCTGTGTTTGCCTCAATTTGGCCTCCATTGAGGCTTGAGGGGATTTAGGGGAATGCACAAGTTGTGCTTGTCTCTATTGCCCACATCAAGATTTGGGGGAGTTGCCCCTCCCTTCTTGCAGGCCCCTGTGAGAAGGGTGATTAGGGAATGCTCTAGGAGTTGGTGTTCAGCAACCCTTGTGACAAGGTTAGATGGAATAAAGTCTGTATTATTTAATTGTTAATCCCTTTGAAGCTGTCTTTCCTTTATAAAAGCATATCAAAGAACACCATCCTGAGTGTGCTGGATGCTTGGTAATACAATGTTGCATCACATTCATAGAGCATGATTTTTTTCAGTCATTCCCCAACTGAGGATAACTTTTTTAGGCCCCAATTCTTTGCTATAACAAAAAGAGCTGCTATAAATATTTTTGTTCATATGTCCTTATCTGCCCTGTTGTCCTGTCCTCTTTTTCTGATTTCTTTGGAAATTATAGGTCTAGTAATGGTATTACAGGGTAAAAGGGTATGTACAATTTTGTGACTTTTCAAGCTTTGTTCAAATTGCTTTCCAGAATGTCTGTTCCAATGCACAGCTTCACCATAGGCATATTTGTGTACCTGTTTTGCTGAAGACCCTGTAACGATTGCCATTTGCCTTTTTTGTTATTTTTGCCAATCTGATTGGTATGAGATGGAACCTCTGAACATTTTAGTTTGCATTTCTCTGTTAGTGATTTGAAACATTTTCTAACATGGTTGATGCTAGCTTGGATTTCTCACTTTGAAAATTGCCCATCTATATCTTTTGACTATTTATCTATTGGGAAATGGCTCTTGTTCTTATACCTTTGAACTAGTTTCTTGTGTATGATGGAAATGAGATCTTTATTAGAGAAACTTGCTGCAAAGATTTTTCCCAGTTAACTGTTTCCCATCTAATTTTAAGTGCATTGGTTTCGTTTGTGTACTTTACCTACTGCATTACCAGTTGCCTCTGTGCCTGGCACATTGTAAGCATTTAATAAATGCTTACTAATTTGACCTGACTGCAAAAATTTACTTTCCTCCAAAATGGACTGGCATACTTTCACCCAAAGGTAACTATGTGTTATGGAATTAAACATAAAAAAGGAACTAGATGAGGAAAATTTCCTCAAGGAACTGTTTTTTTTTCTTCCCCTGAATAGTTGTATAAAATGATGCCTACTCAACCATTCAGTGATTAATGACAGAATAATTTTACATGCCTGATTTCCTGTATAGTCCCAGAGCACAAGAAAACCACCCTTGCTATTGTCTCCTTCTATCAAGTACTCCTAATTTACTTAAAGAAATTAACATTTGTCGAAGCTAGAATAACCAGTGACAGGAATAAAAAGATTCCTGTCAACCATTACAATATTAACTACCCTTTCAATTTTCTAGAAACAAAATCTGACAGAACTTTGAGATATACCATTTAGTTTCTGAATTTATAGAAATCATTATTTATAGAATTTTTATAAATAATTTAAAATTTTTTTATTATTTAAAAATAAAAAATGTATAGAATTTATTAGAGAGCACTCATCATTTCTACTGGTTGAAACAATCACAATGAGATCAGACCCTTTTGTATTATACCTCCCAAACCCAGGGGATTTAAACAAAGAAGATATAGAACAGTTTGAAAGCATCCATACCTCTAGTGGCTCATCACATTCCTTTTAAGGGCATCTGGTAGTATTCTTGCCTTGGACATGGTACCTACGGAAAGAGTAATTAAAAAAAAAGAGGTTTAAAAGTTTTGTCATTTTTTTGTTTTGAAATATAAAAACTGAAGAAATTATTTTTTAACTTGGGTACTTTGGTGCCTAGCACAATTCATCTGTGCCTTTTTGTGCCTTCTTATTCTATGTAATCTGTGTCCATATCCTCATGTAAAAATTCTTCCAGGGAGTTCCTCAATGAATGTATTTGGGCCTTCCTTTAAAACAAGGTTTCTTAATCTGAACTTGTTTTTAAAAAATTTTTAATAACTGTATCTCAGTATAATTTCCTTTGTGATACTTTACACAATTATGCATAAATTTTATGTGCATTTTATTTCATGCATTTAAAATATGATTCTGAGAAGAGGTTCATAGTCTTTACTAGACTACCAAAGGTCTCCTTGACACATCAAAGAATCTAGAGCTCAGTAGATGGACAGCATTTGACCACTTGAGGTCTCTCCATGTATTACCTCTCACTCTCATTACATGATTGGTCTACCTCCTCTGGGGGTCATACATCTTTCTGATGTTTTTTTCATATGGAAATATACTCATTGGTTTTTCACCTATAAATATCACCATTGGTTTCTTCCTCTACCCCGCTTCTCCAGCGTTGTTCTTTGTTTGTCTCCATCATGTCTTGCCATTGCCTTTTGGGTGACTTGCATTCTGTTACACGTAGCCACACACCATCACTCAAACAACACTGTTGTTGAAAAGCTTGTCCTCCATTAGGAATTTTTAAAAGGACAGATTTAAAAGAACATTGGAAGGCTTATGCTAACTTACTCAGAGCAAAGAAAGTAGGAGCTAGAGAACAGGTAGCGACACTAATGTCAGTGAAGTGAATGCTCAGGTCAAATGCAACCACCAGGACATTTGATCTTGCTGCCCCAGGGCACATCCTTGTTGCAGACCATTGCACCCTCTGACAGGGGCAGGCTTGGTTTGTTGTTGTTGTACAGTCTTTCTTCAGTTGTGTCCAACTCTCTATGACCCCATTTGGGGTTGTCTTGGCAAAGATACTGGAGTGGTTTGCCATTTCCTTCTCCATCTCATTTCACAGGTGAGGAAATTGAGGGAAACAGGGTGAGGTGACTTCCACAAGGTCACACAGCTAGTAAGTGTCTGAGATGGAATTTGGACTCAGGTCTTCCTGACTCCAGACCTGGGGCTCTATCCACTGCACCGGTAGGCACAGTACCAGGTGGTTTTGTTTTGTCTTTTTGGCTAGGGAAGGTATGAACTATGCTTAGGGTGAGCAAAGTGTTGTTGGGTAATAATTGTGTTTGGTTTTTTTAAAAAAATGTGCATTCATTTATTTATATTTTTCTTTTGATTTTTATTTATTTTGAACTCACATACAAAAAGAAAACAACAACAAAAAATTTCCATGTACACAGCATGACACAAAAGAGGATTCAATATAGAACCATGAATTTCCATTTCATACTATTTTTAAAAAAAAAAACCTATGTAATAAACACTACACATAATTCTCAAAGCTAGCCTGCTTTTCTGTGCTTGCTCCTACGTTTTTCTTTTGTTCTCTCCTGTGCACTTTTTATTTTTTTTCTCCTTCTCTCTCCACCCCACTCTAGAGAAGGCTACCATTAGACACGAATATGTATACACATGTAAAACCATACATGAATACATGCTTCTATTTATGAGTTCTTTGGATGTGGATACCATCTTCCCTCATAGGTCCTTCGTAGTTGATTTGAGTATTTAGAACATTCAAAATGACTTAGTCATTCAAAGTTGTTCTTAGAACAATATTGTTGTTACCGTGTACAATATTCTCTTGTTCTCTTCATGCTGCTCTTTTCACTTTTCATCATTTCACGTGCAAGTTTTCCCATGTTTTTCTAAAATCAACAAGCTCATTATTTCTTACAGCACAGTAGTATTCCATTTGGGTAGTAACTGTATAAATAAATCAATGAAACTTTAAACGGAAAAAAAAGTTGGGCCTATGTTCCGAGGGGGGCAGTGAGGTGATACAGTAGACAGAGTGCCTGGTCCTGGAATCAGGAAGACTCAACTTCATGAGTTCAAATCTGGCCTCAGACACTTACTAGCTGTGTGACTCTGGGCAAGTCATTTAACCCTGTTTGTCTTAGTTCCTCATCTGTAAAAAATGAACTGGAGAAGAAAAAGGCAACCCACTCCAGTATCTTTGCCAAAATGATTAAATAACAAGGCAGAAAAATGGGGATGGGTGAGGTTGGCATATCCTAAAGAAGAGCAAATGGAAGTTTTCCCTTTTTGAATCCCAAATGGTGATTTAAATTGTCCCAAAACATACCTTGGCATTATATCTCCACATTAGCTACCACTGAATATGTGCCAGCAGCCAATATCTGTTTTAACTATTCATTGGAGGCCTGTACTTTTTAACCTCTTTATATAATACCTGCATTTCTCTACATATCAAACTTCATTCGAATTCAACTGCCAAATGAAGCCTTGAATTTTGGTACCACCCTGTCTCACACTCCCTCCCCAACATAATCTTAGATCAAAGGAAGAAGCAAAACTGCTTTACTCAAAAACCCAAAAGAAGTGTGGAAACTCATATAACATTCATTTCTCCAGAGATTTAATCTTTACTTTGTTGTATAAGGACAATGAATTTAAAGGGCCAAGGAGAGTTACAATTTGTTACACATTCTTCATATTTGATGGCAGTCAAAATGTCCTTGCTTAGTTTGGGCCACCTTTACTATATATCTTTACACACTGTTTCTTGTTAATGTTTGACATGGTAGTCAACTACAGCTGTACAAGCTGCAAAATACATTCAAACCTTTCTAGGAAAGCCCTACAGTCTGGCCTCATCATATCAGAAATAAGTGCTCAAGGTGGACTTCAGAAAAACCTGGAAAGACTTACATGAACTGATGTTGAGTGAAATGAGCAGAACCAGGAGAACATTGTACACAGTTACAGCAATATTGTGCAATTGATAGATTTGGCTCTTCTCAGCAATACAAAGATCCAAAACAATTCAAAAGACTGGTGATGGAAAATCCTATCCACATCCAGAGACAGAACTATGGAGTCTAAAAGCCAATCAAGGCATACTATTTTTTTCTTTCTCACAGTTTTTCCTTTTCGTTCTGATTTTTCTTTCACAACATGACTAATGTGGAAAAATGTTTTTAAGAAAGTGCTCAACCCATGTTTTCAGGAATCAAGATTAGGACAGAATTATTTATTCTTTAATTTGGTTGAAATAGCCATTGAATGTTTTGCTATAAAATTGACTTTGTTTTAAACTTGGAATTTTTGAACATTTGAAAAAAATTATTTGACTAAATGCTTAAGGAAACAGAATTATATTGAATTGCATTCTAAATTTGCTTATTCTGCATACCTTTTATTCTTACTTTATGATCAAGATGAGAAGATAAATCCTCTGTTGACATAATCTTAGGCCAGCAGAACTCAAGTAGTTTTAGGGCTCTATTCTGCACTGGGATTCACTGATACAAAAGCCATCCTAACAAATGGGATAGTTTCCCTGAGTAATTTGGCAAGCTTTGAACTCCTATTTTTATGTCTAAGAATGGACCATTTTCTACAAGGAAATTGCCTGAAGATGATACTGACAGCTTTTGCTGATTGAATTTAGCAAAACACTGCTTTAGGGCTCTGACCTTCAGTCCCAGGCCTCTGCCATGTGGACAACAGCAGGTATTGTGATGACTCAGAAATGATAATTATTCCTCTTGAGTGGCAAAATCATTCTAATATTTTAAATCCATAGATTTCCTTTCCAAATAGTTTTATGGTTATTTTAATAACATACTTAGAAACAAATAACTATGAAAAAATCTCCTTCTCCCCCCCCCCCATAAAACCCCTAATTAAACCATTAGTTTAACCAAAAAGTCATTGAATGAGTAGTAGCTATGTTAAATTAGGTGATGGTATAATCTAGAAGAGAAGCAGCATCACATAGTGGTTAGTGATCTAACCTCAGGAAGACCAGGTTCAAGTCTTACATATATAATACTGGCTTTGTGACCTTGGGCAAGTCACTGGATACTTTCTTGCTCTAGGCAACACTATAAGACATTAAGTTGCAGAGTAGGTGTTGATCTGAACTGGTAGAAGAAATTTCCTCAATTGGGAATTGCTGAAATCATAAATCCAGTCCTTGTCCATGTCCTTAATCTAGGAACCTCCTTAATCTTGAAACCTCAATTACCCTTCATTAAATTGCACAGTATATTTTAAACAAATAATACATAAAATGTTTCAGTTTAATTGAGAAGGGAAGAGGTGCTACTACCCTAATTAAAGAAAGACTCCGAAATGAGTCGTACCCTGCTTTATAATATTCATCCCTACTTTAATCACAGCAGATGATCTGGGAAAGGTAGGAAAAGGAATAAAGGGGAGGTGGCAAGAATCAACAATATTTTTACCTTTCATATTTAGTGACATTTTAAATTCTGCTTGTTAAACTATGAAATATGAATGATTTAACTGAAACACTTGAAATGAACAAATTGACTCGAGCTGCAATGTGTCCAAAGGCCCAAAGCATATTGAATATTCTCTGTTCTCCCTCTTGTTGCCTTCTTCTCTGGTCTTGCTCCTCCCACCAAACTTCTGGGCCAATGAATCAGACACAGCCTACATTGCTGCCCATAGCTAAGTCTCCCAAAGTATGTTTGCATCGTCCTCAGAGAGCTCTCTCTCACCTATCGATTCTGAATTATTCCAAATGGCACTGAAAGCCCAAAAGGCCTGGGCAGATAAAAAGCTTATATTATCTGTGTGCACAGGTGACAGATTTATGCCTATACACAAAGAGCCAGAGGGATTATTTATTTATATTAAATGTTTTATTGAAAACTTAATATTGAACATAAATACAGACAACTAAAGTTGCCTAGTATTTAAATGTAAATGAATGATCTTCAGTGCTTTAAGCATCATGACAACTTCTCATTCCTTCCACAGAATTCATTCTTCAGTCTTTTATTTCTCTATTTATTCCCCTTCACTTTTCCTTTTATATAATTGTGCTTACCAAGTGTTTCATTCTTCTGTTTTCATTTTCCATTAAAAATTCTTTCTAGCTTTCTTTGTATTCCTCATCTTTGTCCATCTTGATTGCATTATAGTATTCCATTATGTTTATGTTCAACAATTTATTTAACCTTTCTCCCTGTTGTTGAATGTATGGCTTGTTTCCATCGTTTCTTTATTTGTAGGATCATAATAGATTTAGAGCTGGGAAGGATCGATGACAAGTCCAAGTCTCTCACTTTATAACTGAGGAAACACAAAAAGTTAACTCATTTGCCCAGGATCACACAGGTCATATGAATTCAGCTCCTCCTGACCCTAAGTCCAATGCTCTATGAACTGCTCAACCCCCTACCATATGGGGAGGGAATAAGCATTTATTAAGTGTTATTGTGTGCCAGGTAATGTGCTAAATGTTTTAAAATTATCTCATTTGATCTTCATAACTCTGCATAGGAGTTATGTTATTATTATCTATATTTTGCAGTTGAGGAAACTGAAGGAAATAGAGTTTGAGTGACTTGCCCAAAGTCAGATAGCCAGTAAGTGTCTGAGGCTGAATTTGAACTCAGGTCTTCCTAATTCCAGGTCCAGCACTGTATCCACTGAACCATACAGGACAGTATGAACATTTATGAACTGGTAGTTCTTTGAGGGAGGGGAGTGTTGGTTAACATTATCAGGGTATAATTTCCAAAAGAGAATTAGTGGGTCAAAGGGTAAGATAACTTATTCTCCTCTCATCTGCTCTCTTCTCCTCTCCTCTTCCCTTCCTTTCTTTCCCTTCCTCTTCCTTCCTTCCTTCTTTTTCACTGAGCAATGCAAGATTTTTTTGTAACAGGACAGGGAGGAAAGAAGGGAAAAACAAATTGTATTTAATCTCTGATCATGCGCAGAAAATATACCACATATATGCATAGACATATATGTGTGCCCACTCACTGCCCAAATGCACAGACATGACTTACTCCAATTTAAACTACTCCAAATAAAACACAGAAGCAGATAACTATCCTGAGGGTTAGGATGGTAGTATCCTGCATAACTTATCTTTGGCTTTGCCACTGTCTGAAACTTAAGCATTCAAACATAGAAATTATATGGCTTGGAAAAACAATTATTCTGAAGGCTCTGGGTATGCCTGACAATCCACTGAAAGGGCTGCAAACATCTCCTTAATCCACTGCTTCTGACCTCCTGCTCAGGGATGCTGCAATATTCTAGCTTTTTGTCCTCCAGTCTTGATGTTTGTAAAGTTTTTCAAACTCAGACAGCAACTCTCATCCATGTGTGTTTAAGTCTGTGTGTGTACACTTGTTCTCAACAACATTAATCTGTATAGCTAACTATAGGAAGACTCAATGGTGCCAGCAACTGGAATAAATTTCTGTGCCACTTTTCTGGAATAAATTCCAGGCCAACACTTGCCCTACTTGGCTTTAGTACTAACATAGGAGGAAGCCTTGCCATTTTTTAGAGTTCTATGTTAGTAAGAAATAAAACTGAACCTTTTGATTTGTTGTTCAGTGTTTTCAGTTGTTCCTGACCCTTTGTAACCCCATTTGGGGTTCCCTTGGCAAAGATACTAGAGTAATTTGCCATTTCCTTCTCTAGCCCATTTTACAGATGAGAAAACTGAGGCAAACAAGGTTAAGTGACTTGTCAAGGGTCACACAGCTAGTAAGTGTCTAAGGCTGAATTTGAACTTAGATCTTCCTGACTCCATGCCCAGGCCCTAGCTGCCCTAACATTTTGATTACTCATGTTCTATGCATGTTTTTGAATTTCTGTATTCAGATAAGTTTGCTCATTTTTGCCCTGAAATATGCAGGTAATTCCAGCTTCCCCAGGGGGATCTTTGACATCACCCTCCTCATACTTTGGTCCTCTTCAAGAAGAAGAGACAAACAACAGCAGCCTCTCAACTAGTCAGTCAAGGAGCAAAATATAGTAAGCACTTAACATGTACCAAGTACCAAGTACCAAGTACCTTTCATGTTTTCCAGTCTCAAAGTGCCTCCCATCTACTTTATATACACCTTGTATCAGGCTAGTTTTTTTTTAACACAATGAGAGAGAGATATTGTCTCTTGAATTAAAATGTAAGCTCTTTTAGGGAAGGGATTGTGTGTTTTGTTTGTTTTTTAACTTTTTCTTTGGCATCTGAAAGGCTCAACACAATGCCTGTTGACTAATTGGTTCCCTTTTGAACAAGGCCTTTCTATTCTGTTCTGGTGCCTCAGATTTCTCCTTTAACCCTCACTCAGTTGGTAATCATTAACACGAACTAGTCAAGCCAATAAATGGACGTATCCTAACATGTATCTGCCCCACTGAGGTGAACTGAACCCAGTTCTAATGGAAATTTGAGAAGAAATTATAAATTTGGGAGACATTTCCTATTTGACCAAATATAGCATTGCTTAAAACATCTGGATATGACAAAATTATGACACCATTTCACTTGAATTATCTTGAAAATTACGTATTCATAATTTATTTTGTATTTATAGAAAGCGCTACAATGTACAGAGACCAAATTAACCTGAATGATAGGTAGATATAGTATGATATAGAGAGCACTGGTTTTGGAATCAAGAAGCCTGGTTTCAAACCTAGTTCCAGCCCTTCTTAACTGTGTTTTACCTTTCAGCTTCCTTGTCTATAAAATGGTAAAAGTGGTAGACAGCTGACAGAGTTGTTGTAAGGAGATCCTTTTAAGCATTATAGTGTTGTACCAGAAGCGAGCGAGACACACCACAGAGTATAAGTTTTAAGTGGAGAATTTATTAGCCGGCGGCCATCGGGGTACGGCACCACAAATCAATGGCAAATGTGTTGGGGTGATGGCTTGGCTTATATAGGATATGGGGGTACAGAGTAGGGGGGAAGAGGAACAAAGGTCCTGGCTGATCAAAAGATTCAGTCAGGTTATCGTACTAGTGGGATAATCTCATTTACATTCCTTGGTGGAGTCACAGAGTCCCAGGGATATCTCCCAGGAAGGGTCTATCAAGTTATCTCTCAGTGGGATGGTCCTATCTATTGACATTCCAGGAAGGAACCAAGGAGTCTCAGGGATATCTGCTAGACAGGATCTGCCAGGTTATCTCTCAGTGGGATGGTCCTATCTATTGACATTTCAGGAAGGAGCCATGGAGTCCCAGGGGGTTTGCTAAATACCAAAGATATCTGAATTCATTCTTTCTGGGGGGGCTTGTCAGTAGCTAGGGGTTACTCAGGGGTTCCTAATTTTCCTTGTATTACAATAGAAATAATAATAATAACAGCCAGAATTTATTTTGTTGTTCAGCCATATCTGACTCTTCAGGATGCCATGAACCATACCGTCCATGGGACTTTCTTGGCAAAGATGCTGAAGTGGTTTGCCATTTCCTTCTCCAGCTCATTTTACAGATGAGGAAACTGAGGCAAACAGGGGTAAGTGACTTGCTCAGGGTCACACAGCTAGTAAGTGTTTGAGGCTGGATTTGACTCTCTGACTCTAGGCCCAGTGCTCTCTCCACTGAGCCACCTAGCTGCCTCCTAAAATTTATATGTAATGTTATTATTATTGAATTCATTAAGCATTTATTAAGTACTTACTAGTATTTACTAGCCCACTTTGTTCCAGGGCTTATATAGAAACTGGGCATAAAAAGATAAAAACAAAACCAGCCCCTACCCTCAAGGAGCTTATGTTCTGGTTTGAGTTGTTTTTTTGGGGGGTGGGGTGGGGTGGGGGAAGGAACATTAGTGGCAGGCACTAATTACGGGGGTGGGGGGGAGAGATGAATAAAGGCTTGGTGTAGAGATAGAATTGAGCTGAGCCTTGCCCCTTGTAGGCACCTAACATAAGTAAATCTCTCTATAGCTTTATAGATATTTATGCAGAAAACTACTCTTAAAGCTGTACACTAATGTAATACTGATACTTTTTTTTGCCTTTACACTGTACTTGATTTAATATCCTATTCATATTTTTTTTAATTGAAAAAAAGGAAATCAGGGAATTACTTGGCAGATTTGCCTGCCAAAAAGACGGTCTGTCATTACAATAGAAGGAGAGGATTCTAGTTTTCTGGGTCAGATGCACTCTCAAGGCCAGAATGGTGAAACATCAGTCTCCTTCCACTATACAATTAACAATTCTATTAATTTGCTTTCTGACTTTAACACACATAACAAAGCGGATTTTGAATATTACGTGTTCTAGTATTTATTGAAACAAGAATAGAGTCCTTTTAAGCAAATCAAAAATTAGGCATGATTTCATGTTAGTGCCAAATTATAATGTTTGCACAATTGTACTGAGCTAAAAGGATTTCAGTGGAGGTAATAGAGAAGGGAGATTTCATTTATGTGCACTTTGAAGCAATTTCTTTATACCACAAATTAAGGTGGAAATTTGTTCAGTTTGATTGACATTGAGAATCATATTAGAATATTTGGCTCTAGAGACTTTTCTAGGACTTGAATTATTCAAGGTAGCTGTCTATACTGATTGAATTAATTGATTAATTGGCCTCATCTCTTCATTTTGGGGAAGGGGAAGCCAACAAGCATTTTTTAAGTGTGCCAGGCCAGCTCTGTGCTGAGTGATTTACAAATATTATACCACTAGATCCTTATAACAACTAAGGATGTGGCAGCAACTGGAATATTATCTGGATTGAGCCAAGTTTAGGGAGGGATTTGGAAGTGGGGCTGTGGCCACCAAATTGGTAACATTTATATAGCACTTACTATGGGGGAGACTGTGCTAAGGATTTTACCATTGTTATCTCATTTGATCCTCCAAGAACCTTGGGAGATTGGCGCTATTATTATCCTCACTTTACAAATAAGGAAATCGAGACAAATGGAGGGTAAATGACTTGCCCAGGTTCACATAGCTTTTGTTGTTGTTCAGTCATTTTTGATTGTATCCAATTTTTTGTGATCTCATTTGGGGTTTTCTTGGCAATGCTGCTAGAGTGGTTTGCCATGTCCTTCTCTAGCTCATTTTACAGATGAGAAAACTGAGGCAAATAGGGTTAAGTGACTTGCCCAGGGTCACAGAGCTAGTAAATGTCTATATACTTGCTACCTGAAGGAGCCCTGGAGTAATGTCTTGGAGAACTAAGACTAAGGGGTAGGTGTTGGTGGAAAAAGGTCATTGAAAAAAGCAAGGGTGTGGTGAAAGTGTGTTGGACTTGGATTGGATCGGGAAAAATCTGGCTTCAAATACTCCCTCTGACATTAGCTGCATGACTCTTGGAAAGTTAAGTAACCTCCATGAGCTTCTGTTCCCATATCTGTAAAATGGGTGTAATAAAGCCACCAGTACCCGCCTTACTGGGTTGTTTTGAAGATCACATGAGAAGATGGATGCAGAATGATAGATAAATACCAATTATCCTAATTAAATCTTAAAAACCTAGATAATACAAGTTGTTTTTATTGAACAAAAGATTGGAAATTTCTACCATACCACTTCATTTATTAAGTTCAGGGGCCCTATGTCTCACAAGCTTATTGGTTATCAGGCACTAGTTGTGTTTTTTAGGAGAATGGAGTTCAATTAGTTTGTTTGTGCTCCAAAATTTCTTATAAGTTAAGAAGTGAGCAAATATAATCATTATTTTTGGTTTGCTATTTGAAAAGTTAAGGCGACATCTGAGAAATTCAAAGAAATATGAAGACTTTCATGAACTGATGAAGAGTAAAGAAAACAGAACCATGAAAACAATATGCACAATGAGTAATGCTAGGTCCTGATTAGTATGAATAATGAATTCCACAGAGTAGTTGCATTATTTTAATTTTTTCTTTTTGAAGATATGTTTGTATGCAAAATATGGTAATTGATTACAGCCTTACGGAAATACGAAATGAAAATGTTTAAAAATAAGTTTTTAATCTGTTTATTAGTATAACAGCAAAGGATAAGAAAAATGCATTTCTGATTTGTTTAGCTATAGAAAGCACATTCTTAAAAATTACTATATATTGTACCTGGAGGATAAGCCTGATGGGGTACAGGCCCAGAGACCTCTTCTTCCTAACCCCCAAAAAAGTCCATTTGTCTTTAGGAATTCTCCTTGACTCTTCCCTGCTTGTTCGGTTTTAGCCTGAGGCTATAGCCTCGCATTCTTATTAGGCCCAAATCTCTCCCTCTGTTGTTACTTTAGACATGCATGCCTTCAGTTACTTCCCAACCTTGATATTCCTTCAGGAACTTCCTGCCCTTGATCCTATTCTCTTGGATCCTGGACTCTGACTCCACCTTATCTTCCTTAGACTTCCCCTCAGGACCATCCCAAAAGCCCCCCCACCAGTCACCCCAGACAACCCCTCAATCTTCCCCGCAATCTTTTATGTATTTAAATCCCATCTGGCTTCCACAAGGCGCTCAGATTCTTTAGGAGTCTAGCCTATGGCGGGGCTGCTGGAGGATCTGGCCAGTGTAGCTGGTCCCTAATAAACTTTGTCTTTTTCTTTGGCTAAGAAGGCTTGAGTCGAATTCTTTCAGCAGGACCCGGTGCGTCAATATTTTGGGGTGTCGAGCACCTCTCAACCTTTCACCTCTTCAAGCCTATAATGATCACATGATGAAAAACGTTGTTATTGTTGTCTAAAATGTTTTATCAGTGTAGACTGAAATTTCTTCTCTTTCTTTAAATCTTTATACATATGTTGGTAAGTTCAGAGAGCTTCACACATATTTTGGATAATTTGCAAGCTCATATTCTCATACAACGATCCAAATGTAACTGGATAACCTGAGACATTGTCTAAAGTCAATAATACGTTAAACATTTTTCAACAGTTGGGCTAAAATAACTTAAAAGTTGTTATACAGTCTTGTCTGATTCTTCATGACCCTGTTGGGGGTTTTCTTGGCAAATACCTTGGAGTGGTTTGTCATTTCCTTCTCCAGACCATTTTACAGATGAAGAAACTGAG
Organism: Trichosurus vulpecula; assembly: GCF_011100635.1. Lineage (NCBI taxonomy): Eukaryota > Metazoa > Chordata > Mammalia > Diprotodontia > Phalangeridae > Trichosurus > Trichosurus vulpecula. Next base: position 183,926,261 of record NC_050573.1, on the reverse strand, counting down.
GCAAAGAGGATTAAGTGACTTGCCCAGGGTCATGCAGTTAGTAAATATCTGAGGCCAGATTTGAACTCAGGAACATGAACATTCCTGACTCCGGGCCCTGCACTCTATCTACTTTGCCACCTAGCTGCTCCTGTAAATAACTTAAAAACTAGGTTTCAAAAATATCTTCAGTCACCCGTGCTTTCTTATTTGATCACTAAAGAACTGGAATGGATTGATGGTTGTAGCTCCTGAGTATGAGGATTTTGAGATCTCTAAATGAGCATTGGTTTTCATTTAAAATCTCCTTCTGCTTTACTTCCTAGTGAAAGTGTTAAGTGATCTTCAAACACTTGAAATCCAGGTTGAATTTTTTCTTTCTTAGAAATGTAAGTTCTGGAAAGTGTCCTTTTACAGAATAAGCCAGTTCCAAACACATTAAAGATTTGTCAATCTTTGCATCCACCTTCCATTTATGTTAAAGATTTATTGACCTGTATGCACCTTCTTCCATTATTTTATTTGAAATATTCAGTTCTCCAGCTACCATGTCCTCATCTGCACTGTTTGAATATCCATCTAACTATTCTATCCATGCACATCTGCCACCATGGCCTTGCACAGTACCTTCCATGGCCCCCTCCTTTTTAGCACCCTTTTATGGCTCTGCCCACATTAGAATGCATTGAAGACAGGGACAATCTTTCTTTTTGCTTGTTACATCTTCAGTACTTGGCACAGAGCCTATCTCTAACAACAATGTTGCTAGCAGCTGCTGTGGGTGTGAAAGACCAAAAACAAGAGCACACAGAAGGGCTGCTTGCACAGGTCCTTTGATCTGTTTTTCTAAGGAAAGCAACTTTAAGGGGTTAATAATCTTGCTTTAATTAAACATACATATATCATTCACTTAGTTCAGGGGGAAAAGTCAGCACCCTGACCTTCAGAGAGTATACAAACAGAAAATGTAAACAGATCAACAAACAGGTTTTTATCTGATCATAGCAATACATGCATAGTTACTAGAGAGAAAAGCACCACCATCTGGGTTTTCAAAGCTGGGGGTGGGGGGTGGGGTTCATCTTTCAATGGCTACCCAGAGTCTTGTCACCAACACTCTTTCAATGAATGTGCTCCAAAAACAAAAAACACCAACCTCAGATCTTATATACATGTCTCAGGGCCTGGGGCACTTGATTACCTGAGCACTGAGAAGCACTCAAACAAAAAACAGCAAAAAGTCCTATTTTGCTTACCATTACATTTGAAAGGAAGACTTCATCAAAGGTACTTGATTACCTCAGTGCTGAGAAGCACTCCAAAACAAAAGAGAAAAGGGTTCCACTTTACCTGCCCCATTCAAACAAAGGCAAGACTCATTAAAGGCACTTGATGGCCTTAGCATTCCAAAAGAGAAGAAGAAGAAGAGCAAAAGAAAGTCCCACCCTAATTACCATAACACTATCACACAATAAGCACATTAATGAATGATTATTGACTTGATTTGTAGTGTAGAAGGAAGAGCTCTTAGCTTTCATTGAAAAGATCTAGGTATGAATATCAACATCTGTAACCTTGATCAGTTCATCTCTCTGGGCTTGAGTTTTCTCTTTTATAAAATGAGAGAGTTGAACAACATGCAGGACCTCTGAGCCTGTGTTTGGGATGGAGCCTATTTCTTTTTGTGTCTTTTTTTTCTCTTCGGTACAGAGAGTCTTGTGAGATTTTGAAAGGCAGCTGGCATCTTAACCCCTTTCTGGGAAGAGAAAAGGAAGCAAATAAGCATGAAAGAGAATAGGTGTAAAATTTTTATTTTTTATTTTTATATATAGACTGACAGAATTGAAGATGACTCTAAGGTGCTGAACCTGGATGACTGACTGGAAGGATAGTGGGTATTTGACAGAAATAAAGAAGCTAAGAGAGGAGTGGATATGATAGAAAAAATACTGAGTTCGGTTTTGGATATTTTGATTTTGACATGTCTATTGGGGCATTCAGTTTGAGATGTTCAGTAGGCAGTTGGTGATGTAGGACTGGAGCTCAAGAGAGAGATTGGATAAAATGTGAAGGCATTTGCATAGAGATCACAGAGAGAGAAGGCATAGACAAGGGAGAATGTAGATTAGGATAAAGCCTTGGCTATATACCCATAGTTAGAAGACAGAATGTGGATAATGATCCAGCAAAGAAGCCTAATATGAAGCAGTCAGATATCTAAAAGGAGAACCAGGTGAGAGATATGTCCAGAAAATCTAGCGTGGGGAGAATATCTAAACAATCAATAAACATTTATTAACTGTCTACTATGTCCCAGGCACTGTGCTGAGTGTTGGGCATACAAAAAAGGGGGGAAAGATTCCTTGCCCTCAAGGAATTTACAATCTGATGGGGAGACAACATGTAAACAAATATATATAAAGTAAGCTACATACAGGATAAATAGGAAATAATTAATAGAGGGAAGGGACTGGAATTAAAAAGGGATAGGCAAGGCTTCCTGTAGAAGGTGGGACTTCAGTTGTGATTTAAAGGAAGCCAGGGAGGTGAGTAGGCAGAGGAGATAGGGAGAGCATTCCAGGCATGGAGGACAGCCTTGGAATGCCTGGAGCTGAGAGATGGAGTGTCTTGTTCTCAGAACAGTCTGGAGGTCAGTATCACTGGATTGAAGAGTACATGGTGGGGAGTAAGGCATAAGAGAGGGTTATGAAGGACTTTGGATGTCAAACAGAGCATTTTGTATTTGCTCCTAGAGGCAAAAGGGAGCCAGTGGAGTTTATTGGGGTGGGGGGGAGTGGCAGGGTGAATCACATGATCAGACCTGAGCTTTGTGGAATGGAATGGAATGGAATGGAAACTGGAGTGGAATAGAAAGAGACTTTAGGCAGACTGACCAGCAGACCCTTGCCATAATACAGGCATGAGACGATGAGGGTCTCAACTAGAGTGGTGGCAGTGTCTGAGGAGTATCAAGAAGAGGGTCATCAACAATATTGGATGCCTCAAAAAGGTCAAGAAGGATGAGAATTGAGAAAAGGCCATCATGTTTGACAAGTAGGAGATCACCAGTAACTTTGGAGAGGGCAGTTTTATTTAAATGATAGGTATAAAGACCAGACTGCAGAGGGTTGAGATGTGAGTAAAAGAAGTAAAAGTGACATGTGTGGACAACTTTTTTTTTCTATAAATTTAGTTGCAAAAAGGAGGAGAGATAAAGGATAGCTTGAGAGAATGGTGGAGACAAAGGAAGGCCTCTTTCCTTCCTTCCTTCCTTCCTTCCTTCCTTCCTTCCTTCCTTCCTTCCTTCCTTCCTTCCTTCCTTCCTTCCTGTCTCTCTCTCTCTCTCTCTCTCTCTCTCTCTCTCTCTCTCTCTCTCTCTGTCTCTCACTCTTTCAGTAACCTTAGAAAGGGTAACTTTTGACATGTTTGTAGACAGCAAGGAAGGAAGGAGCCAGTAGATAGGGAATATCAGAGAAAGGAAGGAATATTTGTGAGAGAATTTTCTGCTGAAGAAGATTGGAAGGAATAGGATGAAGGTAACAAATGGAGGGTTGGACTTGACAGAGTGAAGGGTCACTTTTTCATCATTGATTGGAGTAAAGGAGGAGAGATTGGTGGATGATGATAAGGGATTTTAAGATATAGATGAGAAGAGGGAGCTCATAGCAATTGACAACAGTAAAGTAAAACTCTGCATAGGTAACAACCCTCAGAGACTGAGAAAGTTTATGGAAGATGAACATTTCTGTCTAAGTTTCCTGCGCTTCTGTCAAGTTTAAATCCCTGGGGAGTTCCAAGAGTCTGTATATTTGGAGTGAGGTGGGGATAGGTGGGGAATGGTAAAAGGCAGTTAAGCTTTCTGTTTTGACTGGGTTGAGAGTAGTCACTTTACTCTGATAGATTAAAAATTGCCTTTCATTTACCTTTTTAAGGCATAGGATGAAGTGGGCTAGATTCTCCTTCTTTAAGTCAAAGATGCCTTCATTATAATTAAGGCATTTAACTATAGGATATAGCCAGTCTAGGAATGTACCCTGAACTCTTCACTTTAGGGCATCCCTTTGCTACTATAGTGGTGAAGCAGTTGGATCTGCTAAGGGACCATGGTGTGAGGAGAAGATATGGGGCCACCAGCATTGGCAGAAATATTAGATATAGCCATAAATGACAAAGGAGAAGAGGAAACAGTAGGGCTGCTGTCTAGCTAGCACATCCTTCTCCCTACTTCCATACACATATCCTTCAGATAGTAGGTTGCTTTTTTGTGTAATATTTCCCTATTTTTCTCTCAGGTTTCCCTTTATGCTCATGTTAGACCAATGGCAATAATTCTCCACTTTCAAGATTATCAAGGAGAATAAGGTGCTCCTTTAATTGACAAAAACAACAAATAGAAACAAAGAAAAGGGCTCTGAAGAGACAGAGGATAATCCTGACCTGTGTCACAAGGTTAGATAGTGAAAAAAATGTCTCTCAAAGGATAAAGGGAAGAAGATAGTAACAAACACTTCAAACTAAGAAACAGCTATGAAGCTCTTTCCAAAGAGGGTGAGGTTGAGTGCTCTGGAGAGGGACCAGCAGCTTGCCCTCCAAGAAATATTGATCCCTAGGAATTGTCAAGTAAAGGCGAAAGGAAGAAAAGATAAGTGGTTGATGACTCTTTGCTAAAGGATAGTTAGGTAGCTTTTTGTCAACCAGATAATAACAATAGGGAAATCTGCGCCTTCCTGGGATACGTGACAGAGGACTTCTTAAGACTTTTCAAAATGGGTGACTTCAAGCTGCTGGTGATTTGTATGGGTACATATGATAATACCAGAAGAAACCTAGAAAGAATGGCTAACGATATAAAATCTCAAAGGACCAATGTCCTTATTTTCCAAAAATGGAAGTGAATAAAGTCCTCAAACTTTAAGCCATGATCAATACTTAACTGACCTCAGAAAATCATAGAATGGATCATTAAAGACATAGTGAACACTTAGTAAAAGAACTTACAAAGGTCACAAAGAGCCAGAACATGGCTCTCTCAAGAACAGGACATATCTAAATTTATTTCCTTTTATGACGTGGTTTCTAAACTGATAGATGAAAGGAATATTTTTGAAATGATTTGACTAGATTTTAGTTAAGCATTTCATAAAGTATTACACTAATTTTGTAGAAATATGAGGGTAGGTTAATATAACTATATGGATTTGGAACTGGTCATTGTTGTTGTTTGTCATTTGTTTTTGAAGAGGGCCAATGATATCACAGGGTGCAGTCTTGACTCGTGGATATAAGTGAGGCAGAGTTGCACAGAGTCATCAGTCTCACTCTTTCAGAGTCATGTCCAGTGGCAGGATAAAAATCAGGATGATTCATGATGGCCTGAGATGCAGTGGATGACCTTGGCGACTTCAATGTCTGACCAAGCTCTAAGTGCTCCATGGCACTTGCTTCAGCCACCTTCATGGCCATTGGAACAAATTGTTCTCATCTGTCTATTTCACCTGGGGAAGTCCTCACATGGTAGACACCCCCCAAACCACTGACAAGTTTGTGGCCCATTAGTTACCCTCAACCTGGCACAAAAGCTTTCTGTTTTGACTTGGTTGAGAGGAATCACTTTACTCTGATAGATTAAGAATTGTTTTTCATTTAGCCTTTTAAGGCATAGGATGAAGTGGGCTTTATTCTCCTTCTCTGAGTCTAGGAAGATGCCTTGAGTATAGTTAAGATACTTAACTGTAGTTATTAATGTTTCAATGTCAGTTTGAAGTAAATAGACCTCTAGTAGAGCACCCCAGAGATTTGTGCTGCTTAGCATTTTATCAGTGGTTTGGATAAAGTCACAGATAGCATCCTTATCAAATTTGCCAATGACACAAAATTGGAAGGAATAGTTAATATAGTAGCCAACATAGTGAGGATCCAAAAAGGTCTTGAAAGGCTGAAAGATTCATTGGCCTGAATCTTACATAGGTGATAGGTATTTGTTGATGATGTAGCTTATGTGTGCCCACATGGGTCTGTCTAGATTTGGCTTTCAGTGAGGCAGGAATAGTTATCTTGAGACCTTCCTTCTTCTACCCCTCTCCAAGAGAGATTTAGATTCCTGCCAGTAGGGGAAGTAGGAGAGTGGGACCACAAGGTTGGCCACCCTGTCCTCTGTAGAGAGAGATGGGGTACTGGGCTAGAATGACATCTGTTCACGCCACTGCCCCACCCGCCCCCACCTTCTTCCTTGCTAAATATTATTGATCAAGTGGAAATAATTTTTAGGTTGAAGCTATACTCCAAGTCACTATTCTTTACAGGGAAAGAGACTTTGGTGGGGGGGGAAGGAGGGGAGAGGGAGGGCAGAGTCAACATAGTGGAATAGTGAAGGCACTCAGTTGAGCCCTCCCAACATTCTCCTCCAAACAACTTTAAAATAAGCCTTACATAGAATTCTGGAGTGGCAGAGCCAACAAAATGTCAGAGTAAGACATTCTTCTAGCCCAAGACAGCTTGGGAGGTCAGAAAGAGAGATCAATGATATGGGGGTGGAATACCGCAGGGGCCAGATATCTAAGCTCAGACAAGAGAGAGAGTGTATGTGTCCCAGATATTACCCAAGTGGAAATTCCCCGGAGTCTGTAGTTGCGGTAAGCTCAGAATAGGCACATGATTAAGGTTCTGACTCATCTATATATCTACTTCTTCCCAGTCTTCCTCTCTCCCCAGGCACTTCTCCTGAAGGGTACCTTGGAAAATATCTCTTTTCTTGAAGCTGGAAGCCAGAAGATAAGATCTTTCCTCTTTTCAAGCTTACACTTGAATCTTGAGTAATCAATCTCCCCCAATGAGAAGTCTTATGCAAATAGGCTCCAGTCCCTAGTTACGGTAATAAAATAAAATTCATTAGGGAAAAGTATTTTGGGGGTTCAGAAATAAACTTCACAAATATAGGATGAGGGGTGTAGCCAGGGGCCAGATTGTCTAAAAGAAATCTGTTGTTTTTAGTGGACTGAAAGTTCAGTATGATGACTGCTATTGAGTGGGATATAGCAGCCAGAGAACTATTGTGATCTTGAGCTACATTAAGGCAGGAGTAGTTTTTTGAAGCAAGGAGGTGATTTTTCTTCTGTACTTTGCCTTGGTCATGCCTCATTCAGAGTATCATATTCTCTATGTAGGCTGGGGGCAATTTGGATGGTGAAGGACCTTCATTCACATTATGTGAGGATCAGTTGAAGGAACTGACAGTATTTGGCCATAAGAAGACTCAGAGCACGATAACTACATTCAAGTATATGAAGGGCTGTCATGTGGAGGAGACATTAGATTTTTTCTGTTTGGCCCTAGAGGATAGAACCAGAAGCAATTGGTAGACATTGCAAGTAAACATCTTTTAATAATTAGAGCTGTATAATAGTAGAATGGGCCAGCCTTGGGAGGTGGTGGGTCCCCCCATCCCAACCCTTGGAGGTCTTTTAGAGGCATGGTGACCACTTGTCAGGTGTGTTGTGCTGGAATTCCTTTTTGCCGACCAGGTTCCTTTTAACTCTGAAATTCTTTGATTCTCCAATTCTCTGATTTAGAAATGACAGGCTCCTGGCCATGAATAGATTATCCTTAACAAAGGTAGAATGTATTTGCCCAGAGTCTTACAATTCTAATCAAAAGAGCTTTAAACTGAAAAGAAAGGGGAAAAGAGAAAATGGCCTACTTCTATCCACCAAACTAGACACTGTAGAGAGAAATAGAAGAGGAAGATTAGCAGTAAGTATACTTAGAGTTTAATAGAAGACTAAATCCAAAAAAATGTGTCAGTTACAAAAGCCATGTGGTTAGAAAAACCACAAATGCCTACATAGAAATGCAGACAGTATGGGTAACAAACAAAATGAACTAGATAGCTTAACTCAAGGATGAAAATTTGACCTCCCAGGTATTATTGAAATCTGGCTGGATGAGACCTATGACCAGAATATGGCTCTGGAAATGTGAAAGGAGCTGTTAAAGTAGCATTGTACATATACGCATGTGAGAAAAACCAGGAATTACAGGTAAGAAGCAGGAGAGACAGTTTTTGTATGAAGATCAATGAAGCAAGAGTGATATTGTCATTGGCATATATTATAGAACATTTGGATAGAAAGGGGAAATTAATGAGTTCAGAAAAGATCGTGTGCCTGGTACAGAGGCATGACAATAATTATGGATGACTTCAATTGTCTGCAACTTGCTGGGGCGTATGGTCTCTCTCTCTCTCCGCCATAAGCAGGCTAGCTAATAATTTCTTGGCTTGTCTTAGTGATAATTCCATCTTTCAAAGGTGGAAGACCCAATAAGGGAAAAATTTATTTTGGATCTGATTCTCATCAGCAAGGGGTAACTGGCTACAGGGGTGAGGATGATTGAAACCTTTTAGGCAAAGGACTATTCCATCATAGAATTTCTAGTAATGAAGGAAAAGAAAGTCCAGAATAGTCTGATTTGCATCCTGGATTTTGGGAAAGCATATTCCAAAGGATTAAGAGAAAGGATAAGTAAGATCCCATGGAAGCCCATCAAGGAGGGAGAGGAAGCTCTAAATAATGAAATTTGGGTGACACAAAAGGTCAATTCATGTGATGAGGGAAGAGTCTGAAGAAACTTTTGTGAACAGGGAATTCCCCAACCAATGTAGTTTGATAAAGATGTACAGAAGATGGGAGGAAAGACAGGTAATAGAGGATGAAAACCCAAATGTGACATTACCTTGTAAGAATAGTGTCAGTAGTCCTAAATTTCTAGATGAGCAAAGGTTGGCAAAGAAAGCTAAGGGTAACATAAAGAAGGCTTTTTTTTAGTCCTAAAGAGACAACTAAAGAAGGGACAGGACCACTGATCAAGGTGATAGTAACTGAAAACAGAACTACTTGACTCTAATCAATGTTCTGGTTTGCTTTTTTTCTTCTACTAAACAGAATGATTTTTGGACTGGAAAGGACAAAACAAAAATGACTCGTGTGGCAATAGTAAGAGAACACTTAGTTGTCCTTTAGAGTTAAAGTTATAACACCCTCAACTTGACTATTGTGTAAATAAGTTCAATGTGAAGTTATATGTAGAAGATATATCAGATTCCAGGCCATCTTGGGAAGGGAGGGAAGAGGAGGGGAAGAAAATCTGAAACTCAAAATCATGCGGAACTGAGTGTTGTAAACTAAAAATAAAATAAAAATAAAAATAAACTAATATAAACTAACAAAATAAAATAAAATAAAAATAAACTAAAAATAAACTAAAAATAAAAAATCTTAATTAAAAAAAAGAGAAAAAAGTCATCACACCCAGACAATGTTCTAGGCTACCAAAAGAACTGACTGATGTGCCTTGTGCCTATTAGGTGCTTAATATGCAACCGTTGAATTGAATTAAATCACTGAGCCATTGTCAACGATCTTTGAAAAATGATGGAGACTTGGAGAAGCACTGAAGGGTTAGAGAAGGACAAATATTGTCCTAATGTTAAAAAGGCATGTGTGTATGTGTGTGAGAATGACATCTGTAAATTATAAGCCAGTGAGCTTGACTGATTCCTGACAAAATCCTAGAACTTGTTACTTAAGAGATGGTTGATGAACATTTAGAAAAGGAATCAGGTATCAGAAGAGGCAGCATGGCTTCTTGAAGAACACATAGTTTCCTTCACTAAAGTACTATTCGACTGCCTTATTGTGGCACAGAGGTGACCCTATTTCTTAAGGTTATGACAGAACAAAATTGGCTCAGGTGGGTTTTCCAAGCCAGAAAACCTTTTTAGTTATTATAAGCCTAGGAACAGAATTATTTAAGAATGACTTCTAGCTTTGTTTGCAGATGTTCATCACCAGTTTGGCCACAGATAATAACTTTTTTGGTCCAAATGGTCTCCAAGATTATTTATTGAGCCATAGAAGGGTTGAAACCTGTGTTGGAGCACCCACACCAATGAAACGGATTCTTGAAGAATTGAAGTAAACATATGGATGAGGGTTCTGGGTTTCTGCTTTCATGGAGTGTGCATTTGATTTATTTTTTAAAATTTATTTTATTTTTATTTTATGGAATAAAACACACATTTCCATAACATAGTACAATAGAAATTGAAATCTACTATGCCAATTTGCTATTCCTTTCAAATATACAACAAAAACATCATGTAAATTTCTTTTTTTTCCTTCCCTACCCCCTTCTCTGCCCTAGAGATGGCTACCACTAGACAGAAATAGGCATATATATTATACATAACATATGCGTATGTATGCATATATATGTGTCTGTGTGTAAAATTATCCTATACATACTTCCATTTATCCATCCTTTTGCTGGATGCAAGAGTATGCAATTTAGTAGAGGAGAAAAGACACTTACAAATGAAGAGTTAAATAATATTTTAAAACAACCTTATACAAGAGGCCAGTTGTTCAGTCAGCTTTTCAGTCCAACTCTTTGTGACCCCATTTAGGTTTTCTTGGCAGAGATACTGGAGTGGTTTGCCATTTCCTTTTCCAGCTCATTTTACATATGGGGAAACTGAGGCAAACAGTGTTAAGTGACTTGCTCAGGTCACACAGCTAGTAAGTGTCTGAGGTCAGATTTGAACTCAGGAAGATGAGTCTTCCTGACTGCAGGCCAGGCATTCTATCCATTGCCCTATAGAGATAAGAGGTCACAAAATAGTAAATGACCAAATGATGCAAGAGTTCTGGAAAAGGAGAAATCATTGTGGGCTTGAATGGTCACAGGATGTGTCTCAGGACTTTAGCTGGTCTTTGCTGAATAGTTAGTATCTGTTTTTTCGAGGTAACATGGGTGCCATTTGATGTCCACTTGTAACAACAATGCTGCTTATAGCCGCTGTGTCTGCGTAAGACCAACAACACCAGCACACAGGAGGGGTGCTAGCACAAGTTCTTTGATCTGTTTTTCTAAGGAAAGCAACTTTAAGGGGTTAATTAAACATACATATATCATTCACTTAGTTCAGGGGAAAAAATCAGCACTCTGAACTTCAGAGAAAAAACAAACAAATTACAAGCAGAAATTATATAAACAGAGCAAATAACACAAATCAGCAGACAGGGCTTCTAACTATCTGTCTATAACAATATATTCAAAGTTACCAGAGAGAGAAGCACCAACATCTTGGTTTTCAAAGCTGGGGGAGGTGCTTCTTAACGGCTACCCAGAGTCTTGTCTGGCCAAATCACAGGAACAGTCTTCCAATGAGTGAGCCCCCAAAGCAAAATGCTAACCTCAGTGTATATATACACTTTTTCAGGGTCAGAGGGCATCACAGTCATGTGACTCAAACTCATGTGATTTAGACTTTCTTGTGACTCAAGCAGGTCATCAAAGACTCTTGATTCAATCAAAGACTTTTGGTTGAAACAAGGGCAAGACTCAATCAAAGGCACTTGATTACCTTAGTGCTGAGAAGCACTCCAAAAGAAAAAACAGCAAAAAGTCCCACCCTGTTTGCCATTACAGCACTACAGCATTCGAGCAACTAGAAAGAGTGAATATGCTTTCCAAATAGCCTTACTGAGCCCTGAGGAGAACTATAAACTGAGAAGACTATGGCTCAAGCATTTATAGGTTCTTCTGCATACTTTATGAAGCCTCATTAATCTGGGCTTCATAAAGTCAGAAATTTGACCATTTGCCCATGAGTCAGATTAAAATCTACCTTTGTTTACCAAATCTTGCTTTTTCATAGTGCAAAATTGATGTAGAAAATTTTTGCAGGGAAATTTTTTTTAAATACTTGAGAGTTAATTTCTCAAAGACCTCAGAAGTATCCATTTTCATATAAATAACACATTAATAACAGCAGTGACTATGACTGACCTAAGGCTGCATTGTGCTAATTCCACATTATCTTTTTTCTATTAGAAATTTTATGATGCAAGAATATATCATAATTTGTTATGATCAATAAGTGAAAGTGTCATCATATTTTTTAAAAATTAGTTTTGTTAATTCAGACTGCTTTTCTTACAATTAGCCAAAATTAATGAGACTTAACTTATTAGCAGGGTTTTATTCTGAACATATAGAGGGCATATAGAGGGCAGTCTTCCAGGCTTGGAATCAGAAAAACTCATCTTCCTGAATTCAAATCTGGCCTCAGACACTTACTAGTTGTGTGATCCTGGGCAAGTCATTTAACCCTGTTTGCCTCTGTTTTCTCAACTTTAAAATGAGTTGGAGAAGGAAATGGCAAACCACTCCAGTATCTTTGCCAAGAAAACCCCAAATGGGGTCAGGAAGAGTCAGACACAACTGAAAAGACTGAACAACAGCAATCCGTATATATAGGCGATGGCTGAGCAGCAAGATTCCCAGTCTCTGTTTTCACTAAAAAAAAAAAAATAGACTTTTTGCCTCATGTGATAGAACTGAACTGTATAATCACTTCATTTTTCTAAAGAAAATAAAAGAGCCTCAAGCAACCCATGCTATGAATTGCAAAAGAGCCAAATCTTGGTTTTGCAAGAATTAGGACAAAGCACAGAAGGGTAAGGGGCTATTATAAAAACTGAAATGAGACTGAATATGGGGAAAGGAGACAATTGTGTTTGTGTGTATGGCTTTTTCCCCCCAAATAAAATCTAGCTTTACTAGAGAGTTTTTGTGGGGCATGAAAATGGAACACAGTTTCCACATGTGAGCTCACAAAAGAGAACTCAGCAGAAATGACTTGCCTATTTAGTTTTTGTGGTTCATTTGTTCTGTAATCTATATGAGTTCATGACCCCTTGCTCACGGAGAGGACCTTACAGAATAACTAATAATAGCTGGTTTTCTTAAAGTACTTTATTTCCCTGGTTAGTGCTCTCTCTTTGTTAGGTGTACTTTCTTGGGATCAGATTTGATTTTTTTTTCTCTACCAGACGGTTCTTGATTAGAAAATGGTGCATATTCATATATTCAATTTGTTCTGTCAGATGATGAAACTGAGTCTTTTTTGTTAGTAGTCAAGTGGAAGGAATCGCTTCTGTCACAGATACAGTTTTCATAGTGGAGGAAAAAACAAGAACTATGAAAATCTACTCAGCTGTCGCCCAGAGGTCAAACTGCAATTTACAAAACAAGCTTTCCATTTCTGATTAGATTAATGTCCTCTGTACCACTGCCCCAAACAGATCAGAGTGGAACTGAGCAAAAATATAACTCCATGGCCATGTACTCCCTACAAAAGAACAATATGTCAAGAGTAATTTACCCCTAGAAAATGTCTTATTCAAATAAGCAACTTGAAGTTTCCTGGAAATAGAGGGAAAATGCTGTTTGAGGTGGTCTTCTTTATAGATGTCTCCCTTCTTCATCACTCATGCCCATCAACACCTGCATCTAGAATGGCTTTCTTATGTTTGCCCCTGGAGGCTTCCCATTTCTCATTGCTCTAGTCCAGGAGTGGGGAACCTGTGGCATTGAGGACACATGTAGCCCTCTAGGTCCTCAAGTGCGGCCCTTTGACTGAATTCAAACTTCATGTGGTCTCCAGGCTGCAGGTTCCCCACCCCTGCTCATGTATCCTACACTGGGGGTCTCCTGCTCCCTGGCACCCTGAGGCCCATCCCTCCCCAGCTAAGCTTCTGTCTTCCAGACCACCTGGCCTTTTGTGTTTTACTTCCTATCCTAATGGATAATTAAAACTTAGCTTCAGTTAGGTTTTCACAGCAGGGAGATAGTACAGTCAAACTCTGTAGCATTGAGTATCAATTGTGGAGTTACCTAATCCCATATATGGAAGCATTTAAATTATAACATTTTAATATCACAAAGAATATCTATAAAGATGCTAGAATATTTTTGAAAATTAAATAAAGCTGCTCTAGTATAAAAGACTGTTCTTTTCATTAATACCTCTTAGGAACTGTATAGACAACTGCCTGTTTAATATTAATATAAGACCCTGTTTACATGTTGATGATGTTAGTTGACTACCACAGACTAATACTATGACAAAGAAAACAATCATATTATACTCTCTTAATATGACCAATTTTTGATGTTGTTCAGTAGTCTCAATTGTGTCCAAGATACTGGAGTAGTTTGCCATTTCTTTCTCTAATTCGGTTTACAGAAGAGGAAATGAGGCAAACAGGGTTGAATGACTTGCCCAGGGTCACACAGTTGGTTTTTGAGGTCAGATTTGAACTCAGGAAGATGAGTCTTCCTGAGTCCAGGGCCAGCACTCTGCCCACTATACCACCTAGCTGTCTGCAATGTGACAAATGAATCTTCGTGATTTATGCCTTTTTAAAACCAAATTCATTTACTATGTCAAAGAGATATTGTTGTTTAAAATATTTATCAAACATTTAGTAAACAGAGAATGATCTCTCTGGGCAATGTTAGGAGAGACTTCCAGTTAGATGATTAGATTCTTGGGATCCATGTGGATCTACTAGGCACCTGAAAATCTATTATCATTTCCCAAAAATTAGATTAACTGATTTCTCAGGTTTTTCCTGCCAAATATCCTTGATGCTGTTAGGATTCAACTTGCTACCACATTTCCCATTAATCCTGACAGTAGGTGGGTAGAAGACACCTTGAACATTCCAAAGAGTTGATACAGAAACCCACTTTCCTGATCCAGTAGACTAGGGGTGGGGAGCCTGCGGCCTGGAGGCCACATGTGGCCTTCTAGGTCCTCGGGTGTGGCCTTTTGACTGAGTCCAAGTTTTACTGAACAAATCCTTTTATTGAGGGGATTTGTTCTGTGAAGTTTGGATTCAGTCAAAGGGCCACACTTGAGGACCTAGAGGGTGACATGTGGCCTCGAGGACACAGGTTCCCTAGCCTTGCCCTAGAGGAACCTCCCTGAGGTGCTATTATTTGACCTAAAACATTTCCTGTTTGTTTTTAGCCAGATAATGCTATAAGATGTGAAAAATAAAAATAAATAAAATAATAAAAAATAAAAAAATAATTATATGAGGATTTACAATACAAAATGTTTATGAAACACTTCTCTTGTGTAGACAACAGCCTGTTTAAGTAGTGCTTCTGCTAGATGCCATGACTAATAGGGGAGTGGGGGATGGGGAGGGGAATAAGCATTTCCATAACTCCTATTCTATTAAGTACTATGCTAAATACCTTGCAAATATTATCTCATTTGATCCCCATAACTAGGTGCTATTATTTACCCCATTTTACAGCTGAGGAAACTGAGACAGGTTGAATGACTTGCCCAAGGTCACACAGCTAGTTAATGTCTGAGACGGGATTTGAACTCAGGTCTTCCTGACTCCAGTCCCAGCACTCTGTCCAATGCACTATTCAGCTGCCTCAGGTGGAGGGGAAGAAAGAGAAATCCTCCTCCCCTTACAGCTATATAAATGTAACATGGTAAGGAAGGGAGTCCTTGCATCCCAGAGGTCTCTCACTACCTGAACATGGTTAGCCAGAGCCAGAGCTCATTTGCAGCTGTATGGGAAATTACCCAGTCTCATGGATCAGCCTGTAAATGTAAGCTACTATAATAAGTATTATTAGTGCCTTTCCAGATGCTGAATGGAGAATAGAGCCCATTGTGTTTAAAATGCATGGCCTTTTCACACACCCTTATTCCTGAGGTCTCTAGATCAGCTGAGCAAATAGGCCTGGGAACAACGCTCTCCTAGTCTTTACTGGGCAGAGTGGCATTATGAGGACTGGGCTATTGCTAAGGCCCTAGCAGACAGAAATAACTCCATATTTGGCTACGGATTGACCCACCTATGTACGGGGAAGTTCCTATGTACTGTGAATTTCCAATAAGAGGTTTAGCAGACTTTTTTTTAATAGAGATATTCTTTTTCTAAAAAATATTTATTTATTTTTAGTTTTCAATATTCACTTTTATAAGATTTTGAGTTCCATATTTTTCCCCTTCCCTCCCCTCCCCTCTCCGCAAGATGGCATGCAATCTGATACAGGTTATACGTGTACAACCATATTAAACATATTCCACATTAGTCTTATTATGAAAGAAGAATCAGAACAAAAGGTAAAAACCACAAGAAAGAAAAAAAGAGAGAGAGAGAGAGAGAAAACAGTGTACTTTGATCTGCATTCAGACTTCCTAGTAGTTTTTCTGGATGTGTACAACATTTTCCATCACGAGTCTTTTGGAGTTCTCTTAGATCGTTGCATTGCTAAGAAGATCTAAGTCTATCAAAGCTGGTCATCGCACTGTGTTGCTGTTACTATGTACAATGTTCTCCTGGTTCTGCTCACTTCATTCAGCATCAGTTCATGTAAGTCTTTCTGGGTTTTTCTCAAATCCTCCTAGTAGACTTATTCTAGGCCAGGTATACAAAGCTGGTCCACAACAGGGAATTGAGTTCAGGGGACTTGATGATTCACTGTCCCTAGGTTTTCCCTCCCATTTGGTCCCTAGAAATCTGACCAGCAATTGCAATCAGATAAAAGGAAAGAGACCCAGAATTGTGGGCTCTTGACTGGGGCGATCAGTGTTGTAGTTGCCGCTTGCCAAGTAGCTCTTCAAGAAGGAAAGACTAGACAGCTACATTTTTGCCTGTTTGTGAGGAATAAATAACTTATGTCACTTGTGACCTCTAGGTGCTTATGTTCTTTCCTGGGACCTCACACTCACTGTCCCCTCATAGGTATCCATGTGATGCTAGAGCATCCTTCCCTTCCTGATTAGAAAGGAAGCCTGAAGTGGAATTCGTGTCACGGAGGCAAGAATAGAGAAAAGGATGACGGTTACGTTGGGACCAGTGCATTGCAATTCTGAAGACTGTGCTGTCCTGAAGATATGAGTGGAGGGGCAGGTCTAGCCCATGGGCTATGCTGAAGTGTCCTTGGTAGCTCTGACTGAAGCCAGGCCTCAGTGTCTTCAAAATGGGCACAGAAAGGATCATAGAGTAAAAACTTAGTTTTTAAGGACCCAGAAACAAGAGGCAAGTATCATGACTTCTAATACTGGTTAATTACCAGTGTAGAGAGCATGAATTATAAAAACAGAAGCCTGAAGTAAGAGATGAGGTTGAGGATTATCCAGGCTGGTAGCTCAACAAGAAGGCATCAATGGGAACCAAAGGAGAAGCCCGAAAGTGTAGTTTAAGGCCAGGTTTTAGGTAAAAGAAACCGATTGTTTATCAAGGTCTGAGTTTGAGCAAAGTGAGTTCATGCACAATCTGTCACTTTCAATTAGGTGAATGCATCTGTGTCTATTTAAGCTCAGTCTTCTCAAAGTAACCTTGCCTTCCTTGTTCCTCCAAAAGGACTTCAGCTGAAAAGACAAATCCTGGCCATTGCTTGGATTTCCTATATGGCAAACAGCTATATGTGAACAGTGGTTGATGGTGACTATACTGCACACACATGTTGATGATTGAAACTCTCAATCTAGCAAAATTCTAGATTACCTTACTAGTTTTAGCTTTTTAATCAGTAAGGTCCAGATAACACCAATTCTATTCATTAAAAAGGATGATTTGCTCACTACCTTAGCTTCATAGATTTAAAGCTAAATGGGAGGTCAGCTTAACTTTAGAGGTCAACTAGACCAATCCTCTCATTTTACAGATATGAAAACTAAGGACTAGAGGACTAATGTGATATGCCTATGGTTAACCTGGATTCAAACTATTAACAACAGTACCTACAGTTATGTAGCAATTTGAGGCTTGCCAAACACTTTACATATATTTTCTTGCTTGATCGTCACAACCCTGGAAGTTTTTTTTTTTTTATGCATAAAGAAACAGGCACAGAGAGGTTCAGTGACATAAGTTTTTTCTTTCTGTCCCCCTCTGTCTTCTCTCTCACATTTCCTAGTGCGCAGCCTCAAAATGTCAGGATCATAGTTTATAGCTGAAAGGGCTTGTAGAGGTCATCCACTACAAGTTCACACAGCTAGTAAGTATCTGAGACAGGATTCTGACTCAAGTCTTCCTGACACCAAGTCCAGCACGCTATGTGCCCCAGATCCAAACCACTGTGCCACACATACCTGACTTTTAAATCATGGTGTCCATTTTGTTCTTAGTGTTAATAATTTTGTAAATTTCTGCTTGACCTCCTCTTATATTTAGACTCTGACTAGGTGGTGGAGTGGATAAAATGCTGGGCCTGAAGTCAGGAAGACCCACCTTCCTGAGTTCACATCTGTCCTTAGACACTTACTAGCTGTGTGACCCTGGGCAAGTCACTTAAACCCTGTTTGCCTCAGTTTCCTCATTTGCCAAGTAAGCTGGAGAAGGAAATGGCAAACCACTCCAGTATCCCTGCCAAGAAAACCCCCAGTGGGGTCATGAAGAGTCAGATACCACCAAAAAAAAAAAAACCTCTCATAGTCACTAGCAAAATTGTAAAATAAAAAATGGATAAGATAGATATGTGGAATGTGGATTAAAGTCATTTTTAAAAACAGGTTGGCCATTTACATTCCTGCCAAAAAAAAAAAAAAGCAAAATCTCCTTGTAGCCAGAGGGCCAAATAAGAATACTACCTTGTTGCTGATGCTGACAGAAAGCTCACTGTGAAATCTGCTGTGCAGCTCGGAGACAAAAACATGGTTTAATGTTGCTGAGGCTTTTAATGGGAACTTTAAAGGTTATTGAATCTAGTAAGGTGAGATTGCCTGGCAAGAAGAATTGTTCTGATAAGAACTAGCTTATAAAGCTGATGTCATGTGAAAATTCTTCGTTGAATTCCCTCAGTTTGTTAGACTCTGTTGAGGGTTTTCAATTTCAGTTTACACAAATTGGCAGGGAGAGTACGAGAGAGGAATCTGATCATTCAGAGCCCTGGAAGAATCTACATTCTGTATCCTAAGATTGCTTGTGATCTATGCTTGGACTTGGATCAAGGTGAAGCACACTTGTGTGTGATCATAGGATCAGATTTAGAGAAGAGAGAATTTAAAGGTCAGAAAGTTCACTGTTCTCCCCCTTATCTTATAGATAAGGAAACTGAGACCCAGAGAGGTTGAGGGCATTACCCAGGGTCACCCAGTTAGTATCTGAAGCAGGATTCAAACCCTGCTCTTCCTGACTTCAAGTCCAGAGCTCAATCTACTATATAGCATATTACCTCTTAGCCATTCAATTTGATACAGATGGAAGAGAACCCAGATGTTCTAGTAGTGTAGTAAGTCACAGCTGTATGTTGTTTGGGTTTTTTTTTCAGTTCAATCCATTCTTCATGACCCCATTTGGGGTTTTCTTGACTAAGATACTGGAGCGGTTTGCCATTTTCTTCTCCAGCTCACTTGACAGATGAGGAAACTGAGGCAAATAGGGGTAAGTGACTTGCCCAGGGTGACACAGCTAGTAGTGTCTGAGGCCAGATTTGAACTCAGGTCTTCCTGACTCCAGGCCATCTGGCTGCTTCTCAGAGCTGTATACATGAAAGGGAATTGATCAGACGTATTTGAAAACTCTTCTTTTTGATTATGCTTCAGTGCTTTACTGTATTTGTGATCTTATTGATGGGAATTCTACCATTAATGGCAGATGGCAGCCCATCCCCCTTTCACCCTATGCCGTTCTTGCCAGGTCCTTCAGAGATCCTCTACAGAGGATCTGTCCATTGTAAAGGAGGTCTTCCTCTAGGTCTGTACATTTCACATCTATCAGTGCAACACTCGCGTGCACCTTCATTCATACTCTATGACAAGCCCATTATGTTTCATGATCATAGATTTCCTCTACAATATTCCTACTGCCACATCTTGCATACAGATCATGATAGGAAATAGGCTACAGCTTATTGGCATTGATAATGTACCTCCCCGATGTCCTTTGAGTTTTGGCAACCATCATGCACCTCTCCAATGTCCTTTGGATCACCTGTGGCCCTGATTCTTCTGAGATTCTGGTGATTTGAAACCAAAGGACATCACCAATAAAACATTTGTGTGCTTTTTTAAAGATTATTTTTGGTTTGTTTTGATCAGGTATTATTTTTGCCTTGTTTAGCTTAGAGTGATCAAAAGCCTAGAACAATTTCCAATTTATAATCCATCCTATTCTTCTCCTATTCAATTTGGGGCCAAGTCCATTGTCCGTCTTCAAAGTTTATCTTAAATATGTATACGTATATGCTAAACTGAAGGACTGTCCTTTCAACTATTGTCTGGACAATAGCACTTTTTCATCCACTTGTATTTCTTTGTATGAATGGTTAGGTTGAGCTCTTTTGCTGACAGCTGATGATACAATGGATAGAGTGATGAGCCCAGAGTCAGCTAGACTTGAGCTCAGGTCCAGCTTCAGACCTTTACTAGCCATGTGACCCTGGGCAAGTCACTTAACCTCTATTTTCTTGTGTTTCTTCATTTGTAAAATAGGGATAATACTAGAACCAATCTTACAGGGTTGTTGTGAGCAGCAAATGAAATAATATTTGTAAAATGTACTTAGCTTAATGCCTGGTACACAGTAGGCACTATATAAATGTTTATTTGAATACTCATGCATCTCAGTGAGAAGACCTTATTATGTTCTGAGGTTCAATGTGGCTAAAAGAGTTTCCTGAATAACAACTTTTGGAAAGAATTCCTACTCTTATTTTTTTCCCTTCAAAATGTTAATGATCTATAAGGTCCCTTCCAGCTCTAACACTCTGTGAACCTATTTACTATTTCTGCAGTAGATGCTTTTTGAAACTAGCACAGTGCCTAGGATATAGTAAGCACTATTTAAATATTAGCTATTGTTATTAATTGAGTTGGAAAAACAGAATAAGTGTTTTACTTGATAAATTTTTTATCTGCAGAGTTTTATTCAATCAATCATTCTCACCTGTTTTCATCAGGCATGAGGAAATGCAGCACTACTAAATTCTTAGGGATGACTTTGAAAGTTAGCCAAATTCTGACTTAAATTCAGTAATTCCAGAGGACCAATCATGCTGCACAGCCCCACCCTCTGACTGAGAAATTATGGACTCAAGGTGCCAGAAGAGACACAAATTTTTGGACATAACCAATGTGAGAATTTGTTTTGCTGGACTATGCATATTTGTTACAAGGCTTTGGTTTCTCTTTTCTTCTTTCTTTCTTTTTTTTTTCCACCCTGGGAGTGGGGAGGAAGAGAGAGAAAATCAATGAAAGAGAGAATAACTGAAAAAATGAAAAATAATTCAAAAATAGAAGAGAAAGGAAGACAAATTCTCAATTTATTTACTCCTCGTCTAGGATAACACATTATCAAATTGGAGAGAAGAGAAACCTTTTCAGTTTCAGGTTGTTTATGTTTATAAGCAAGGTGTATGCCTGAGAAAGAGAACCAGCTTTTTTCAGGGGTTCATTATGCAGGATGTATTTCTAATTCGTTTCAATAAGGCCTAATACTCTCCCACTATTTCTTGTCCCCATCTCTTTTAATTCTCTCCTTTCCAGCACGGCCACCAGGGTCAGCCACCCACCAGCCAACCACTAGTAAGACAGCCAGAGTAAAAGAAAGAATTCTGGGAAGGACTGAACAGGTGAGAAAATATAATTTAAAAGTGCCAATAGCTGATTAACCCTTCAGGTCTCTTTAAATAGATCCTAGAATCTCAAGCAAGGTGCTTTTGAGTCTCCCTGCACACTAAAGAAACCTTGATGCTTCTGAGACAGTATTCCACAGAGGGAGGCCAAGCTGCTCAGGCAGATTTATGACAAGAACAAATGCCTTCGTTTGGGCCTTGCTCAGTAAAACTGATGAGTTACAGCAGAGCAGCAGGGCTGCAGGAGTAATTTATTAGTGTAAAACGTGCAAACCTGGTTAAAAGCGGCTTCAAATGTCCAGGGAGCATGAATTCAAGCAGCAGCCTGCCAGATGCCACATGTCAGCTTTTGATGAGCAATTTTCAAAGAAGCGTAAGGGAACTGAGGCATCTTTCCTAGGGTGGGTGAGTTGGGGCAGGGAATTCCGACATAGAACTATGATCCATTGTAACCTGTTTGCCATTACCAAAATTATTCAACAATAAGATTCTTTTATATAGAAAAGCATCATTCTGGATTAAAAGCTGCATAAAACACCCAGAAGCTCACAAACTCAAAATAAATGGCCCTAAGGACAAGCTGACTTAGTGAAACGCCTGGATTATATAATCTAGTATTTCAAATCTCTACTTATATAAACTGCTCCAATGCTTTATTATGGTTTGGAGGTGATCTTAAGCTTCTCAAAGATTCTGCCAGTGGGGTCCAAATGCTCGCTGGGCCCACTGGGTTGGAATGTTTTGAGTATTCAAATACAAGTCTGGAAATGGACTGTACTATTCTTGTCCAAGAACCACCCTAGCTACATTTGCAAAGGGTTCACCACCAGGTGATAAAATTTTTTGGTGAGGGAAAGGCACACCATGAAGACTGGCTACTATAACATGGCAAAATTGAAATCTGCATCCATGGAGGGAATACCCATACCAGGGACACATGGATCTTTTGAGGAATTAAAATATTTTAAAAAGAAATGTAGTTTTAATCTAGTTAACTGAGGGTGAAAATAAGTGTACATATAGATATACTCTGAAAAAAATAGTTATTCAAAATTAGAGGCTGCTTGGATAGAATATTTCATGTGGAGTCAGAAATACCTAGATTCCCATCCTAGCTCTCCTACCTACTGCTTATATATCCTTGGATAAGTCATTTACCCTTGGAAGGTCTCTGTTTTCTTATCTGTAAATTGGAGGTGTGGTTGTGGAGGTTGCAATAGATTATCTGTTCCTTTTAACTCTAAATCTATTTTCTGGTTATCTCCTATATTGAAATTACTTGGTTGGAGAAAGTTAGACATGAAGAGCCATCCCAGCCAAGGCCAAAGGGCAAAGGGCAAGGATTTGCAGTGGCCACAGTGACTGCAGTACAACAGGACTATTGATAAAGTCATAGACCAGAAGTTGAGGAGGCTGGTAGAGTGGTGGAGGGGAAGTATGGGGGTGGAGGCAAGGAGAAGGTTTGGCAAACAGAATATTTGTGAAGATTCACTGCACATTCTATACTTGAACTCTGTGGCCTCCTGCCTTCTACCAAGGGAGGCTAGAGATGAGGAGTACAAAAGCCACTAGGAACACAATTATAAGTGTCATTCACATATTGTTCAAGCCAGATGTGAGACAAAAGTGTGACCTACATACAAATACGGCATTAGCTGAGTGGATATTATATTCTAGGGACAATACTGGCTTGGGGCTTTAGTGACTAGGGACTAAGATATGAATCCTGCTTAAAGTTTATTAAGGGAAAATTATAAGGAAACATTTTTTTAGACAAATAAAATCTCCATCATCTTGTACATTATGCTTTTTTCATGTAATACTTAAAATCTATATATTTTTCCCATTTTGAAGCTATATCTTAAATATCTTAATTGCTTCTCCATCAGGCTCTTTCTTCCTTTAATGAAGATTTTGCCACATCTGAGTTAAAGAACCAATACATCCAATGGAAGTTTATAGGATTGTAGATTTAGGACTGGATGGCACCTTGGAGATTTCTAGTCCAACTGCTTCATTCTATAGAAGAGGACATCGAGGATCAGATAAGCCTTGCCCACAGTTACAAAAGTCTTAAGTGTGGGAACCAAATCTAGGATTCTTTCCTCAGTATAATAGTTCAATACCATGTTGGGGATGGAATGGGCAGCGTCACGACATAGTCATGGATATCTTCCATGGGTAACCCCTCTGCTTTTGGCAGAGAGGTAACTGAAGGTAAGCAATTTAGAATATGGGAGCTAAAGGCTAATCCATAGCTTCCACCAGTCCTCCCACCTGGAATGTCCTCCTTAATCCTTATCCTTACTGGAACTCAAATGCCAGAGCCGCTGTGATCACTTTTAGTTCCTGGGACAGTTCAGTTGAGTCAGTTTGTCAGTCAATACACATTTATTAAGTGCCCTCTATGAAAATACTCCATCTAATATCTCCATATTTTAACTAATTATTATTTCTAACTAGGTTATAAGATTCTTTTATATAGAAAAGCGTCACCCTGGACTAAAAGCTGCATAAAACACCCAGAAGCTCACAAACTCAAAATTAATGGCCAAATGTTAAATATTTCTAACTATTATTTCTAACTAAGATAGGGTGTTTCTATGATGAACCCCAGGTTATTTTAAAATAAATCTTCAAGGTTCAACTTAAGCATGGCTTCTTGCTAGAACCCTTTTTTAAATTTCCATACTTGTTAGTGCTTAGACCATTATTTGGTATTTATTGAATATATTTGGGTAGTTGGGTGGCACAGTGGATAGAGTGTAGGGCCTGGAGTCAGGAAGACTTCTCTTTCTGAGTTCAAATCCAGCCTTAGACACTTACCAGCTGTGTGATCCTGGGCGAGTCATTTAACCCTGTTTGCCTCAGGTTCCTCATCTGTAAAATGATCTGGAGAAGGGAATAGCAAACCACTCCAGTATCTTTGCCAAGAATACTCCAAATGGGGTCATGAGGAGTTGGACAGGACTGGAAAATGACTAAACAACAAATTGACTACATCCTGTTTCTTTGAGTGCGTGTTGTTTGACCCTACTAAATGTTAAGCTCCCTGAGGGCAAGGACACTCTTGCTTTTGTCCTTGTACCCCCAGCACCTAGCTTGGAGCTTGGCATATAGTACATGCTTGTTGAATTGAATTTCAGATGCTGTCAGCACCCTTTAAACTTGGTGCCCTGAAACAAAGCCCTGTCACCATGGCACCCCCCCCCACCCATGGCACCCTTTCTCCAAAATCCAAAGAATTTAATCTGTCAACAACCACTTCCTGAGTGACAGGTACATCATGCTAAGGGCTTGGGATACATAGACAAATGTGAAATAGCCCCTGTGCTCACGGAGCTCATATCCTAGCGGGAAATGTACAATATGTACACATACAATATATATGCATATATACATAGGTACATATAGAATTATACACGTACATGTACAATTATATGTAGGCTATATTCAAATGAATACAAGGTAGCTTTGGTGGGGGTAGCAACTTGGCAGGGGGTGGGACATCAATGTAGCAGGGGGGTTCGAGCTGGGTCTTCAAAAAAATCAGATATACCAAGAAGGTGAGGTAAGAAAAAGTGTTTGAGGTGAGGTGAGAAAAAGTGTGTGTGTGTGTGTGTGTGTGCGCGCGCGCGCGCGCGTGTGTGCATGTGTGTGTGTGTGTGTGTGTGTGTGTGTGTGTCTGTGCGCGTGTATAACACAGAGATGAGAGATGGAGTGTTGTGTGTGAGGAACAGTAAGGAGGCCAGATTGGCTGAATTGAAGATTATGTAGAGGAGAGCAATGTGTAAGAAGCCTAGAAAGAAAAGCCATTCCCTAACAGATACATTTTCATCAAAGGATATGAACAATTGTAAAAAGAATTGCAAACAATTAACCATATGAAAGAATGTTCCAAATCACTAATAAGAGAAATGCAAACCACAGCAATTTTGAGATTTCATTTTTATCCAGAACATTGAAGATTACAAAAGACAAGGGAATAGTCAACGTTGGAGGAGTTGTAGAGCCAGGCAAACTGATATAGTATTGGTGGAGTTATTCATTGATCCAACCATTCTGGTTATGCTAAGGGAGAGACTAACATGTCCATTCCCTTTGACTCAGAGGTTCTGGGCATACACTTCAAGGAGATCAATGATAAAAGGAAAGATTCCATACACAACAAAACTTTTTTGTATTAATTTTTGTAGTATGAAAAAACTAGAAACAAAGTAAATTCTTTTCTATTTGGAATTGCCTACTGAAGTTGTAGCACATGCATTTAGTGGAATGTTATTGAACTCTAAGATACTGGGAATATGATGAATGCAGAAAAGCTTAGGAAGAGATATGGACTGATGCAGAGAGAAGTAAGCAAAACCGGAAAAACAATAAATATAATGATTACAACAATGTAAATGGAACAGTAACAAAACCATTGAAACTGAATGCAGTGAGTTTATTGTGAGCAAGTTTGGCCCCAAAGAAGGGTCCAGGGAACAAGAAGGGGTTGTCATATGGGATGGCAACCTCTTCCTTTATTTTCAGAGATTGGGGGCTATGGTCATGGAGAACTACAGGTGCCAAACTTTTTCAAGGTGTTGGTTAGTTTTGCTAAACTATTTTTTTTGATTTTTATTCTTTGTTATAAGTGATAACTTCCTAGGTAGGAGAAGGAAGAGGGAGAGATTGGAAAATGCAGATAATATAAAAGCAAACTATATCAATATGATTTTTTTAAACACTGAAAAGGTAGGGAAGGGGTCAGGTTGTGAGGAACTTTTAAAAGTGACTAATAAGGGGCCGCTGAATTTTGCGGGTGTGACATAGTCAGATCTACACATTGGAAAAATCACTTAGACAGCTGTGTGGAGGATGGATTTGAGTTGTGATAAATGTGGGGCCAGGATACCAAATAAGAGGCCATTGCAAAAGTCCAAATGAGAGGTAATGGGGTCTGGAACTAAGGTCATGTCTGTGAGTTTAGAAAGGGATGTCTGCAAAACATGTTGTGGATCTAGAAAGATAGGATTTGGGAATTGATTGGATATATGAAGTATGAGAAGTGGGAGAACAACCACAAGTTAATGAGTCTGGGTAAGTGAAAGGATGGTGGTGCCCTCATCAATAAGAGGGAAGTTCAGTAAAGAAATGGGTTTGGGGAGAAAGAAGGGTTCTTTTGGGATATGTTGGCTAGAGTTCTGGCCTTGGAATTAGAAAGACCCAAGTTCAAATCTGGCTTCAGATATTCCCTACGTCTGTGACTCTGGACAATTCACTTACCTTCTGTCTGCCTCAGTTTCCTAATCTGTAATAAGGGATTAATAATAGCATCTACCTCCCTGTGAGGATAAGATGAAATAATATTCGTAATAAGTGCTACATAAAGACTATTATTACTACTCATTTGGCCCTTCTGTTAGTTGTTCTTTTATATGCATGTCTATTTTTTCCCAACTAGATTATAAGGTCCTTGAGGACAGGGAAAAACCTTCCACTTGGTTTTCCCAAAACACTTTGCACATACTATCTTGCATGTCACAATGAAATGCTTATAGTAAGTCTTTCATAAATACTTAGTAGTCAAATTGATAATTGGAAGTCATAAAAAATATTGATGGAAATCTTGAATAAACCAAGCTCAAAGGAGTTAAAAAATAAAAAAGAGAGACAAGTAAGAGATACTGGACATAACAGAATCAATGAGGGTGAGAGAGCTCCAAATAATAGATAGTTCGGAGGTTGCTTCTTCTTGTTCTTATTTATGATCGGTTCTCAGCTGAGCATGTCTAGTTTAATTGTACCTCCATATCTTTGACTTCTATTACATGTCTGTATCCCTGTGTTTGACCAGGCCAATAGTTTCCTTCAGAAATACTTTAAAAGATTTTGAGTTTCAAAATCATGATGACTATCTGTGTCTAAGATATCTATACATCCCATGGGGAAATTTCCTATTAGTGAAAGCTGTCTTGGGCTGTCCTTTGATAGGAATGGGGAAATGATACCTTTGATTGTTACAAGTGAAGTCACAAATATTCCTACTCATGCTCATTTGATACCTATGGATTTCTTTTGCGATGGAATAAATTATCAACAGCAGGACTGATTTCTTTTGTGAAATATTCAGCTTATAAGCATGTAAACTACAAAGCTGTAGCTTGCAGTTTAGTCTTTCATTCTCTGGGGTGTTATCAAGCATATGATGTTATTTTTAGGCCATTTAGGATATTGATTCCATCTTTGTTGTGTATAAAACCTGGCTCTCTAAAGACTGGTTAGCAGAATACTTCTCTGTACATTTAGGATATTTCAGTGGAAATATTACTGGTTCTGGGACCAAAGAACCTGTGTTCAAATCTTGCCTGTGATGTTTATGACTCTTGAAATCTTGAGCAAATCATTTAAGCTTCTCTAGGACTCAGTTTTCTCATCTGTAAAGTAAAGAGCTTGAACAAAATGAGTGTGAAAGTCCCTTTCAGCTCTATGACACATCAATGTAGTTTAAAATAGAGAATGATGTTTGATATCTTTAGTTTAAAGCTTTTCTTCCTTGTATCCACGTAGCAACAGTTAAAGGATCTCTCATTTTTGTTTTGTTTATCCCGATGTAGCCATGATGCTTGGTGCTCTTGGTATAATTTATTTTGAGATTTCCCTCTCCTGAACGCTAAAACAGCAACGGGGAAAACAGATAAAGCAGAGATGCTTTAAATTCACAGAGGGAATTTAGATGTTCTGGGCACAGCCATAATTTACTGGGGTAAAAAAAAATCATTGTGAGCTGTACTGTTTAGTCTCTTGGCTCCAAAGTAAAATGCTAAGTTATACATTAGCTGTTGAATAAATTTGCATATTGATATATGCAATACCACCCAATTTAATAGCATCGCAGATTATGAGAGACAGATGCACACAAACACTCACAGACTGACGTTCAGAAATTCTCCATCACAGGAATGACATGGATGACAAAAACAGGGGTAAAGATTGTGCTGTTTGGACAGTGAGGGCTTTCTTGGAGGTCAGAGTCTGGTCCAACTCATCTTAGTATTCCTGGTGCCTATTACAGTGCCTCAATCTATACTTCAAAACTCAACAAAATAAAATAAAAGCTCAACAATTTCATTTCTATACCTGCTGGTCACAGTCTCTCCATGCTTAGTAGATGGTCTTCATGATTTTCTGTGGCCTTGACTTGGGTTGGGGGAAACAGTCTTTTGACTTGGGAGTGCAATTCAACCCAGTTCAGTCCAACAAGCATTTATTAAGCACCTACCATGTGTTAGGCACTCTACAAGGGACTGCAGATACAAGAGTTTATGTTCTACATGGGGAAGACAATTTGGGTAAGGGAGACAATATGGTGGAGAGTGATAGGTGCTGGCTCTGAAACCAAATGACCTGACTTTGGGGAGGTCTCTCAGTCTCCCTGGACTTCAGCTTTTTTCATCACTCCAGCCTCAGTGAAGCATCAGGACACCCTGAGGAGGAGATGGGAGAAGGCATGTTCCAGGAAAGTTGAATCACTATTATTACTACCATCTTGATCATCATCTCCCCTTGAATCTTCATGGGACAGCCAAGGACCCTGAACCCAAGAGCCTTGGGAATATCGATGTCCTTCAAACCATTAGACTTGTTTCCAGACCAGTCCTCAAAGCTATCATTAAGGGGGAGAAATCATTGTGAAGAAGGGGTCCACCTTACTCATTATCACTAGAAATAACTTCAGACCAACTACCACTAATAGGCAGATAGACACAGGAGCCCAGACTAGTGATCCTGTTTCCAGTCAAGGCCTCACAGCCATCATCTTGTGAAGGATCTCCTACAGAAAAGGGGCCATCTATCCCCACCAGCCAACTGACACTCACAGGTCAAGCAAACCAGCCCACCTGAAGCAGTAGGTGCCAAGCAGGTGAAAACATAACCAACACCTTTTACACCAAAGCCTTTCAGACACTAGTAGAAACAGTCCAGGGCCCTGAACCCAAGAGCCTTTGGAATAGCAATACTTCTAGCCCAGTATCTGCAACCATTATCCTGGGAAGCAACCCCTATGGAGGTTTGTCACCAAAACCCTTGGCATTGTCAAACGGCTTGACATCAGAAACTGATATCTTATCAACGGAAGTGACATTAAAGAAGAAGCATTACTATCTGCTTTAACACTGTTTTCTAAGGATCATGGGACCATGTGGTCTTCAGCCAAAATTTTCTATGTGTTTTCTCCCTCACTAAAATGTGAGCTCCTTGAGATCAGGGAATGTTTTACTTTTCTACTTGTGCCCTCAGGACTTAACATTGTACATGGTAAATGCAAAAATAAATGTCTCATTCATTTATTTATCCATCCATCCATCTATAAAGTGAAGAAGCTGTACCAAAAGGCCTCTGAAGTCCCTTCCAGTTCTAAATAATAACTGAAGTAAATGTATTTAAAATAAGAAGCACTTTCAGTGTTGGTGGGTGGATATTAACAATAAAGCCTTATTTTGCCTTAGATGCATAGAAACATCATTTCACTGATTAGTTTTTCATCACTATCTGAATTTCTCTCCCTCTTTTTCTTTTTGATGAATTTGCAGGTTGAATACCCTACTCAAATCTAGGTCTTTTTGAAGGAATACCCTTAGTTATTCTTTAGTTTGGTAAATATCCATTTTTTTCACTGACTATTAGATGTTAGTCTTAGCTTTGCAAGATGTATTATTTTGATGTGTAACTCAACCCCTGCTTTTAGGAAAATCATATGTTCCAGGGCTTCCTTTGATTTCTAGGAAATAAGGATGAGCCATTTTCCATGAACCTTTTCCCCAGACATTGTTGAAAACACACTATCAAATTCTTCATTGCCAGCTTTCCTTTTTCTAGACTCTAATAGAATATTACCCTTCTATTTACTTTTGTCAAAACAATGTTGCCCTTCCTTCCTTCCTCCTTTTCTTCCCTCCTTCCTTTACTTCTTCCTTCCTTCCTTCTTTTCTTTTCCTCCTGTGAACAAATATTAATTCCACACTTATTCTGTTGAAGTCACTGTAGTATTCACTATGAAGGGCCACAAACTTATACAAAATAGAATTTCTGTCTTTAAGAAAGCTTCTTTTTTTGACTTTTTTTTTAAGTTAGATTTTTATTTTTCATTTACAACACTTAGTTCTACATGTTCTTGAGTTTCAAATTTTCTTCCCTTCCCTCCCTTCCTCCCTCCCACCCAAGATGGCATGCAGTCCAATATAGATTCTACCTAAACCTTTGCATTAAACTTATTTACACAATAGTCAAGTTGCAGAGAAGAATTATGACCAGTGGAATGAATCATGAGAGATAAGAAACAAAACCAAAAAAGAGGAGGAAAAAAAAGAGAGGAAATAGTTTTCCTCAATCTGCATTCAGACTCCACAGTTCTTTCTCTGGATGTAGCTAGCTTTTCCCATCACTTTGAGAAGCTTTTAATCCAGTAGGGTAAATAAGAAATTTATACAAATAAGGTAACATATGTAAAGCACCATGAAAACCTTAAAGCTCTATATACCTGCTTGATATTATAATTATTATCATTCCTAACAAAATAGCAAGTGATTTTATTTCAAAGTTACAAATTAATTTTTGTTGATTGAAGATGCCTGCTTCCTGATGATATAGAGATAAGCTCATTGAACTCATCAGTAAACTAAGGCAAATTATACTAGAGATGATGTGTAGGGAGGTTTCCTGTGGTTAGTTAAACTTATAAATTAGTCCTAAGTAAAACAAAATCTTAAAGAAGGGGAAATATAAGAGAATAGGATAGAGGGAAATATACAATTAACAATCATGAATGTGAACGAGATGAATTTACCTATAAAAAGTAAGGGAATAGATGAGGTTACAAAGTTGAATATAACAAGATTTTTTTTAAAACAAGAAATACACTTCAAAGATACAAACAAAATTAAAATAAGGGTATGGATTAAAATCTATTTGGTTCTGTTGAAGAAAATAGTTTATTCCATCCATTGTGTGTGGATTCTTACTGGCATTATTTAAAGAAGCTCGCCTTCCTTCACTTTGGTCTTCTTTCTGACGTTATCTCCTATTAGCTCTTGCTTTATATTTGGAGCTCACCTGACTCTGAGGCTTGCAACCTCTATAACTAACTACACTGATAACACAAGGAACTCAGTTTATAGAAAAATAACTAATCACTGATTCAATTTAATTTGATTCAAAAAGCATTTTTAAACATTTCCTTTGGGAGTGGCAGTGGGCAAAAGATAAAAGTGACAAAATGAAAGACAAAAATGAAGCAATCCCTGTCCTTAAGGGGCTTATATTCTACTGAGGAATTATAATATGTATATGGATTAATAAATTCAAAATATTTACAAAGACATATCAAGTAAATTGAAGAAGGAGAAAGCATTAATGATTGGGGGAATCAAGAAAAGTCTTACATAGGAGAAAACAATTATAGCTGTGTTTTGATGCTAGTTTATCTAGGAGATAGATACATTGGACAGATAGATACCACTAGTAGGCATTTTTAATATGTATCAAAGTTCTGAAGTACTTTAATATAGCCATGCAAATTGGCAAAAGTCAAGAAACTCATAGTCTGGGAGAAATGAGGCCTAAAAGAATCCTATGGCCAAATATGGATTTTAGTAGAAATGAAAAATGCATTCAACTAAACTTGAATCTTTTGAGTAACTGTGAATTTGATGCCAGCCCCGAAGTATCTCCAAATACCTTCTTTGTATAGAACCTCAAAAAGGAGGAACTTTGAGATTTTACCCAGCATCAAAAGGCACAGCATATGAGAAATATTTCTCCAGCTAGGTACCTCACCCCATATTCTGTGAAAGAAGAAAGTAAAATGAAAATGAAAAATCCAGTTCTACCCTGGATTCATTTAGATGGTGGCTACCTGAGAGTGATTTCAAACTAAAGATAAATTCTAAAAAAGAAAATGAAAGGAGCCTTGATATGAAATGTCACTATATAAGATAAGAATTCTTGAAAAAAAAAGAGTTTTTTCTTATTACTATACTTGGGGGAGCCAGGGAGGTAGGAAAAGGGGGCAGCACCTATGATTTTCATTGATGTAAAGAATTCCCAGTATGAAAAGTTCCTCTGCAATTGCAAATTAGCAAATTGTATTTTATAGTCTTTGTCCTTGGAGCCCTGAGCAGATAAGTGACTTGCCCAGGGTCATACAGCTAGTATGTGACTAAGGCAGGTCTTGAACTTAGTTCTTCCTGATATATATATGTATGTATGTGTATGTGTATCTCTCTCTTCTCTCTCTCTCTCTCTGCCCCCCCCTCTATATATATACACATGTACACATATGTGTATATGTATGTATATGTGTGTGTGTATATATTGTATGTATATATATGGAGTAAACAGGAGAGCAAGTTGATTGAGAAAATTTATCAATCCAATCCAGAGCTCTTCCTATCACCCTTTGCCAAACAGTAACTCCAATACTATTCTTCAATTCACTCTAGCACTCTGACTCTCCCACAAAAAGCTTAAATGCTGGGAAGAAATAAAATCAAGAAATTTTTATTCCATTGCAGAAATGACATGGCCTCCCTATAATTCATCCTTGCTGTACTAGGGGATATATATGAATGTAGTATTTGAAACTCTAATCTATACACATACCCACATACACACACACATCCCATGTGACATATTCTCAGTTAGCCAATTCTGTGTATTTTGCTCATTTTCACAATAGATGGAAAGAGTTAATTGTTACAGCAGAGACTACTCCAATTATTAGTGCAATGAAACAAGTTGCCAGCAAGACATAAAAGACTCATTAAATAAAAATGCCTGCATTTTTGCTTTTTTGGTGAAATCCTTTCCCTGCTTGAAGATACCAGAACTGTAATTATACAATAAGCCTGCATTTTGTTGCTCTGAAAGCTGCTAGCACACCCTATGGTAAGGAAAGCGACACTATGATTATCCTCATAATGCCTGAATTCTAATCAAGAAATTTTTACAGCAGAGCAAGACTTCTAGAGTAAACTAGAGAAAAAATCATAAACCCCAAATGCCAAACCCAAACCAGAAAACCAAAAAACATTTGCAAACCAGGAGTCTAATTTTCCAGACTTGAATATAGCTCATGGGAGTCTGTTGAGCATTGTCTCTGCCAGTGCCAAAGTATCCCCCAACCCCTTCTTTGTATAGAAACTGAAAAAGGGGTGGGGGGGGGGACTTTGAGATTCTACCCAGAATCAGAAGGCACAGTATATGGGAACTAATTCTCCAACTAGGCAACTCATCCCATATTCTGCAAGGGAACAAAACAAAATGAAAATGAGAAATCTAATCTAATTGTCTCTGATCTGTTTAGACTGGCCCAAGAGCTTGAGGAACCAAGGTGGCTGAATCAATTTGATTATAAAAAAATAGATATATGTATGTGTATATGTAGCAGTATAGCTTACTGATATAGGGAAACTCATTCTTTTCAGTTAAATTAAAGAGTACAAAGCCAAGATGCTACCTACTGATAAAGAATGCAAAATAAATAAACAAGCAATTCAACTACCACCCCACCACCACTACCACCCTGCCAAAGAAAACCCCAAACCATAGGTGAGTTACTGCCTTAGACATGTATGCTGTGTTTTCAGAACTGATCAAATGCCAAGATTCATTTCTTTAAAAAAAAAAAGTTTATCTGTTTGAAGAACTGAAATTATACTGCCACTGCTTTGAGGAACTAAACCAAGAGTTAACTCAATTTCAATTTACTTATTGGATAGGCAGAGAGGAAAGAGAATATTTTGGAATAGTGGAGTCACAAGAGCAAAGGCTGAGGGGCTGGAATAGAGGGCAATGAAGAAACTAACTTGGCTAGAGTGGAGAGTCCTTATTGGTGAGTGCTAAGAAATAAAGTTGGACTCTTTAGGTGCAGCTTGATCTTGGAACACTTTGATTGCCATGCTGTGATGTTAATGTGATAAAAGATCTTCCTCGACCATTAATCCCCTTAATAGGCCCCAGGTGGAGCTAGTTAAGGGAAGCTTGATTAGGAGAGGCTTGTTTGTAGGAAGGCCCACACCCTTTTGCTAATTAGGCGAGGGCTCTCAGAACTGAGGGAGGGGAGGATGGAGGCAAGCAGACAGTTAGGATTTGTGAGGGAGTGTTTAGGAGGAGACTTCAGCAGAGGGTAAGGTTACAAGGATGGCTTGGCTCCCTGCTGTGATATTGTGTTTTAATTTCCTTGATGTTATAATGAAGCCAACTTACTGGTTTTAGGATACAATTGCTGCTATGTCAAATTGGAGTTATTGGTTTTGGGATTTGATCCTTTGGTGTCTGAATAAATGTTTTACTTCTTCTGCCTTCTATATGGAGAGTCTCTTATATTCTGCAATACAGAACTATACAGGCCCATTCACGGTTACCATCGATATTGTGACACTTGCCTTACAGATACACAAGCAGATATTTTGGGGTTGAGTTCTGTTGTCACAAGTGAGCCACTGGATTTTTGAGCAGGAGAGGGAAATGGTTAAAGCATTTTGGAAGGACAAATATGGCTTTCATTCATAGTATATACTAGTGGGCTAGACTGTAGGCAAAGAGACCAGTTGGATTATCATAATAGTTCAGGTGTTAAGTGATGGAGATGTGGATTAGGGACAGAGTATCATATCTAAGAAACACCGAGGACTCCAAATGGATAAGACTTGCTCAAGATATGGATATAAATCATCTTAACAGTAATATCTCTTCAGATAGCAAGTGAGAAGCAAAGAAATCACTAAATAGAAATGAAAAAAAAATCCCAGAGTCTCCTATAATTCAAAAATTCTCCCCCCACCTCCACCCAACTCAACCTTCCTGGGCATTTTTCAGGTTAGTTTTCATTTGTAAATCTAGCCAAGAGTCTGGCTTTCTCAAAGGGGTGATAACTTCTCCCAACTTTCTCCCCTTTCCCTACTTCTACCTGACTATACATATACAGAAATCTTCAAAAAGACCCCAACTGTTCTGACCTAGCAAAAACTAGTTAGGAATTAGTTGTGCCAACAAAGCTTTTTTTTTACTCAACCCAAGCTACATAACCACTTAGACTCGTGTATGCCTAACAACATGAATGGGGCCCTAGGGTACATGCAATATTCATTGGGATAGTCTGTATAGCTAGATCAACTCTGACTCTTTTTTTTCTGAGGTTCATAAAGCTATAACATTTTAAAGCTGAAGGGAACATTTTTGGTCTTTTAATCCAACCCTCTAAATTTACAATGAAGAAATTTATGCCCCAGGGAGAGAATGTGACTTACCTATGGAACAAGAAAATAGCTAGTTTCTTATCCAAATACAGTCCTTACAGATGCACAATATGTCAGTTTCTTCTCTTGTATTGTAATAATTCAGGGTCCCTAAAAATATACTAGAGTGATGATAGATTTTTAGTGTTTTCTTGTTAAATATTAATGCGGTAGTTGCTGGGAGAATTTGATAATAAAAAGCCTGTAAGTTTACGTAGCTTCCATATCCCTTTTAAATTTTCTCAATAAACCACGTTAATAAAGTGTTTATAATGACTTTGTATTTTCCTTACCCATTCTATTCTTTGTTGGTCTAGCCACCAGGCCTTCAAGCCTTATGTGTCTTCAGTCACTTACTAGATTAGTTTTGATGATTTACAAAAACAAGTCATGGTTTTGTCACTTAAAAGAAAATAAGCACATCTGTTTTATGTTTACGAGGTAAATCAAGCTCTCTTTCTCGGTAATATTACTATTTATTTAATCATTTACAAAGTGATTAAGACATCTCAGCATACATTAAAAAATGAAAATGAGATTATCCCAAGTGTTAACAGTGGCTGTCAACAAGGAGAGGTATGAAGGTGACACACATTTATTAAGAGCTTGCTGTGTGCCAGGCATTATGCTAAGCACTGAGGATGCAAATACAAGTATAAAGAGACAGTCCCTGCCCTCAAGAAGTTTAAATTCTAATGGGAGAAGATACTACATAAAAGGGGGCTGAAAAGGGTGGCTC
This sequence comes from Trichosurus vulpecula, assembly GCF_011100635.1. Lineage (NCBI taxonomy): Eukaryota > Metazoa > Chordata > Mammalia > Diprotodontia > Phalangeridae > Trichosurus > Trichosurus vulpecula. The sequence goes on along the minus strand of NC_050573.1, from coordinate 183,889,805 downwards.
CACCCCAGGCTATTTCACCACTCCTTAATTCCATTTAGACCCCTTCTCTGTTACCTCCTAGTCACCCCAGACTACTTGGCCACTCCTAGATCACATCCAGATCTTCCCAAAATCTTTCCATCCTGCCTCCATTAAATTGTGTAGATTCCTTAAGAATTTGGCCTGCTTGTCAATACAAGCATCACAAATGCTCAGATTCTTAAAATCTGGCCAATAGCACAGACTCACTAGGAATCTTGCCCACCCCCAAAAATGTTTTAATAAATCTTGTCTCCAACTGAAAAAAAGGATTGAGTCAAATTCTTTCAAGGCAGGACCCGTATCTTTTGCCCTTGAATTTCAGGATTCCCAGCACCCTTAGACTGCAATAGTAAAAGTGGTTTCATGGAAGTTTCCATTGCTCCTATACTTTGCCTGTCTTCTTTCCAGTTAAAACAGAAAGATTCCAAAACTGATCTTTGTCTAGGAAGCTAGAAAAATTAACAGGCACAGCTATGAAAAACTTATGGCATTTATGGATGGTCCTTCTGGAATCCTGAAAACATCAGGCCCCCTACCCTTTTCTTTTCTTTTTTTTTTAGTTTGTCCTTAGTTACAACCAAAGGAATTCAACATGAAACGCTCACACTGGAATGAGAATTCTTTGTTCTTTGTTAGGAACAACTCTCTCTCTGCCTTCTTACACGTCCTCCACAGGGGCAGGAGGACCTTTCTAAATTAGAAGAGTGGAAGGGATTCTAGTTTCAGTGTGAGCAATAGTATGCTTAGGGCCTATGGATGCTCTTTCATATAGGAAATAGGAAGAGTGGAATGAAAGCTGTGTTCAGTCACAAGACCGTGGAGGCGAAACGGTTCATGATAGCCTGACAATGGAGAGGGCTCAGGCAAGTTGGCTGCAAGATGCTCTCCTCCCATACCCACTGGATGCTTATTGTCGGTGCATAAGCTTTAGAGATTCTATTTTATTTTTAATTTTGCATTTTGAAAGCACAATTTATTGTTGTTATAGGACATGACAATTACTGTTGTTGTTCAGTTGTTTCAGTTATGTACAACTCTTCCTGACTCTGTTTGGGGGTTTTCTCAGCAAAGAATTGGAGTAGTTTGCCAGTTCCTACTCCGGCCCATTTTCAGATGAGGAAACTGAGGCAAATAGGTTTAAATGACTTGCCTAGGGTTACACAGCTAGTGTCTGAGGCTGAATTTGAACTCAGGTGTTCCTGAGTCTAGGCCTGGTGCTCTATCCGCTGTGCTACCTACTTGTCTTAGGCCAATTATAAATTATCTAAAAGGTACTTTCTGCTGTGTGATAAAACAAGTGTGTTCTCATTTCTGCATGATTCATGGGAAGATGGCAAGGGAGAGAAAGAAAGGGCCAAATGTCTTTTCAATACAAAATACCAAAGGAGTCATTGGCTTCCTCCTTTGTTAAATGAGAAGTCTAAATGTCTCCCAATTCAAGCCAGTCTGATACATGAAAGTCTATATTTACCAAACTTAGAAAAACTTTGCAATATTATCATAGGACTTTTAAATAGTAATTACCGATTCATTCCATTGGTCATAATTCTTCTCCACAACTTGACTAGTGTATAAATTAATTCAATGTGAAGTTATACATGGAAGTTATATGGGATTACATGCCGTCTTGGGGAGGGAGGGGGAGAGGGAGGGAAGAAAATCTGGAACTCAAAATTATGTAGTGTGTTGTAAACTAAAAATAAAAAAATTTAAAAAATAGTAATTACCTTAGTGGACTTTAAATGACCAATTTACCAGATTTGCTTGAACATTTTTTAGGAATGGCTCTATCATATAACGTGTGAGATGCTTGCAGTGCTTTTTCTTTCTTGGGTTATAGAAGTTTCTTCCATTTATATCTTCTACCAAATCTCAAAGCCCGGATCTCTAAGAAACAAAGAAACTCATTTTACAGATTCAGAAACTGAGACAAACAGGGTTAAGGGACTTGCCCACGGTCACACAGCTAGTCAGTATCTGAGGCCAGATTTGAATTCAAGAAGATAAGCCTTCCTGACTCCAGGCCTGTAACTCCATCCACCGTGCCACCTAGCTGCCCATAGTGAAACATTGTATATATATATATCATACACATATGCATATATAATGTATTAGTGTACATATGTATAGATACACACATATATTTATACATATACACACATGTATAGCACTTGAAGGCTTACACAAGTGCTTTACATATATTATCTATTTTTTTGTCTTTACAACACCCTATGAGGTAGGTTACCTCATTTTACCACCTCCATTTTACAGATAAAGAAACTGAAGCTGAGAGTAACTCACCTAGGGTCACATGGTTAGGCAGGATTTGAATTCAATTCTTCCTCACACTAAGTCCAGCATTCTAACCACTGTGCCATCTAGCTACTTCCTAGGAGGGGGATATAGATCACATCTTTGAAACCATTCAATGCTTTCAAGGACACCAAGCTGCCTGATGCCAAAAAGCTCATTTCTTTTAATACTGATACTTTCTGTGATTTTATATGTTTGCAAATCAAGGAATATAGTTTCATTTGGACTCCCTGATTCCAGTTTTAAGATATGACATATGAGTTGCCTGAGATGTATAATTGTGAGAAAACTCCTTGCATTAGTCTTTAGATCTGCCTGGGTTTCTGGTCAGCATTACCTAGGTCCTTAGTTAAGGGTCTCTAAGCAATAGGTAGAGGTGATCCAGGTTCCTAGCTACACAGGGCTTGGTTCGAACAATGCAACAAAATTTTCTCATAATTCCCATAATTGAACTTGGACTAGACCTATAATTGAATAGAAAGGGAACTGAAATAGATTCAGAATTGAGTCACAAGTTGGAGTCAGTATGGTTTACCCAATTCCTACCAGTGGGCCAATCATATAGAAAGAATGAGAGACAGTAGATGGGAAGGCAGAGGTATACATTAGTGCCTTCATTAAAATGTGACATTTAAAAAAAGTTTGAGAGACATAATTTCTGGGTAATTAGTCATTTTATTAATAATGCCAGCATTCTAATACAAAGAGGTCAATGGCACTCTCCAATACTAAAGACAATCATGGCAGCAGGCTCACGGCTTGTATGTGTTCCTGAGGGTGGCAATCAACTCTGATTGGTTAACAATTAATGAGAGAAGGAATATTACAGTGAGGGACTGAAAATGACATCATGTCAGTCTTGGACAGAGAGACTATTCCTATACCCCCAGCCTTGGACAATCTAGACAAATGTCTACCTCCACCTGAGCTTGATTGAGTGGAATTCATCTTAGATTGGTTGGTTGGTTGGTTGTTGTCCTTTGTTCTCAAAGAGGACCAAAATGACATCGTTATGCTAGAGCCAAGTTTTAGTGCATCCAACTCTGGCTTGGAATGTTCTACCACAGAACATTGATTGAATGGAATCCACCTTAGATTAGAGATTCCTTGTGAGGTTGGGTGGGGTCTGAAAGAGGAGAAAGTTAGTTCAACCTTCACAGACTGAGTTTTTAAAATAAGGACTTCAGAAAAAGAAGGGACTTTGAATCTCCCCAAATCATTGGTTATTAATGATTATTTCTCCCAAAAAGAATGCAAGGAATTTCTCTAGCGTATATGGTGCATCCTCTATGGAGGACTCTTGGAAATTGATGAATGAAAATTGTACAGAGTAAATAGGAAGGAGAGGAGGGAATTATGATCTGGGCTGGTAGAAGGAATACTCACCTTGATGAGATCACAGATCCAGTTCAATATATTTATAAACACCTATTTTTAGACTAAAGCTTGACTTTTTCTCCCTTTTATCAGGCACTAATGTCAAACTCGTTTTCTTACTTTCCCCAATAACATATGCCCTGGAGGGAGCTAAACATCCCTTTCTTCTTCCTACTCCCTTCTCTCCCTTGTACCATTGAGTCAACCACATGATCATTTTACTGGCATATATGTATGCCATGATTACAAGGGAATTATTCTCTTCACCAGCCCTTTTTTTCTCTTTTGTTTTCAGCTAAAACTAGTAAAAGAAAAAATTCCTCATTGTAGGCCTTAGTTTGCTCAATTTCAAAATAAGGGGATTGTGCTAGATAAAGACTTTTTAATCTAGGGTCTGTGAACTTTTAAAAACTATGTTTTAGTAACGATATTTCTACATAACTGGTGTAAGAAATGGGAGGAGGAGTTTTGTTTCCACAGAACTGAAGGTGTACTTCCCCCCCTCCCCCACCCCAGCTTTAGCAGAAACCAGGCCTCAGGTCGGTCAGGTGAAAGGTCAGAGGCTTGTACCCATGCTTAAACGAGCCATTTGAGGAGAGCATGACATAGGCAGTCAGGGAGTTGTATCTGGCCAATGAAGAGCCTGGAGGGAGATTCAAGGTGAGGGTCTATTAAAGGACTGGTGTCCATCTGAATCCTTTGTACTTTCTCCTGTGCTCTGTTCAGGGGAGGTACCCATTTATTCAGGGGGAATAAATGTAAATTATAATTAAAACCTTCCTGACTTCCCAACGAGTCTTGCTTATTCCTAGACAATATGAGTATGTTTCTAACATTGGTGTCCTTTGTAATCTTCTGTATGGCATGTACAAAAAAAAACCTGCTTTTCTTTCTAAGAAGGGGTCCACAGGCTTCACCAGACTGCCAAAGGGGTCTGTGATATAGAAAAGGTTACAAATCCCTGTACTGGATGATCTCTGTGTCCCTTTGTAATTCTCACATTGCCTGAGACTATAAATTATTTGATGTGAGCTCGAGTTAGGTGTGTGCTAGAGCTGGTTTTTAAATTTTCAGTGTGATCATTTACATTTTAGAGATTACTAAAAATCAGGGCTTGACTTATTGTTTTGGTGATTGCTTAGATTTAAGAAAGTGATAGTGAAATATTTATAATGAAGATTAAACTTAGAAGTTTGTCATGTGTACACACACACACACACACACACTGTAATTTTTTTTTTCAGAGAGCCAGTTGTTAAACATTTACCAGCATGGCTCTGGCCAAAGGCTTAGGTGCAAGGTGGTGTGCAAAAAAGTTAGCAGAGATAGATTCTGGTCTAATCCTAGCTCTTCCACTTTTAACTTACTGCTTTAGAGGAAAATTCCCCTCCTGATGAAGTGGAGATAATTCCAGAAGCCATATTAGCCATTGCTGGGCTCCTTCTTTGTGCTGTTAATCATCTCAGAGGGGACCCCATTGTCCTCCACGAACTAAAATCCATCAAGCAGCTTTCTAATTACAGCCCTGAAGGGCCCCAAGGAAGCTGAAATGGAATGGTAACAGTTCTCAGAAAAGGAGAGGGTAGTTCTCAAGTCCTGGGGTGGCCCCATGTTACCCTATCCAAATACAAGCTAGCAAGAACCACAACTGACAGCATGAAACCTTGAAGTAAATATTCCATGGAGGAAAAATAATTGGTGTTTAATATTGCAGTGAACCTCTGCCCTTGGAAAAGTCCTTCAAGTTCCTATGGGCCTTGATATAGTTGGGTTTTGTTTCTGTTTTTGGTATTGGTAGCTCCCGTCGCCCGTCCCTTACATCCCTGGGTAGATGATGGAGCTTCTCTCGTCTCTGCCATATTGACTGACTGACCATTCAGAACAGTGCATTATTTAATCTCACTTCCTGAAGGATTATTTTCTAATAGCATTTTATTATAGGATTTAAAATTGCAAGTGATATTATATCTCGATCCATTCAGTCCTCTCATTTTTACAGATAAGTCCCTGGATTCTACCATGCCTCAGCTGCCTTCTCACCCTGAGACATCTCTCTTCCCCTTTTCCTATTGGTGAATTCCTTCCAGAACCTCCTTTTGAGGAGGGGTCCCAGGCCAGGCATTCTTCATTCCTCTCTCAGCTCTGACTTTGAATGTCCAGACTTCACAATCATACCTGCGTTTGGGTATTTCTCTGTGCCCCTCTTCCTGCCATTTTTGAACTCCCTTTTAGGTGTTGCTTTCCTTTATTAGAATGAAAGCTCTTTAGGGATAGGGACTGTCTGTCTTTTTGCTTTTATTTGTATCCTTGGTGATAAGCAAAAATGCCTGCACATGTAGGAAAAGTTTAACTAACTCATTGATTAAGGACACTGAGGCTTAGAGCAGGGCTGTCCAACCTTAGGTCTTTATTGAAACAATAGACAATATGTTTTGATTTGCCACTTTAGTGAGAGCTCTGCGGTAGCTAGGCTTCATTTACTAAAGCATTTATGTAAATTTCTATGCTTGTAGGCGGGCGCATAAATCACACTGAGGGCTGCAGGTTGGCACTTTGGACAGCCTTGGTTTAGAGCATAGTGGTAAGCCTTGCCCAAGGTTAAAGAGGTAGAGAAATGGTTATTCTGTTTGACTTTTTTTGGGGGGGGGCAGAGGAAGGCATTTTATTACACTCCTCAAGAGAGCAGGTGTAGTGCTCACTGGAACACTCACCCTGTTTGACTTTTTAAAATTATTTAGCATTTATTTTTTTCCCCAATCACATGTAAAAACAATTTTTAACATTTGTTTTTAAGATCTTGAGTTCCAAACTCTCTCTCTCTCCCTCCTCCTCCCCTCCCACATTTGAGAAGGCAAGCAATTTGATATAGATCATACATGCGTGGTCATGCAAAGTATATTTCCCTATTAATCATGTTGTAAAAGAAAACATAGACCAAAAAAAAAACCAACAACAAGAAAAGGTAAGAAGGTTTAAAAAGTAAGTTTCGATCTGTATTCAGACATCATCAGGTGTTTCTCTGGGGATAGATAGCATTTTTCATCAGAAATAGTTATTCTGAAGAAGATTTGGAGGGACTTGAAGATATAGTTGACTGAGGCTTGGGGACACCAACACTATCAGAGAAACAAGAAGGAAAGACTCTTATATAGAAGAAGGAGTAGATAGTTTGCATACTAACAAGGGATGGGACATGTACAAGGACAAAAATATAGAATAACATGGAGGCATATTTGGGTTCAGTTTAGAAATAATTTTCCAACAATTAGGGTCACCCCGCAATGCAATAGGCTGCCTTTTTGGATAGCCAGTTGTTGTAAGAGATCAAGCACAGTTCAAATGACAGCCAGTTGACAGTTTGGTTAGAAGGAGGGATGACCATAATGTGTCAGAGTTTGGACTAGATAACCTTCAAGGTTCTTCCAACTTTGTTGCTGTTCAGTTGTTTTTTCAGTCATGTCCAACTCTTGGTTACTCTATTTGGGGTTTCAGTACTGGCTCACTTTACAGATAAGGAAACTGAGGCAAACAGAGTTAAATGACTTGCCCAGAGTCATAAAGCTAATAAGTGTCTGAGGCTGTATTTAAACTCAGGAAGAGGAATCTTCCTGACTCCAGGCCTAGCACTCTATCCACCGTGCCACCTAGCTGCCCTCTTTCAACTTTAAAAAATTATGATTTCATTTTTAGACAGTTGAAGTATCCTTTCATCTCATGCACCAACAAATCTGGTTTTTACTGACCTTTGTGTGAACCTCATTTGTACACTATGACCATAGAATGATTCCATGAGCATTTCGTTTATATGATATTCTCAGTTGCTGAGACTTGGAAGCCCAGGATAGGCCTTCTTTAAATTACTAACAGTTTCAGTGGTAACAGCTCGGTAGAAGAGCAGAAAGGGAAACTGAGTTTAAATCCAGAAATGGTCTGTGTGATGCTGGGCAAGTCACTTAATCTCTGCCTCAGTTTCCTCATCTGTAAAGTGGAGATAATAATGGTGCCTACCTTGCAGAGTTGTTGTTGGGATCAAATGAGATATCTGAATAGCACTTTGCAAAACTTTAAAATACTATGTAAATACTAGCTACTATTAATTTTTTAATGCTCTGTCCATAGTGAATAATAGATTTTATATGAGACCAAATAAACAGATATTTAGTTGTTGAATGTTAAGGCAGGGTGCTAGGAATTTTAGAATGTCTTTTTAAAAAAATCCAATAGTTGGTTTTAAGAAATAAGATTATTTGGGGGCAGCTAGGTGGTGCAGTGAGTAGAGCACTGACACTGGAGTCAGGAGGACCTGAGTTCAAATTTAGCCTCAGACACTTGACACATGTACTAGCTGTGTGATCTTGGGCAAGTCACCTAACCCTAATTGCCCTGACAAAACAAACAAACAAACAAAAATAAGATTATTTGGCAAATATCATTGATAGAAATATCAAGTCATCAGCAGGCCTACTGCTTCAGGGACAGAAATAGAGTTAGACATTGAAAAATGCATTAATAATATTTTGATCTACAGATCATATTTCATTCAAATACCACAGACCATTTAAATTTTTTTCAGACCTTGATTTTCCTCCTAACATCCATGCTCATATGGGCAAGGCAAGGACAGTCATATCCCCTGAGCCATTTTAGAGATGGAAGACCTAAGGGACAATTGAATAATGGGCAACAGTTGGCATTTTTATTTTCCAATGTTCCCCCAAATTTAGGAGGCCCCTTTCCAGCTTTTCCTTTAATCCCCTAGGAATATCTTTACTATTTCCCTTTGTGGGTATTTCAAAACTACAGGACCTTTTTTGGGTGTTATTTATGATTCTAAACCTGCTGGGTCACCAGGAAGTAATTGCCTATCCTCTCAAGAGATGACTGGGGTTTTTGTTCGCTTTTCCCCCCTAAGAATGTTTCCCCCCAAGAACACAATATTCCCCTCTAAGAACATAGTGTATACCATTTGAACCAATTTGTTGGTCTGAGAGATGCAGGAGTACTGATAATCATCATATATGTGAATACAAAATCAGAATAAGGATTCAGTCTTCAGGCCATTGAGAACATTGTACTGGAGTTAATTTAGGCAACTCAGCCCATAGTGCAGTTTGTAATTTAGTAACCAAAAACTGTCAACTACTTTTCTAACATTATTTATGCTACAGTAAATAAATGTTGCAAAATTATTAAGAACAAGCATGTCTCTAAGGAAGATATGAGAAGATCCTCCTACTCTTTCTTTTGTTACATGAGATGTCTGGAGGTGGAAGGGAGGGATACTGGGGAAATTATGGTGATATAAAAAATAAAAGTATCAATAAAAACTTATTTTTAAAAAATTTACAGAGAAGGACTTCCTAACCATTAGAACTGTCCAAAGCATAATGGACTGACTTGGGAATTAACGAATCATTCATCAATGAAAGTCTTCATGTGGAAGGTGGCAAATGGCCTCTAAGATAGTTGTAAAGGGAATTCCTGCTCATTTATAAGTAGGACCAGGTGATTTCTGATATCTTTTTTATAAAAGCTGAAGATCTGAGATTCTATGAAAGAACATTCAAGCATAGAAATAAAAAAATATAGCTTTAGTATAAAAAAGAAAATACAATCATTTCTAACATAAAGGAAACTGATTTTCTAATTAATAAAATACTTATTCATTTTAAAACACAAGGGCAAATATATAGGATTGTCATATATACATATATCTGTAGATATAGATATAGGTATATGTGCTTGTAACAGCTCACATTGATAAAGAACTTAACCCAGTGAAGTAGGAATTTTGAGTAACCCCATTTTTTAAAGATAAAGAAACTGAGGCTCAGAAAGGTAAAATGATTAGCTAAGGGTCACACAGCTAGTAGGAATCAAACCTATACTTCCTGGCTCTAAATCAAATACCCCCTCTACTCTACTGTGTTATTTCTATTTTTAGATATGGAGTTATTACTTGCAGTAGTTATGCTTGAGTGTACATAATAACAGGAGACAACAGATTTAATGGCATTAATAAATAATAACAATTCATTCCAGCCTTTAACTGATGGGGGATAGTTATTTGGCACACAAAATATGATGCAGAAGTGAGGCTTGGTTGTTAAATAACAGAGAGTCCTTGGAAAAGATATATAGTTATGTTTGCCTTTATAAGGTAAGAGGTTCAAGAGAAATACAGTTGAGACCTGAATGCCCGAGCCACTCAACTGTGACATCAGCATTCCACAGACTACTTGCCTGTAGTATTATCAATTTCACACTTCCAAAACAGTTCTGCTATTACAATGCCTAGATTATACTGAGCCCCATTTTCTCACTTGTGTTTGGTGAATAGAGTGAAAAATACCACCTGATGTGGGAGACACAATTTATAATAGGAGAAGCTGGGAAATTTTATACTCAGGAAAAAAACATACAGTCAGGGATTTCAGCTCATCTAATTCTCTACCACCAACCTGACTGCTTCTATTTCCATTCCAGACTTGGTGAAAGTGACCAAGGGTTGGGGGCATCTTCATCCTCAACGTCTCCAGTCCCCAGCCTTCCACTCCTCTTCAGCCTTTCATTTTATAGATGGAGGATCCTGAGACCAAGAATGGTTATGTCTTTTCCAAGGTCTCACAAGTAATGCCACAGGAGAGATTTTTGAACCCAAGGCCTCTGATCCAAAATCTAGCGTTCTTTCTATTGTAGTATGTCCAAGACAGCCTATTTCCCTTCCACTCCCAATATTTTTTGGCAGTATGCAATGAGTTCAAACTGGATGCAGTTTATGGATTATTCATGTATTTGTTTAGTGGCCTATGGAATATTTCTTTTCATTTTCAATGAGGACAGAGAGGAAGAAGTACTATTCTTCCTTCCTTTTCCTCCTCTTTGTTCAAATAATTTCTTGTGTTCACATTTGGGAGAACTATCTGTCCTCCATAGGGTGAGCTGCAGAGTATCTATTTTATTGGCAGTCCAACTTTTGATCAATACAGCATACTATCATTAAGAGGCTTTCATACATTTCTTTGGAGAAATTCATCTATTTATTCATTAAGCCTCAGCAAAACAAAGATATTCCCCTTGACTAGAACCCTGTACTTAGTAGATCCAAGAAAGATCATCACTATCAGCAGTATATTAAGAGGCCAGAAAAGGACAACCCACAAGTGGCACAGTGACAGCTTTTTTTAGGCTTAATTTTAAGTGGGAGGATTTTCTTTAACAATTAGAACTATCTACAAAGGGCAATCTTGTCTGTCTCTTCATCTGAGGTTTTCTTAGCAAAGATGCTGGAATAGTTTCTTAGCATTTCTTCATTTGGGGTTTTCTTAGCAAAGATACTAGGTTTACCATTTCCTTCTCTAGCTCATTTTATAGATGAGGAAAGTGAGGCAAACAGGGTTAAGTGACTTGCCCAAGGTCCCACAGCTATTAAGTATCTAGGCCAGATTTGAACTGAGCTCTTTCTGACTCCAGACCCTGGTGCTCTGTCTACTATGTCACCTAGCTAGTTGCCCAAAGGGCAATAGGGAGCCTCAGAAGACTGTAGTCTCCATGACAATGGAGGTCTTCACACAAAGACTGGTGGCTCCTTGTTGAGTGTGTTGTAGGGTAGATTGTTAGTGAAATATAGGCTGGATTGAATGACTACTGAGGTCCCTACTAGGAGATTCTGGGATCTCTGAGGACTATTGGAAAGCTTACTTACTAGGTCTCCAAAGAGGCTGCTTCAACCCACTGTCATATCTACCACTCATCTGTCTCCAAAGATTTTCCATCCCCATTGGTGATTTCAAGCTTTCAGAAAAATGAAACAGTTCTTATTCACAAAAAGGTTAGGGAACCCTGCCCGTTAGAATTATGTTAGATCTGAAAACCTCACCATTCTTCTGACCAAGCACATTATAATGACTTTCTTGTTTCATGTCATCAAAAAGGGGCCAATTATCTGCCCTGAAATCTATTTCCTTCCTACATGAGAATGATCCCACAAGGATATAGGGAGGACACATTAAGCATGGCTTTAACTGAGGCTAAAACCAAATCAACAATGAGGAGAGAGTTTCTCTCCTAGTGCTTTAACTTAATATGTCTAACTGTCTTTGGGAGACCATGGTTCAACATTTCCAGCATTGACTAGAGATAGATTATGACAGCTATCAGATTATAGCACAAGACCTTTTGTCTCTTCACACAAAACCAAGGACCCCTAGCAAGAATTAAATTTAGATCACATCTGATTTCACATTCTGGGGAAGCTTGAGGCAGGAAAAACCAAATTAGAAGCTTGTGCTTCATTTTGATTCCACAGAGAAAATCAATTGCGATGGAATGAACATTAACCAATGATCTGATTTACAAGAATCAGAACCAGAAGTCTGAAGGCAGTTTCCAAGTGCTAATTAATGGTGCAGTTTAGTGTCAGTTTGAAGGTTCACAAGAGGAATTTAATAAATTTGTTGAACTTTATATCATATTCTCAAGGTCGTTTCAGGGTTGCTATTTCCAACTATGAAAACTATTTTGGATAGAACAAGGTACTTCTTCATTATGCAAGCTTGTTGTATGAAATATTTATGAGAGTAAGAATAAGAGATTGATAGAGTTAGAAAGAACCTAAGACACTACGAAGTTCAAATGTTATGCAAGTCATGAATCCTGTGTACAAAATCTCTGACATAGGGCTCCTCTAGTTTTCACTTGAAGACCTTTAGGGAAAGGGACCTCAGCTCTGAAGAAATTTCTTTCCATTTTGGGGGGGAGTCAATTTATTTTTTTTTTCTATTCTTTTTTTATTATTATTATTTTAGAGGGGGGAAGGCAGGGCAATTGGGGTTAAAGTGACTTGCCCAAGGTCACACAGCTAGTAACTGTGTCAAGCATCTGAGGCAAGATTTGAACTCAGGTCCTCCCAAGTCCAGGGCCAGTGCTCTACTCACTGCACCACCTAGCTGCCCGGGGGAGTCAATTCAAATGACTAGGAAGTTTTCTCTCACATTGAGCCAAAATGTATTCAGGATCTATTTTTCTGCAAAATGACTATGGAGGAGAGAGTGAGGCTGGTTCCTATGCACAGCCCTACCTCACTTAAATCCAATTCACTTGCAAATCTTGACATAACCTTCCTGAGGTCATGATCCTCTTTGAGAAGGAAGAACAAACAACAATCAATAATCTGTGAGTAGTAGTACCTGTCTACTGGGGACCCAACTGGCCAGCTCCAGTTGGGCAACACAGCTCCCTCCCTCCATCCTTTCCTTGCTTGCTTGCTTCCTTCCTTCCTTCCTTCCTTCCTTCCTTCCTTTCTTCTTCTCTCCCTCCCTCCTCTTCCTCTGTCCACATAGGGAAATATACCCTTACCTGCTAGTGCTCTGCCCAAAGGAATATAAATTTTGATCCCTGAAACCCTGCAAGACATCTTGCGGTTTATGGGCTAGATTTCTTTTTTTTAAGGACCCTGCCTTAAACCCAAATCACTCAGGCTCTCATTGATGGGTCAACAATAGGTCCCAGCCAAAGTCTCATTTGGTCACTGTTTGGGCTCTGATGGTTCAGAGTAAGCGTAAATAGCAATTGTTTCTGTTTTGGCCAGAAACCCAGAGAGTCTTTCCCTTTTTTTTAATTTTATTTTTGACTAGGTAAAAGAGGTCATTCTTTCCCTCATTTCTTGTCTAGCCTTAATCACTGAATGGGCATTGCCTCAGACAAACTGAGACCTGGGAAAGATCTTAGCTTAAAAAGTCCAATGTCTCCCACTGCATCTGGGGCCATCTCCAGTTATCTCGATCTTTATCTTGCCACTGGACCCAGATAGCTCTGAAGGAGAGAATGAGGCTGGTGACTTTGCCCAACCCTGCCTCACTTAAATCCAATTCGCTTTCAAGTCATGTGACATCACCTTCCTGATCTCATGGTACTCTTTGAGAACCAAGGACAAACAACAATCTATTGTTTCTAATTCTGTCCTGTAGAGGTAAGCAAGTAGCTAGGTGATGTAGTGGATAGAGTGCTGGACCTGGAGTCAGGAAGATCTGAGCTCTGATCTGGCTTCAGACACTAGCTGTGTGACCCTGGGCAAGTCACTTAACCCTGTTTGCCTCAGTTTCCTCTTCTATAAAGTGAGCTGGAGAAGAAATGGCAAAACCACTCTAGTATCTTTGCCAAGAAAACCCCAAATAATGTCATGAAGAATCAGGCACGACTGAAATGACTGAACAATAGCAAAAAGAGTTAAGCAGAAAAAAGCCTAATCCCACTTCTATATTTTAACCTTTCAAATATTTGAAGACTGCAATCATTTCCCCACTTAGTTTGCTCTTCTTTAAGTTAGCTATCTTTAGTTCCTTTAACTGATCCTCCTATGGTATGATTTAGAGTCTTCTTATCATTCTGGTTGGCTTCCTTTAGAAAAGCTCCAGCTTGTCAAAGTCCTTCCCTAAATAGGAAGCCTAGAATAGAACACCATATTCCCAATAGGGAGTTCTGAATAGGGCAGAATATAGCAAGATTCTTGTTCTATTGATTCAAAGTATGACTGTATTCTCTTTTTTGGCTGCCATATTGCTTCTTGAACTAAAGTGTCTTCAGTTTGCAGTCCACTACAATTTTACAGGATTGAATATAAGAAGGCCAAGTGTAACCAGTCTAGGATTTTCCCAGAAAAGCTGCTTTCTAGCTATATCTCTTATGTCCCAGTTTATGCAGTTTATTTTCTAAACCCAAGTGTAGAACTTTACATTTATCACTATTAAGTTTTATCTCGTTAGCATCATCCCACCTGTCAAGCCTGTCAATATCTTTTTAGATTCTCATTCTGTCATTCAAGGTTATTAGCTTTCCCTCTCACATTCATATCATTATCAAACCTGATAAAAATATCATCATTAAAGCCATTGATAAAAATGTCAAATAGAATAGACGCATTGACAGATTTCTGTAGCTCTCCTTTGGAGACCACCTTACAGGTTGATATAAATACATTAATCTGTACTTTTTGTTTCTCATTGTACAAATAGTTTCAAAGTCACCCATCTGCATTACTCTTTAGCATGAATCTCTCCATCTTGTCCTCAAAGAATGAGAAACTTTGTCAAGTCCTTTCCCAAAATACATATATGCCACGTGACATTCCCTTGATCTAGTACCCTAGCAAAAAATACAAAATACATATACACAAATGCAAAAATACAAAATACATATACACATATATAAAATGCAAAATACATATATATATAAATAAATACAAAAAATACCGTGTGACATTCTGCTGATCTAGGCTTGTAGCCCTTTCAAAAAGAGAAAATGGGGATATTGTGGTAGGACTTGTTCCTAATGAATTCATTTGTGAAGTAATTACCTCTTACCTTTCTAAGGGCCCAGAAACTGTTTCTTTAAGAATCTATTCTAGAATTTTATCCAGCACTGATGTCAAGCTCATGGGCCTATTGCATCTCGAGTATCTTCTTTCTTACTGTTTTTGAAGATTGGGATTTTGATTGTCTCTAGTCCAATGTTACCTCTCCTGTTATCTCTAATCTTTCAAAAGCTACTGACATTCATTCAGCAATCACAATCACAAGTTTTTTGTCTGTTTTGTTTCATTCAATACCTTGGGATATAGTCATTGGTGTGCTGGTAAATGTTTCACAAGTTCCCTGAAAATTTTTATTTACACACACACACACACACATATGTAATATACGTGTATATGTGTGCATATACATGTATATATATGTGTATATATGTATATATATGCAAATCTATATGACACACTTTTCAATCTAATTTGCATCATTAACATTTTCTCTATCAAAGACACTCTTCTTATACTTCTCTCCAGACTTTTCCTCTATATTTACAATTGCTTCCATCTGATACATACTTTTTTAAACATATAATGTCTCTTGATGAGTTCTCTGGGCAGACACATCAACTTCCTTATTCTCACTTTCCCCTTTAATTCCTCAGTGAAGTTAGTTTAGATGGAATCACCAGCATTTTTGTTCTTAAGAGCCTCTTACTCCTTTTTAAAGAAAAGGTTCCCTTTTATAAACTCAGGTTGAGGAATCCTATCTATACCACCTTGAAATCTCTAGAATTGCTCTGCTAAAGTCTAGGAAGCATATTAAACTATAATAATGCTGACATTCATGTGGTTTGTTAAGATTTGCAAAGTATTTTATATACATGTGATCCTTATAATAGTCCTATGAGGTAGAAACTTCAGGTACTATCCCTGTTGTGTAGAAGATGAAAATGATCCTCAGAGAGGATAAATAACTTTCTCTTAGTTAAACAGTTAGTATCAGCGACACATTTTGAACCCAGATCTTCTTGACTCATGAGTTCAGGACTCGAATTGTTCTATATCATGCTCCCTCTCTATATCATAATAAATGTTTCTGTCTTTTTTTTGTTTGTTTCTGTCTTTTTTATCACATACTCTTACACAACATGATATTTTCCTCCCAAGGTTCCTGTCATTTCTAGTTACTGGATAGGATCAAGTGCAGAATAGTTCTACCTTTCATCTATGTCTATGAACATGGAATGTAAAAAGAATATCATCTTGGGAGAGAACTGTGGTAGGGGATGTAGCAGGTGACCTCTTGGGTCCTTTAAAACACTAAGGCCACTTGGACTAAAAAACTAAACACACCAATTAATCTCTCTTTTCTGTTTGGCTTTTATTCAAATGCCTTCTTCTGGGGGTGAGGGGTAGGCAGGAAGAGGAAGATTCCAAAGATATTGTTTCTAGGAAGATACTTTACCTATAGTCCTTGTGCCAGGGTGGGAAATGAAGGGAAGTAGAAGCTACCAGGAGATGAAGGGGTGGGTGTGTGGTGGGGAGGGGTATGTGTGAGGGTGTGTGGGGGGGGGGGCACCAGATATGTAAAAGGGACCAATGCAAATGGGTCAACTAAAACAAATAGTAGAAAACCATTGTCACTCTGGTAGGACTAGCTGCCATAGTTTTTCTTTCTTCCTTGATATTTTGTGAAGAGCCCCAGAGGAATCAACACTATCCTGACCTCTTTGTATCTTGAAACCACACAGACTCTCTTGGTAAACATATTCATTATGCTAATTTAATATTCATCAAGATACTGATTTCAGAAAAATGTTTCTAGATGAAACTTGGAAATTAGGATTTCAGCCCAGGAGAAAAGCATATTACCATTTTTGATGAACTTTCCAAAACACTGTTTAATTTCTTTCCCCTAGGAAAAAAAGTGTGTTTGTTCTTATAGTATCATAGAATACCAGAGACGGATGGGGTAGAGGGGACCTCAGAGAGCATCTACTCTAATCCAGGCTTTAAACAGGAATACTATCAAAAAACATCTCCAGCAAACAACTACCCCAAGCTTTCATGTGATTTCAATGATGGAGAACTAACTACTTCACTACCTGAGATAGCCTGTTCTATTTTTGGAAAACCCTATTTGTTATATTGAGCTGAAATTTACCTCTCTGTTAACACCTATCTATTACTCCTAGTTGTACCAAACAGAACACACTCAACCCCTCTTCCTCATGCGACTGTTCGAATGTTTAAAAGCTTCTGTCTTCTCCGCTCTCACAGTCTTCTTTTCTCTAGGCTAATCATTCTCACTTCCTCTAACTGATCATCATATGACATGGTTTCAAGTCTCTTCAGCAATATAGTTGCCCTCCTCTGGGCTTTTGCAATTTGCCAATGTGCCTCCTAAAATGTGGTGCTTAGAACTAACCACAAGACACTGCATATAGCTTGACCAGGACAGAATTAAGTGGGAATATTATCTCCCTAATTTTGGACACTATACCTCTGTTAGCACATATTGATTATCTGTATGAATGGAGGGTGGCAGCAATGATAGAGTTAGTGAATGTGGGAAAAATAATATCTTGCATTTATATAATGACCACTTATCTTATTCTTTACAATAATTATATGAGGTAGGTATTGCCTTTATTTTATGAAGGAGGAGATGAAATATGGAGAGAGGATGTGACTTATTTGAGGCCATACAGTAAGGGGCAGAGCCAGATTTCAAACCCAGGTCACTCTGACTCCTAGTCTGGTATCCTTTCCACTGGACCAGTGGATAATGTTGACTATGAATTAGAAGGAATAGTGGAAACTAGGACTAGAAAGATAAATTAGAGCGACATTATGGAGGGTCTTCAGTAGGAACTCATGCATGTCATGCTACACATTTAGAAATTAGTGGAAAGAGGAGAGAAAGACTAAAGCATCTGTCAGGTTGTCAGTTATAAACACCCTTGAGTTAAGATTAATGTCATTCTAACATGTTTGTTGCCTGACAACTCTAGGAAAAATGCCAGGAGCAGGAGAAGTCCGTATATAACATTTGTTGACCCGGCCAAGGACTTTGATATTGTCAGTTGTAGGGCTTATGGAAGATCATGGTGAAATTTGGTTGCCTAGAGAAGTTCATTAGTGTAGTCTGCCAGTTCAATTAAGGCATGATCATGTGAGTTCTGAATGATAGATGATGCTTTCACACTGTCCTGGGCACCAATGGAATGAAGAAGGGTTGTGTGCTTGCTCTCATGCTGTTTTCTGCAATGTTGTCAGGCACTTTTGCCAAGGATGAAAACAACATAAAGGACAACTACTGCGTTCATGGTAAACTACTTAATTTGATAAGGCTACAAGCCAAGACTAAAATGAAGGGAGAGTTGGTGTGCAACTTTTTGCTTGCAGATGATTGTGCACTTAATGCATTCTCTGCGGTTGAGAAGAAAAACAGTATGAATCAAATTCTCTGTTGCTTATGCTAATTTTGGTTTGACAATCAACACCAAGAAAACAAGTTCACCAACCAATATTACACCATTCATTTGTGAAATCATTGGCCACAGCAAATGGAGAAATTTTGAATGCTATAGATAAGGTCACTTACCTTGGCATTATACTTCCCAGAGATGTACACATAGATGGTGAGGTTGATGCATGAATTGCCAGAGGTAGCTCAGTGTTTGAGAGGCTCTGAAAGAAAATGTGGGAGAGAAGAGTATTAGGCTGCTCACCACGCTGAAGGTCTACAGAGCCATTGTGCTGACTTCATGGTTGTAGACCTGTGAAACCTGGACAGAGTCTAACAGCACCATGCTGCATAATTGAACCACTTCCATCTGAATTGTCTTAGGAAGATTCTGAAGATCACCTGGCAAGATAAGGTACCAGACACCGAAGTCTTCTCTCAAGCTGAACTGCCAAGCATTCTAACTATTGTGGAAGAGTGCAACTTTGATAGGCGGCCATGTAGTTCGAATGCCAAATGTATGCTTGCCTAAAAGATTATTTTATGAAGAACTCACACAAAGCAAGTGCGCACATGGATGTCAGAAGAAGTGGTATAGGGACACTTTCAAGGTCACTATGAAGAATTTTGGAATCAACTGTGAGACATGGAAGACTGACACAGCACCTCCCAGCATGGCATGTACACACCAAAGAAAGTGCCGTGCTCTATGAGCAAAGCAGAATTGTAGTGGCACAAAGGAAATATGAGATGTGCAAATCTAGAGACAGCTCCATCCCAAATGTTCAAATGGACTGTTTGTGCCCAACCAGTGGTAGAGCCTTCTAAGCTTGTATTGGATTGATCAGCCATAGTTGAACACACTGTGCCCTGACCTCAACATCATGATGTCACTGGTCTTGACAACAACATCAACAGAAAATCTTCCCCAGAAGTGATCGTTAACAATGCAAGTAAAATAGGACGGTAATATTTTATGGCTATGGTGGAGGTCTTGACTTAAGGTAGAAATGTGGAAATCCAATGCCATGAGTCAACAGAGAATCTAGAAAAAGAAGAAGAGAGTACAAATTTGGCCATGTATATCTAGTTTGGGTGGAGGTGGAAGAGACAGAGATAGGCAGAGTAGGGAGAGCGAGAGGAAGACAGAGATAGAGAGGAGAGACAGAGAGGAAGAGACAGAGTCCAAGAGGGAAAGAAACAAACATAGAGAGACAAAAACCAAACCTTATACTAAAGCGACGTAAATATCTAAACACTTGTAAAGTGTATTCTTTATAGCAGAAAAAAATGTGTCAATCAAGCTCTAAAATTATAACTTTATCATTTTCTTCTCTGCAATGCCACATCTCTGCCTGGGACACTGAAAGGCTAAATCCAGGAACATGTAGCCATTATATATGAAAGATGGGAATTAAACCCAAGTTTTCTTGACTTCAAGGCTGACTATTACATCAAGTTTTGTTGCTGGTTAGTCATTTTTAGTCATGTCCGTTTGGGGTTTTCTTGGCAAAAATACTGGAGGGGTTTGACATTCGCTTATTCAGGTCATTTTATAGGTAAGGAAACTGAGGCAAACAGGGTTAAGTAACTTGCCCAGGGTCAACCAGCTAGTAAGTGTCTGAGGCCAGATTTGAGCTCAGGAAAATGAGTCTTTCTGACTCCAAACCTGACTGCTGTGGCACCTAGTTGCTCAGTTACCTCTCCTTAGTCCTTAATAGTGTGAATCATTTCATTCGGACCTGGTCATCTCCAACTGAATGTCTGAGAGAGATAAGTACTTGAACCTCTAAAGCTGAGCATGGTAGAAGCACATGTGATAAATCAAGTCATAGCAGCTTTCCAGGCCCTTCCCAAAGTTTGCCATCCCATCAACAACATTGTAGCTTTAATTAATCAGTGGACATTTAATGCAAAGAACAATGAAATTTAGGATATTATGTTCACCTTTCTGATTATGCTTTGTTTAGACTTACTGCTAGATTGTAAACTTCTTGAGGACAGGCACTATTTAATTTTATCCTGTATCCTCAGCACCTAGCATGATATCTGACACATAGTGGGCATTTAATAAATGAAATTAATTAAATATCAAAAAACCTTGCTAGGCAGGGAGGAAATGGAGTATACAATTGTCCTGGAATTAAAAAAATACAAGTGGATAATTCATAACAGACAGTAGAGAATTGACATTTAGATTTTAGAGCAGAAGATTCCAACTTTTTTGGTATGCATACTCCTGCCAAGATTTCAGCAAACCTTCCCATACCTCCTACTTAATATCAAAAGAAATAAATTCTGGTTTGCCATCCATAGAAGAAATAAAATTAATTTTTCAGAAGAAAAACTTTATTTGGTATATAACAACACTTTTTTAGTATCTTATACTTGTTAAGTGTTTATCAGAACACACATAAATTAGTAAGGTCCCTGATTCTATTTTTTGTTCACCAACAGTTTTATTCACAGTATAGTTTTTGAAACAGATAACCACATAACAGGTTTACGCTTCAATTTGTTTCTTGCTTTGGATTTGAGAGCAGGACAAAAAATCCTGATCCACAGAGGTAAATTGTTATAAGTGGGATCAAAGACTGATGAGTGTACGTAGTAGGTGTACACTAAGTTTCTCCAGTCAATGGATTCATATCTCCGGCTCCTAGCATAGTACCTGGTATAGAGAAAGTTCTTAATAAGTACTTGACTCTTTGATAACCTCATTGATCGGTAATCTGTTTAGAGTTTCTAGGTATTGTGGAATCAGTTAGCTCATATTTTACTGGGCCTTTGCTCATTTCTTCCAGCTCAATATGAAAAAACAGTTTCCTATCCAGAGCTCATTCCTTTGATTTTGGTCAGTAGGAATTATATCTTCAACTTTCTTTCAAAATTTTTAGATGTGCTATTTCTTATGTGCTCTACTTCCCACCCATCCTCCTTACTGTTCTCTCTCCAATCCATAAACCTTTTCAACACTATTTTTGGAATATTTCAATAGGATAACGTAGTTCTTTGCCAAATATTCCCCATCTCCCCTTGATAAGCTTCTTGTGCCCCTTGAAGGGCACAAGGTATAGGGTACCCCAGGTTGGGAATCCCTGATTTGGACTGTTTTGTCATTATCATCATAATGATGATGATGATGATGATGATGATGATGATGATAGCTAGCATTTTAAGTGTTAACAATACCAGGTACTATGCTAAGAGCTTTTATTTTCTTTTACAATTATTATCTCATTTGATCCTTACAACAACCCTAGGAGGTAGGCACCATTATCATCCCCATTTTACAATTGAGGAAACTGAGGCAAACAGAGATTAAATGGCTATAAATAAGGTGGATTTTAGTGTAAGGTGGCTTTTACTGTGTGTAAAGTGGATTTTTGTTATTTTTCTTAGAGTTCAGTTTCCCGGGATCCATAGCCATAACAATCTCTATTCCCCAGACTCATGGTTCAAAACATCTCCACCATGCTTGCACAGCATTATATAATGATAAATAATATAAACATTTATGCTTAAATTGCAAACATCCATTGCAACTGCACAGTGAGATACAGGAATGAGGTGATGTAAACCTGTGAGGCTATTGCTGGCAATATGCCTTCTTTGTCTATTGCCCTATAAAGAAGGTGGTCACTGGTCAGTGAGTTGGGGAACCCTTAGGATTGAATGCACAAGCTAGAATACTGTGTGCCATGACTGGCCCCCGTCAAGGCTTGAGGGGAATCTGTGTTTACCTCACCTGACCCCCACTGAGGCTTGAGGGGATTTAGAGGAATGAACAAATTGTGCCTGTCTCGATTGACCCCATCTAGACATAGGGGTAGTTGTCCCACCTCTTCTCACCAGACTCTGTATGAGTGCTGTAGGAGTGGGGCTTCCATTATCAGCAACCCTTTTGAGAAGACTAGACTAGAATAAAGTAAGACTATTAACACCTTTGAAGCTATCTTTCCTATCTGGACAGATCAAGAGTGATCCTGTGCTGGTAGCCATCCTTGTGTTCTAGTGTTATCTGTCTTACAGTGGCTACCCAGGATCGCTTAGTTAATAAATGCTTAACTCAGGTCTGTCCTGACTTTAGCCCACAGTTCTATCCATTGCACCACCTAAATGTCTTATTTTTTTTTATTGTTCTGTTTTCTGACCAATTTTTCTCATTCATCATTCCCTGTAATTCTTTTCAGACCTGACCACTACCTCCAGAGAGTCCAAGGTACCTCAAGAAGGTAATGGAGAGTGGCAGCTGTGAGAGGTGTCCAGCCGAGGGGATTTGAGGAGGACCTGTAGGTAAAGGCCTGGCTACCACACAGTGATGTGGGAAAGGACCCCTTTAAAAAATTTGCATGCCAGGAAAATGTTGAGTACAACTAATTAAGATTTTCTAAACCTCCTTGTTTACTCAGTACCAAATCCCTTTGGCTTCTAAAATTCAGACTTCACTTCTCACTAGACTCTCTGGATTTGATCATGCCCCTGGTTTAGATTTAGGTTTCCTCTTCAGTCATTACTACTGCTTTAGGCCTGTTAAGCTCCATGATAGACAAATCTGGCCACAAACATTAACTTCGACTTCAAATATCACTACCAAACACTATTGTTTGAGTCTTAGTTCTAAGGTCTGCCCACTGATCTCATATTCCTGAGCTAGAATATTTTAGCTGACCCTCTTCCACATCCCTGCTCTGTGGGAAGGTTTCTGTTAGTGACCCCTCATGACCAAAATAAAACAAGATTAACCACCATGTGATTAGGTTGCCTAGACCTAAGAAGTGGGTATCCATGACTCAATTCTATTCAGCTGACAGAATCACAGAATATCATTATTGGAAGACACCTTGTATGCCGTCTAGTCCTGGTTAAGAATGACCTTTGATTCAGGTGTGCTCCAGATTTTGCTTGAAAACTTCCAGTGAAAAGGAATCCAATACTTCCTGAGATATCCCACTTTTGGATTACCTTGATTATTTGTTAGCAATTTTTTAAAGTACTTTTTTTTCAATTTGTTAATAATTATTGTTACTATCAGTTTTTACCAATCAATTTCAATCAATCCTCTAATGGCATGATCTTGGGGCCCTTCACCATCCTGGTTGCCCTCCTCTTGTGGTCTCCATCTTGTCAAGGGCCTTTCCCCAAAAAATGATATCTGAAACTGAGTACAGTGGTCTGACCAGGTGAGAGTCAAGCTAAAATATCCCTTCCCAGTCCTGGAGGAAAAAGTCTCTCTTCTTCAGTCTAAGATCGCTTTTATTTGTGTTTGTCTGGGCTGCCATATCATGTTGAGCTCACATAGCAGGTCTTTCATTTCCCCTACTCTTCCCCACTGGTAACATTTCATGCCATACACCTTGAGTGTTAGCTGGCCTGATGGAGTTTGTTGGTGCTCTGAATGACATGTAAGATAATACTCGGATTTGACCAATTAAAACTTTGTAAGTGCTGCCTGTTGGGGTAGCAGTCGCTACACAAGAATCAAGAACCTTGCTGCCATTGCTTATGTTTGGAATTTGTTATTGTTGTTCATAACTTGGGTTGTGAACATTATAGTTTACTTATTTCCTTTCAATTCAGGGACATTGTGGAGAGGAAACAGGTAATTAAGTGAGTGGGAGAAACCAGTCCTCAGGGTGGTTACAACTGGATATAGCTGACAAGATGAAGGTCAGCCAGCTAGTGAGTTTGCAAAGTTTACAAATACACATATTATACAGCAGAACAGCTAAGATGCTATAACACAGATACAAGTGCTGTAGAGATCATGAACAAAGATAATCAACATGTGCTCAAGGATCAACAGGAAAGACTTTATGGAGGAGATGGCATAGGAGCTAGGTCTTAAAGACATGGTAGGCTTTATACAACTGAGGAGGGAGAATATTTTGCACAGAACATTATGAGCAAATAGTGGAGGCGGGAAAGCCTAGGGGAACACATTTAAAGAGCTGTTTAACTAGGGTGTAAATTATTCATACAGGGAAGAATGAGAGACAGGACTGGAAAGACAAGTTGGAGCCATATATTAAAGAAGGTCTTGAATATCATGTTAAGGAGTTGGAAATCTATTTCTTAGGCATTAAATTCATGCCAGTGTATCTTTGTTGTAGATTTTATCTGATTTTACCACTGAACATCAGACCAAGGTGTGACTTAAAATAATGAAACAGATTATATATGGCATATTTGTGGCCCAGGTTCATTGTTTTATAGTTATGCCATGTATTGCCAGCCTTCGTAGTTTGTACCCTGTGCCATAGGGTTGTGTGTTGAGGAAGCATTGGCCACAGGACTGTGGCCTTGAGAGAGCACTTTCCCCTCACTGCCAACAACAGCTTTCTAGTCAATCTTGTTTCTTGTAATCCTTCTATTTTTCTGCTTCCAAGTCAAGTCAATAGCAGGTCTTTCATTTCCTCCGCTGTTTCCCACTGCTAACATTTCATGCCATACACCTTGAGTGCTAGCTGACCTGACAGAGTTTATTGGTGATTTTCAAAGCTGCTATGAATGACATATAAGACAATACTTGGATTTGGCCAATTAAAACTTTGTCAGTGCTGCCTGTTGGGGTAGCAGTCACTACACAAGAATCAAGAAACTTGCTGCCATAGCTTATGTTTGGAATTTGTGGTTGTTGTTCACAACTTGGGTTGTGAATTTGCCCATGAAGCAGTAAACCAATATGCCTTTTATTTACTTTAAAATGCCAGGGCAGATGGGACACTAAAAGGATAAATTGAAAATTAATTCTACAATTAGGATGTAGAGTAACCGAAAGCCTTGGGACTGAAGGCTTCATGCTATTTCCCCTGGCTACTTGTTGTTCAGTCACTCAGCCACGCCTGACTCTTCATGACTCATGGATCATAGCTTACTATGATCCATACTTACTTCTATTTTCTGCTATCTCCCAAAATCTGTCCAAGCTTATGTTTGTTGCTTTCATGACACTATCTGTTCATCTTGTCCTCTGCTGTCCCCTTTTTCCTTTTGCCTTCAATCTTTCCCAACATCAAGGTCTTTGCCATCTAATTCTGACTTCACTAAGTAACCAGATATTTGTGGCAGCAAAACACTTAAGAAATACTATTTCTGTAGCCTTTTTCTATTAGTTGGAAGGGAGTGCAGTGGCTTACTTCAGAAGGCACTAACATTCATGAATCATAAGGGTATCATTTATAATAATTTATAATAACAATAGCTATGATTTACATATCTATTATTTTATTATTTATTATTTTGCAGCTTTAAGGTTTCCCAAGTGCTTTACAAATATTATCTTATTTGAACCTCAAAATAATGCTGGGTGTTAGGTGCTATTGTAATCCCCATTTTACAGGTGAGAAAACTTGAGGCAGACAGAGATTAAGTGACCTGTTTCACAGAACAAATCCTTTTATTAAGGTGATTTGTTCTGTGAGGTTTGGATTCAGTCAAAGGGCCACACTGGTGGACCTAGAGGGCCACGTGTGGCCTTGAGGCTGCAGGTTCCCCACCCCTGGGCTATACATATATAGTCATATTAAACATATTTCCACATTGGTCATGTTGTGAAAGAAGAATCAGAACAAAAGGGAAAAACCACAAAGAAGAAAAAAAATAAAAAAGAGAAAATAGTATGCTTCAATCTGCATTCAGATTCTATAGTTCCATCTCTAGATGTGGATAGCATTTCCATCATGAGTTTTTTTGGAATTATCTTAGATCATTGCATTGCTGAGAAGAGCTAAGCCTATCAAAGTTGGTTATCGCACAATGTTGCTGTTACTCCATCCAATGTTCTCCTGATTCTATTCACTTCACTCAGCATCAGTTCATGTAAGTCTTTCCAATTAATTGATGTTTTAAAGGAGAAGAGAAAGGAAAAGAGGGCAGAGGAGGTCAAGGAAGACAGCAATGATACTTGAGATTCATTTCCATGCAGATTTCTGAAAGCTGAATAAAGGCATTATTTTTTTTTTTTTGCTTTTTGGCAGGGCAATTGGGGTTAAGTGACTCACCCAAGGTCACACAACTAGTACATGTGTCAAGTACCTGAGGCCGGATTTGAACTCGGGTCCTCCTGACTCCAGGGCCAGTTCTCTACTCACTGTGCCACCCAGCTGACCTGAATAAAGGCATTATTAAAAAGAACCAAAGTGCTTCTCTCTCTTGGTCACAGCAAATCTTAGCTCTGAAACAAAAATTATTTCATTAGTATGTTTTACAACATGGTCGTCAAGGGATGCTTTCAACAGCCAAAGTGGAAAAAAAAGAAAGAATTCTGACAAATCATTCCATCATTGACAGTTCCTCAAAGAGGGCACATGAAAGTGACATATGATGGAAGAACAGTGGGCTTGAAATCAGAAACCCTGAGTTTAAGACACAGCTCTGCACGGGGACAGCTCATCTCTAAAATGTGGACAATAATACTCATATTTCCTACCTCACGGAGTTGTTATGATGCTAATACTTTGTAAACTGTAAGTTGTCATATAAATGTGAGCTGTTGTTATTTGTTAAGTGAACATATGGTATGCCCATGGTAAGTGTTGATGAAGATTCAGAAGCGTGGGATACTGAATTCCATGCATCATTCTTTGTTTTTAGAAAGCTGACATAAAGGAATTCCCTGCTCAACTTGATGGATGTATGGAGGGACGAGCAACTTCCTATGGAAGACATGGGTGTGGCTCTTGGTAATTCTTGGAGGATGAGTCTTGGTGATTACAGGTCAATTGGTTGGGATGATATTATGAGAGTGGCTACCCTTTGTGCTGGTCTATAAAAGGAGTCTTCATTGAAGGCTTGGTCTCTTTTTGTCCATTTCACCATGTCTCTGACAGATTGATGTAGATGTCAGAGCAGACTGCCTTCAGGAACTCTTGAACTTCAGCTTTCTAATGAGGCAGCCCCCAATGCTGGTGCTTCTAAGAACAGCCTCCATTACTTGATTAAAAAACTCAACTTAGGGGTGCTTCTCACAAGATATCCTGGGTAAATACTAGAAACTTTAGTATCTGACACATTTTACTCCTCTCAAAAGTGCCCTTAGCTCTGAATGTGAGTATTCAGGCTAACAAAAACACTAAACAAAGAAACGTTTTTAGTCACATGCAGCGCCCCCTCTGGGCTCACTCCTCCAATTTGTCCTCGGATTCTAGGGGTGACCCTGGGGGTTGCCATCCTCTTGACACTACAGCTTGCAAACTGCCACTGGTATGCAGCAGATCAATTACTTGTTGGGTTGTTATTTTGTTTTTGTTTTTAAAGAAAGGCATTTATTCAAATCGAACAGGAAGCACAGTAGTTACAAAGTATTTCCTTCAAAACCTGAGGTATACGCTTCCAGAAATACACATTGAGTCTAAGGGTTAGCACAGACTTAGAGTATAGTGCTAGTGAGTCACACATGTAAGGGACACACTTGGATAAGGAACTTCACAACTTGAGGGTTTTAATGTCCTTCCTTTCAATGACAGTCCACATGTTGAAGTTTAGGGGTGCTGGGACCCCAAAAAAGTGACACGCGGGCCTGCATGAATGAAATCGACCCAAGCATTCTTTCAGCCAAAGAAAAAACAGTTTGTTAAAGATCTGTCATATTGTGTAGACTCTTAAGGAATCTGAGCATTTGTATTGCTAATGCCAGGAGGCCAAGCTGAATCTGAACCTTTATGATGCTTGTATTGACAAGCAGGCCAGAATGAGTCCCAGCACCTTCATGGAGGCAAGATGGATCTAGGGGTGGCCAAGTCATCTGGGATGACTGGAGAAGGAGTCTAGGGAGGATCTTGATGGGAGTGGCCAGTAGACTGGGATGACTGGAGGTCTGACTCCAGGAACCATAGGATTGAGTGGGAAGTAGGGGAAGACGATCTGGAGATAACAGAAAATGGAGGGCTAGGCTAGGTTAAGAGTAACAGAATTGGGCATAGCCATAATTAATTGCGTATGGTCTCAAGCAAAAGCAAAATCAAGTGGAAAGATTCAAGGAGGGTACAAAGTGGGGTTCTCCAGGACCCATAGACAAATGGGACTTATTCTTTTGGGGTAAGGGGCAAAGATCTCAGCTTGGGCCTGTACCCCATCACATAAAGGGTTCATGGTGGAGGAACATGGCCCAATAGCAGTGTATGAGTTGCTCTGCTACTCAGCCTGGCTTTCATCTCTGAGTACAGCATCTTTGCCAGATGGATAAATCTGCTGGTAGCCTAGGCTAAGAAGGTGGCTTGACTGCTGGATTGTCTCTTCACTAGCCGTGGCTGATGTTGGGTTGGACCAAGAAGGTTAATCAGCTGTTGGGCCACTGTGATGGTGCTGGACCAAATTCCTCAGCCACTGGGCTCTTCACAGGGTGGAATGATGGGTGAAATGACCCATTGGTTTCCCTGGACTCACTCTTCACTGGGTAGCTACAGTTTTCACTAACTCCAGTCTTTGGTCAGCTGGATGTTACAGGGCTCCTTTCAGCTCAAGTTCCACTATGCTTTTTCAGCAAGGACAGCAATCCTTAGCTTAGAATTGGCAGAAACCTCTTCTTTCACTGTCAGGGACTCAGCTCTGAGTTTTGTCACCTCAAGGCAGGAGACAGAAGAAGTATAGCTTTTCCTGGTTTACAATCCTTCCTGGTTCAGAGGTGGTACCCCTCACTGAGGGACTCTCCCTATATCATAATCATTGGTCCAGTTATATTTCTCAGGTTCCTGTGGAGTTTTATGTAGGTGACCAAGGCTGCCAGCACCCTTGGTCAGTTTCATTGCTCTGCTGGCTCTGTAATATGCAGTTGAGCTATTCAAACACTAAATCCTTTATAAGGTGTGCAGTACTTTCTTTACATCCATCGTAAAGAACTTTCCCTTTAGATTTCAACATCATGCCTTTTGCTTCCTCCAGCTTTCAACTTTGCATACCTCTTATGGTCAGTCACTCAACAAGTATTTATTAAATGCCTACTCTGTGCCAGGCACTGTGCTAAGCACTTGAGATAAAAAGAAAGGCAAAAAATATAATAGATTTGAAGTTTCACATACTATCATTTCTTAAAAAAAATTTTTACCATAGAAATGCTTGTTCTATTTCTTAAGTTCAGAATAAAATAAATATTTTTTTTTAAAAAAGCAACAACAACCTAGTACCTGCTCTTAAGGAGCTCACAGTCTGATGGGGAAGACAGCATACAAACAACTAAATAGCAAGGAGGCCAGTGTTACTGGATTGCAATGTACGTAGGGGTGGGGTGGGTATAAAGTGTAAGAAGACTGGAAGGGTAGGAAGGGGCCAATTTATGGAGGGTTTCAAAAGCCAAACAGAAGATTTTATATTTGATTCTGGAGGTAATAGAGAGTGCCAGGTATTTGATTGAATAGGGTGTTAACTTGGTCTGATTTGCAATTTAGGAAAAACAACTTGACAGCTGAATGAAGGATAGACTGGAGTGGGGAGAGAGTCTAGGCAGGGTGAACAACCAGCAAGCTAGTGCAATAGTTCATGTAGGAGATGATCAGGACTTTCTCCAGGGTGGTGGAAATGTTAAGGGAGAGAAGGGAGTATGAGGTGCTATGAGGTAGAAAGAGGTGCTATGAGGTAGAAAGAGGCAGCTAGGTGGCACAGTGGATAGAGTACTCATCTTCCTGAGTTCAAATCTGGCCTCAGACACTTACTAGCTGTGCGACCCTGGGCAAGTCACTTAACCCTGTTTGCCTCAGTTTCCTAATCTGTAAAATGAGCCGGAGACAGAAATGGCAAATGACTCTAGTATCTTTGCCAAGAAAATCCCAAATAGGGTCATGAAGTCAGATACAATTGAGAATGCTGAATAGCAAATAGAAGTGAAAAGGCTTAGCAATTGATTGGATATGGGGGTTGAAAGAGAGTGAGGAGTTGAGAATGATATCTAGGTTGTGATTCTGGGTGACTTGAGGGATGAT
Source organism: Trichosurus vulpecula (assembly GCF_011100635.1). Classification (NCBI taxonomy): domain Eukaryota; kingdom Metazoa; phylum Chordata; class Mammalia; order Diprotodontia; family Phalangeridae; genus Trichosurus; species Trichosurus vulpecula. Next base: position 183,859,408 of record NC_050573.1, on the reverse strand, counting down.
GATACCCTTGTCAGTAATAGGGAGTTAAGAAGAGGGGAGGGTTTAGGGAGAAGAGGAGTTCCACGCTGATGTTGAGATTTATGATGAATTTAAGATATCTATGGGACATGTAATTAAAGAGATCTAAAAGGCACTTAGAAATGTGAGACTGGAGGTCAGGAGAGAGGTCAGGACTGAACAAATACATCGAGAATAATCTTTATAGAGATGATAGTTGAATCCATGGAAGTCCATGAAAAATAATATTGAGAGAGAAGAGAAGAGGGGCCCAAGAGAGAGCCTTGATTAGCAGTTGTGACCTAGATAAAGAGTCATCAAAGTGCTTGAGAAACAAGCAGAGAGGTAGGAGCAGAACCAGGAGAAAGCAATGCCAGGAAAACCTAAGAAGAACAGAGTATCAAGGAAAAGAAGATGATAGTGCCAGAGGTTGCAGAGAGGTCATGAAGGATGAGAACTGATAAAAGGCCATTGGATTTGGTGGTTCAATGATTCCAAATGAAGAGGAAAGAAAGAAGGAGGGGATGAGCTAATATTCAAGTCTTAAGACAGACATGAAAACTCTCCTTTATTTCCACAGAGACCTTCTACAGCCCTTCTGACTGGCTGCATTATTCTTGCCCTGTGCAGGATGGGTCACTAGAACATTAGAGAGGAGCACCTCTCTATAACTTCTTTGGCCCTGAGATGAAACAAACTCATAGTACCAAGGAATGGCAAGGTCTAGGTTGGCTCTGGGTCTCATTGCTACTTGGCTCAGGCCCTTCCCCTAGTCCTTGGTTCCATGATGCATCAACCTGTCTTCCTCCTATTTGTAAAGGGTTTAGCACAGTAGTTGGTATGTAGTAGGTGCTTAATAAATGCTTATTCCATTCCCTTCTCCCTCCCCTTTGATGTTTCATCCCTTCACTCTCAGTTTGGCTCTTCTATCTGGTAATGGATGATTTCTTGGGGGGAGGGGGTAGAGTCCACTTCATACAACAACTTTCAGCACAAGCCACAGTCCTGGTCCTTCTGTAGCTCTGCATCTCTATCTCATGTTGACTCCCATTCATCCAGTCACTGGCTCCAGATCTGTGCAGCAGAGCTTTCCATCCGGGTCTTCCTTTCAAGGTCTTTGTGGTCCCTCTTAAATGTTCTTGTGAACGTTCCCTGGGATTCCTCCTTCCACAGCTCTTGTCAGAGTTGGGGGTGGTAGTGCTGTGCTTACCTGATTTCTTTTAGCATATGTCTGATCCATGTATATAGCTAATAATCTACTACAGCATGGTCGTTGTTTGGTTGTTTCAGTCATCTCTGACTCTTTGTAACTGGAGCGGTTTGCCATTTCCTTCTCCAACTCATTTTACAGATGAAGAAACTGAGGCAAACAGGGTTAGTGACTTGCCCAGGGTCACACAACCATTAAGTGTTTGAGGCCACATTTGATGAGTCTTCTTTGACTCTGGGCCTGGCACTCTAGCCACTTACTACCTAGCTGTCCCTATTATAGCATACAGCTCCTCTTTTAAAGATTGAGTTCAGTTTTTAAAGTAATTATCGAGCACCTCCTATGTGTTTAGCACTGTACTAGACTAATACAGGAAAAAGATACTAAAGTTATTTTAAGCATCGGCAGAGATACCAATTTCTTATATGGTTTCAAAACTCATCTGTAATCATCACCCTGGTAGATACTGCCACCAAACATTTGCATAAATATACGCTGATAACATAGGCTTTTATAGCCCTTGGAGAAATGGTGCTGTAAAAAATTCCTACTCAAATCAATTAATTTCCTACTATGGTCCCAGAATGCCCAGCATGTGTCCTCGGCATTCACAAGTTACACTGAAATATCTACAATACAATGAGGAAGGAACCAAACCACAGGGCAATGAATGCCTATTAATGTGCACAATAGAGCCAGGTAGCTTGATCCTCATGAATCCTCTTAAACAATACCAAACTTTAAGGAGCCATGGAGAGGCTAGTCACACGGCAGTGGAACATTTCTTGTGGGAGAGGCTGTTGTGAAAATTAGATACATATAGAAATTTTCAGAGTTGGCTTTAAATCCACACAGCAACTACAATACAATGTATACCTGGCTCTCTTCCCTCTAGCCATCCCTACTGGGTTTGAATGCTTGGTGGGCTGCCAAATGAAGATTAATCTCCCACAAGATATTTTGTAATTCTTTGGCTCACTGAGGTGAACTAAGGACATAACTTTACCTTTAGATATCATATTAATTAGTGTGTTCTGTGAACTCTTTAAAATGTCCATGGGATCATGGGCTTCAGAGTTAGAAGAAATTTTAAAGATCATCTAATCCAATCAATTCATTTTACAGGTGAAGAAACTGAGGTCCAAATAGAGGTGGTGACTTACCTAAAGTCATACAGGTAGTAGTTCATAGCAGAGCCAGGAATCAAATTCAAGTTATAATATTGTTGAAGTTTAGGGGTGTTGGAGCCCTGAAATAGCAACATGTGGGTCCTGGCCAAATGAATTTGACCCAAGCCTTCTTTTAGCCAAAGACAAAGTTTATTAGAACAGCAATAGAGAGTGGGTGTGATTCTAAAACTCTGCCACATTAGCCAGACTCTTAAGGAATCTGAGTACCTTAATGGAGCCAAGATGGATCTTACATACAAAAAGACTGTGGGAAGGATCTAGGAGTGGCCAAGTAGTTTGGGGTGACTGAGAGGTAACAGAGAAGGGCTGGGAACCCCAGGCACCTGAGCCATGTAGGCAAGGGACAATGGGGTCTAGACAGGCGCAAGGGTGGGAAGCTGGGGTGGGGGGATCCAGAGGTAACAGACAATGAAGGCTGGGCTAGGTTAGGGATAACAGAGAACTGGGAGATTGGTATAGGCTACAATGAAAGGCCAGTTGACTGGGATGGGTCCATGCCTCAGGCTAACACCAGAAACTTGACCAAGTGAGAGAATTCAAGGAGAGTTGGGGGATGGGGAAGGGTTTCTAGGCCCTGTACTGGGTCAATATGACTCTAAGTCCAGTCATATGGATACCAGGGAATTCAGGAATTCAGGGAAAATAAATCAAAGTTTTCATTAGGAAAACTTCTGCTTGTATCAAGTGAATTTATTCAAACTTATTAGTAATATTGATATGGTGGGAGGAATTGCCTTCCTTCCCCATATTGTATGTACAGACAGTCACTAAATTATAAGCTAGTTAAATATTTTCTGTAGCAACAAGGTTATACATGGTGATTATGCTCCCAGACTAACCCCTCGAGAATCTCCGTAAATCATAATAAGCCTATTTCAATGAAAAATGGCAGAAAATGTTTTTGCAATATTAGCAATTAAAATGAATAAAAAATAAAATAAAATTGAAAATACATTTTGAATACTGTTGCTTGAGAGGAAAAAGAAGCAATATGGAACAGTAGAGTTTGTAGTCAGGAAGACCTGGATTCAAATTTTGCTTCTGACACTAACTGTAGTACTCTAGACGTTTATCTCAGCTACCTCTCTAGGAGTTATCTCTGGAGGTATCAAACACTGTATAGCTTGCCTGCAGCCCACAACACTCCTGAGTGTAGCCCAAACCCAGATTAAAATGTAATTGGGAAGTATTTCACAAAATAAATAAAAAACACACTAGAATATGATAATGTTAATATGTGATTTTCTAAGGCAATATGTGGCCCACAGGGATCCTTATTCATAGATTTGTGACCCCTATTTCTATTTGACTTGGACATCACTGTCTTAAGCCCTATATAGCTTGCATGGAGGAAGTGGCCCTGCTGATTAAATCACAGAAAAAGCAGAGGGGATTAGAGGAGCTAGATGGAAATTTTTAGAGATATATTGAAGATTCTTTGACCAGTTTGGGGGTTTTTTAAAGTTCTTTATTATGTGAATTTTCACTTCAAGACACAGGATTTTCATTTTCCTACATAAGGCTATTTATGTATATGTGTGTACGTGTATATTATAGCACCCTAGCACTATTCTCATGTATATCAGCATTAATTAAGGGGATGTTTTGGTTTATAAATAGAATTAAAATCAGGAAAGAGGAGAAGGAAGAGAGGTAGGGAGGGGAGAGAGGGAATGACAAAGAGAGGAAGAGAAAGGAGGGAGAGAAGGGGAGAAAGACAGAGATAGAGGGAGATAGAAAAGGGGAGAACATCTTTAAGCTGTCCTGTGACTGCCTGCTTTTTATTAATGACTTCCTCTTCTCAAAATAGGAATGGACAAACTTGTCAGGTGTGCCCTCTCCTTCTAATGCTTTTCCTGGTGATTCCTTAAGAAGGTATAAATTCCCCTTATCATGAGAGGCAGCATGGTATCATCCATAAAGCACTGGATTTGGAGTCAAGAAGCTGTGGGTTCAGGTTCTTCTTTGATCATTTACCAGTTGTTCAATCCAAGTCATTTGACCTTCACATCAGCTAGATGTACTAGATGACCTAAAAGCCCCTTCCAGCTCTAAATCTAAGTTTCTAGGAGATTGTGTTACCCTACTGATGAAACCTTTGTTCTGGGGCTCATTGGCAAAGAGATGATCGACCAGGCTTTATGCTAGGGTCCTGGTTGTCTCACTGCCACCACATGGATGATGAATGACAATTTGTGACTAGTCCAGATACCCTTGTTCAGCACCTTCTCTGAAGAGGAAGCTGCCCAGTCTTGAGACTTTGAGACACTGGGGATATATCCTTCCTTCCTTCATAGAATGCCAGCATTGGAAAGGATATGATTCCTATTCATATCTGAGTAAAAATCCTCACTGCAACAACCCTGCAATGAGCCTTCATCCAACCAGACTCTAGTTGAAAATTTTCAGTGATTGAGGATTCCAAAGCAGCTCATTTCACTTTTAGATAGTTCTAATCATGAGGAAAGTTTCCTTATATGAAGCCTTAATTTATCCCTGAAACTTCTACTTGTTGCCCCTAATTTTCCTTTTTGGAGACTAACCAGAACAAGTCTGATCCTTTGCATGTATGATGGCCCTTCTAATCAATTATTGCAAACAACTATCAGATTCACCTCTGAGACCTTCTTTGTCCAGGCTAAACATTCCCCAGTCCCTCAACTGAATCTCATGTGGTATGGTGTGCAGTATTGGCCCTCAGTGTTGGCTATGCTGGACTTCAGTTTCTGCATGTTCTTCCTAAAAACGGTGCCCGTCACTGGATATAATACTCTAGAGGTGGTCTGATTAGGGTAGCAGGGATATCACCTCGCTTACTATGGCTGTTAAAACTCTCAACGCAGTCAAAATCCACATTAGCTTTTTTCTGATCCCCATATTATCCTGTTGACTCAGGTTGATCTTACTCAATTCTGATTCTTTTTTGAAGAAAGTATTCATGATGCTTAGGAGTGAGGCTTCTCTGTAGGCTTTGGCCTCCCTCATTCTTATTCTTGAAACAAATCTTCCAGTATTTTTTTTACTGTCCTTCTATAGGCCAATCTATAGGCCAATGCATTGAGGTCACAGAACATTAAAGTACATGTTGATTAATTTGAAGGGTTTTATTGACATCTTCATAGAATTTCTCTGCCTCTTAATCCTCTGAAAAGGATTTTGGCCCCTAAATTGCAGTTATTTTTATGGTGTTCTTTTTGAAAACACTTTTTTTATGAGTGCTGAAACACAAGATAACTAAATGTCCCATGAAATGACATTTCTTATTGCCATTGGACAAGCTATAAAATGAATTCCACTCACTCCTTTTTTTGCCTCCCCTAGAAGAACCTGTACATCATTCTCCCATTTAGTGATGACTTCTTTTTGTCTTCTTTCTCTGAATGTCAAGATTGATACAATTCACTCCCTTTAGTAATATATCCACTTGTTGGTCATTGGCAAGTACCTCCCATTTAGAATAACAACAGATAAGTTAATGTTTATAGATGGCCTAAAATTGTGTAATTCTTAGCACTCTCTGGCCACTTTTCCTCTACTTACTCACTGTTACTGCAGAAATGGAAGGGTGTTCTACACAACCAAAGGTCATTTTATAGTTTTCTTTTTTCCACAGGTTTCCACAGCCAAAACATTTTTACCAATTGGCCAGACTACTGGGATGAGACTCTATACCAAGGTAGGCTGGTTCCCAGGAGCAGATATCATCTATTGCCATCTGGAACATTCTTGAAGTCTTCCCAGCATGGCAGAAGCTACTTGAGTTTGCACTACATCTTGATAGCCTTTGAGAATTCAAGGCCACTTCTATGTCACAGTAAGGGATAAGAGGAGGACTTTGTGGAGGAATATTGAGTTTAAGTCCTCCAAAACCCCCAGGGTCTGCTTTTGTGGTTTTATTTTTCACATGAACTGTCACCTAACTGTGACTCCTTCATCTTGCATTCGTGAAATTGATTTTTTGAACCCATGTAGGACTTTATATTTATCTCTATTAAATTTCATTATTATTCTATTTACTCCATCTTAATAGATTGTAGAAATTTATGTGGATCCTGACTTTTTGATTAGTAGTAATGAAAGGTAGAGAAAGTTGACCACATAGTCTTAATCTAAGAAATATGTTGTTTTTTTGGGCTGACAACTAGAATAACACAACCGGTATATATTTTGTTTAGAAGTATAGCTAGGCAGCTAGGTGGTGCAGTGGATAGAGTCAGGGAGATCTGAGTTTAAATCTGGCCTCAGACACTTACTTAGCTGTGTGACCATGGGCAAGTCACTTAACCCCTATTTGCCTCTGTTCCTCATCTTGTTCCTCATCAAAATGGGGACATACTGGAGAAGGAAAAGGCAAACCACTACAGTATCTTTACCAAGAAAACCCCATGGACAAAATTGCATGAAGTCAAGTAGATTCAGAAATGACTGAATGACTAAACAACAACAATAGAACCACTGAGAATCCTAGAAACCATAATTGTTCAAAAAGGAAAATTCTACTGCAACCAAAGTCTTGTAATTTCTTATGTTTCACCACTCTGTATGCTAGTATGTTTACCTTTCATTCATTCATTCAATAAACATTTATTAAGCACCTACTATGTGCCAGGCACTGTGCTAAGTGCTAGGGCTATAAAAAGAAATAAAAGATAGTCTCTGCCTTCAAGGAGCTTACAGTCTACTGGGAGAGACAACATGCAAACAAGCATATACAGAGCAAGCTATCACATAGGATTAAGGAAATAATTGACAATAGGAAGGCACTGGAATTAAAAGAGGTTGGGAAAGGTTTCCAGTAAAAGATGGGATTTCAGTTGAGACTTGACAGAAGCCAGGGAGGTCAGAAGGTAGAACAGAAGAGTGACAGCATTTCCAGGCATGTGAAGTAGCCAGAGAAAATGCTTGGAGCTCAGAGATTGAATATTTTGTTTGTGAAACAGCCAGAAGGCCAGTGTCACTGGAATGAAGAGAATGTGTCAGGGAGTAATGTGTAAGACTGGAAAGGTAGGAGGAGGCTACGTAATGAGGTAATGCCAAACAGAGCATTTTGTATTTGTATTTTTGTTCCAGTGAAAGGTAAACAGTTGCTTATTGTGGAAGGTAATGGAAGCACACAGTTGCTCATAGCTTCTAATTAATTGGTTTTAGAAAGGATGTGGTGCTAGACACGAGTCCTGAGATATGTGGATTTGGTGCATAGAGCTCATGGTTGGATTCAGAGGAGAAAATTGGGACAATCTCTGGTGAGGAGTGAGTCATATGAATCTGGCAGAAGTATAACTAGCAATTTTGGTGCCTTGGGCACTCAGCACCAAATGTGCCTTGTCAAGAAACTTGAAGTATAACCTCAAATCAACTTTGTAATTCATGATGTAGAAGTGACTAATTAAGATAAATTCAGTTGAGTAGGATGGGGAATTAATTACTTTGTGGCTCAAAGAGAAGGGTTAATAGCTACATTCCTGAAGTATCCTAGTTTAATTAACTATTCTTATTAACTTGGTACTAAACTCAGTTGTTTTTTATTCCTGGAGTAAAACTTAAGGGTTATTATTATTATTTTTTGTTTTTGACACCTTCAGCATCTAGCACGGTGCCTGGCACAGAGAAAGTGTTGAAGAAAATGTTTGTTTTCTTGAACTAATCAGAATTTACAACCTAGAGAGGTGAGGTAGGGTGGAATACACAGGCAGATAATTATAAGACCCAATAATTGGTTAAGAGTACTGCAGACACTGCTGAACACAGTGAAATTCAGAATAAAAGCTTTTAAGGATCAGGAAAGTTTCTCTTTATTCTGTCGCAAATGGACCGGGTCCAAGAACAGAGCCCTTGGGCCTGCCTCAGGCAATATGGAGAAAGCCATATTTGTGACTAGTTTTTGCTATAGACTTTATTACCACTGGGGGTGATTCTGTCCTTTGGGTCTCCTCCATAGCTTGATTTTAAAGAGTTCTTAATGTAGAGTCTGTAAACTTGCTTTCAAAATGTTTTTTGAACTATATTTCAAAATACTTTGTAATCACATTTATTTTCTTTTATGCACTTAAAAACTTTTTTTTTTTTTTTCTGAGAAGGGGTCCATAGGCTTCACCAGACTGCCAAAGGGTTCTAGGACGCACAAAAGATTAAGAAACTCTGTTTTTAAAGGACAGGGAAAGAGGCTTCTGTTAGACAAACTGTGAGGGTCTTTAAGGTCTTACCTGCTTATCCCTGGGGAAGCAGTAGGCCTTGCAGGCACAGTGTGTCCCTTTCTCTGTGTCTATGATAGAGCTTCCTGACAGATTCTGGGCTTGGCAAATGAAGGAGTCCAAGGACAGAGCTTGTGTTAATCACCTGTAAAAGGCACAAGAGCTGAAGTCCCTGAGGTTGTAAAAGTGTTCCTTCCTTTATGTTTTATAAAAGAGGAAACTGGGCATAGTGAGATTAAGTGACTTGCTTAGGGTAGCACTGCTAGCATCTGACACAGAATTTGAACTCAGGTCTCCCTGACTTCAGGCACCAGGTGGCACAGTGGAAAGACCTGGAGGTCAGGAAGACTTATTTTCCTGAGTTCAAATCTGACCTCAAACACTTATTAGCTGTGTGACCCTGGGCAAGTCACTTAACCCTGTTTGCCTCCGTTTCCTCATCTGTAAAATGAACTGGATAAGGAAATGGCAAACCAGTCCAGTATCTTTGCCAAGAAAACCCCTAATGGGGTCATAAAGAGTCAACACAACTGAAATGACTCAAAAAAAATACTTCCAAGAAGCAGAGCCTTAGAATTAGGGTCATCTGGGTTCTAGTCCTACTCTGCCATTGATACATACTGACCAAGTGGCTCTGAGTAAGTCATTTACCCTATTCACTTTAGTTTCCTCATGTGTAAAATGGGCTGGAGAAGGAAATGGTAAACTTCTCCAATATCTTTGCCAAGAAAACCCCAAATGGGGTCACAGGGAGTCAGATAAAACTGAAAAATCACTGAATGTAGTGTGCTATCCTATCCCTCTATACCTAACTAGCTCTGGGCAAAATTGTGAAATATATAAAGCTTTTCTTTAGACTCCTTTCACCTCCCCTCCTGAGACACCTTTCCCCCTTTATGATGCCTCTTGTGTTGTCCATCACCCTCTACTAGACCTTCCTAATCAGAGCCTCATGCTCTGAATCTATCCGTCACTCCTCTTCCCTGTTAAAAATCTATGCTCAACTAATCTTCCCTGGAAAGAGACTAATAAACCACTTCACACTGAGATGCAACTGATCAATAAACCTATTCAATGAGTTATACTTACTAGAAGAAACAAATACTAAAGCTTCAGGCCGAAAGGCTGAGACCTGTATGGTGAAATTTCAGACATAGAGGAGAAGCTGGTATGGAAAATATTTTGTGGGTGAGAAGTATCTAATCAGTGCTCCTCAAATTAGATTAACTAAGCTTAAAATTCTTCCTGGGATCCACCAGAAATGGAGTCCTAATTGCCCAGCCATGAAGATTTGGCTTAAGGGGACATCCTAAGTAAGCTAGGAGTGGGACAGGAAGCATAGCACCCATGCATAGGGATGTAATCAGCCCCTGTAAGAGGTGAGAAAACACCAGACATAAGCCAGAGGGGCCAGCACAGTATGTAGTACAAAGCCAAGAGAGCTGGGCATTAGCCTTCCTTCCATTTTGCTGCTAAATATAGGTAGTAGCCTACTAGAAGGCCATTCCAATTTCAGAAGAGTGTATGGATAGTCCTGACTAGGAAATGCAATGATGTATCAATTAATGAATTTTCTTGAAATAAGATAAGCTATGTTTAAAAATGTAAAGTTGATTTTAATTCTATGTTTAAGACTTAAATCAAGCTCGCATGGATTTAATTCTCTCCCACACTGCTTAAGTTCAAACGTCTTACCTTAGTAACTCTACCTTTCACCTACATCCCAGGAGAAATTTGCTTAAAGGTCAAGCTTTTGTCACTCCCTCTCTTCAATCCCATTGTGAAATGAGTCTTCATACTGGTATTGACCAATTTTATAACCTCACTTACCCCAAATTCAAGTTCCTTTTGTAATCTCACCCACTTAGTGGGTTTTCATTCATTCTTTCATTTATTTATTTTCAGCCATGTCTGACTCTTCATGACCCTGCTTTGGGTTTTCTTGGCAAAGATACTGGAGTGGTTTGCCATTTCCTTCTCCAGCTCATTTTTATAGATAAGGAAACTGAAGCAAACAGGGTTAAGTGACTTGCTCAGAGTCACACAGCTAGGAAGTGTCTGAGGTCAAATGTGAACTCAGATCCTCCTGGTTCCAGGCCCAGCACTTTATGCACTGTGCAACCTAGCTGCCCATAACCTCACCCACCACCCACTTAACTCAAATTTGAGTTGATTTGACCAAAGTTGCTGAAGACTACTCCAATTGTCTGCAGCTGATCGTATTATCTGAAGGCTATTTCCATTTTCTGAACTGGAAGGATCTTAGGTGTCTCTTATCCCACTTCTTTATTAAAATGTCTACTAATCAGGATTGTCTTAGCTTTCTCAGCGGACCGCCAAATCATATATTATCAGACCTATCAGAAGGAAGACACACCTAGGTTTAAAAGACCCAGTTAGCCCTGTTTTAGGGTCGCTGGCTTTCCTGAGGTTGCCAGTCTGACCTGCTTTGTTAACAGTTAAATTTGTCACTATTCATAAATTGATTTTGTTCAAGCTATGTACTTCAGCTTACTTTAATTTCCCCCCCTTCTTAATAGTATTGTGTTTTTTTCAAATCACATGTAAAGATAGTTTTCAAAGTTAATTTTTATAAGATTTTGAGTTCCAAATTTTTCTCCCTTCCTCCTTTCCCTACCCCCTCCCCAAGACAGCAAGTAATCTGATATAAGTTATACATATACAATCATGTTAAACATATTTCCACATTAGCCATATTGTGAAAGAAGAATCAGAACAAAAGGAAAAAAAAAACATGAGAAAGAAAAAGCAAAGCAAAAAAAAGTAAAAATAGTATGCTTCCATCTGCATTCAGACTCCACAGTTCTTTCCCTGGATGTGGATGGCATTTTCCATCACAAGTCTTTTGGAATTGTCTTGGATCATTGTACTGCTGAGAAGAGCTAAGTCTATCAGAGTTGCTCATGGCACAATGTTGCCATGACTGTGTACAATGTTCTCCTGGTTCTGCTCACTTCACTCAGTATCAGTTCATAAAAGACTTTCCAGGTTTTTCTGAAATTCTCCTGCTCATTATTTCTTATAGAACAATAGTATTCCATTACATTCATATACCACAACTTATTCAGCTATTCCCCAATTGATGGGCATCCCCTCAATTTCCAATTCTGTGCTATCACAAAAAGAGCTGCTATAAATATTTTTGTACATGTAGGTCCTTTTTTCCTTTTTTGTGATCTCTTTGGGATACAGACCTAGTAGCGATATTGTGGGATCAGAGGGTAAGCACAGTTTGATTACCTTTGGAAATAGTTCCAAATTGCTCTCCAGAATGGTTGGATCAGTTCACAACTCTACCACAACAATGCATTAGTGTCTCAGTTTTCCCACATCTTCTCCAATATTTATCATTTTCCTTTCCTGTCATATTAGCCAATCTGATAGGTATGATATGGTACCTCAGAGCTGTTTTAATTTGCATTTCTCTAATCAATAGTAATTTAGAGCATTTTTTCATATGACTATAGATAGTTTTAATTTCTTCATTAACTTCTTCATATCCTTTGACCATTTGTCAATTGGGGAATGACTTGTATTTTTATAAACTTGACTCAGTCTATATATTTGAGAAATGAGGCCTTTATCAGAAAAACTGGCTATAAAAATTGTTTCCCATCTTTCTGCTTTCCTTCTAATCTTGGTTGCATTGGTTTTGTTTGTACAAAGACTTTTTAATTTAATGGAATCAAAATTATCCATTTTGCATTTCGTAATGCTCTTTCTATCACTTGTTTGGAAACAAATTCTTCCCTTCTCCATAGATCTGAGAGTTAAACTATTCCTTGCTCTCCTAATTTGCTTATGGTATCATCCTTTATGTCTAAATCATATACCCATACCCAATACCTTATATTGGTATAGGGTATGAATGTTGGTCTATGCCTAGTTTCTGCCATACTATTTCCCAGTTTTCCCAGCAGTTTTTGTCAAATAATGAGTTCTTATCCCAGAAGATGGAGTCTTTGGGATTATCAAGCAGTAGATTATTATAGTGATTTACTACTGTGTCTTATGTACCTAAACTATTCCACGGATCTGCCACTCTATTTCTTAGCTAATGCCAAATAGTTTTGATGATTGCTGCTTTATAATATAGATTTAGATCCGGTATGGCTAGGTCATTACTTTAATTTTCTAATGCAACAAAAACAATAGACTTCTTAAATTGCATGAAGCGGAACTGCCCACATATGCGACCATGAGAATTTTTCCACAAAATTTCCATGTTTCCCCACAGCTGGTCTTATAGTAAATAGAGCTCTGGGCCTGGATTCAGGATGACCTGAGTTTAAATCTGGCCTCATATACTTCCTAGTTGTGTGATCCTGGGCAAGTCACTTAATCTTTGTCTGTCTCAGTTTCCTTAACTCTAAAATAAGGATGAAAACAAAAGTGAAGAAATTGATTCATTGAAGACCCCCTACTCTATTCCATGCAGTATCAATCAATTTGATAGGATTATAAGTTCTGTATATTTGGCCCCAGAGCTGTGAGCTGCAGATGGTAAGATCACTTCTGTAATCATGAGAAGCTGGCTGGAGACCCTCTACCCTCATATTCCCTTGTTGTAGTGACCAAACCCAGTGTGTTAGAGGTAAATTAGCTACATGGAAACTCCCCCCAAATTATTTTTATGCTTCTGGACCATTCTCTCTTGTCCAACTTGGCAGAGACTGATCACATGACCATCTTATGACCACCTAGTCAGTGCAGATATTCCTTGCTTTGCCCAACTCATGACTGCTGATACATTATACTTCTCTTAGTTTATGCATCATACATCAACCAGTGAAATTATTCTGCATCTGGTATAGCTGTTCTTAAATGTTTACAAATCTAACCCTAAAAAAATAGGGCCCAATAAGGTGGGGGCATCTCAGATCATAAGGAAGATCTGAGATTCATTTCATTAGAGGGGACCATGGAACCTTTAATAAAGTGCCATTGGCTCAGAACTCTGCCTCAGTTTCTTTTATTGTAAGTTGGATAATTTTTTTATCCCCATGCAAAGTTATGAAGACCAAGTGAGATATTATTTGTGAAGTACTCAGCACAGTGCCTAGTTGTATTGGCAATTAAGGTGGGACTTTTTTTACTGTTTTCCCTTTTGGAGCATTGAAGTAATCAAGTGCCTTTGATTAAGTATTACTAGGTGCAAAGCCCCAGGCCTACACCCTTTTGCTGATTAGTTGTGAAGTCTTTGGACCCTAAGAAGGGTATATAAACTCAGAGGTTAGCATTTTGTTTGGGGCTCTCACTCACTGGAAGAGTGTTGATGTGGAGACTCTGGGTAGCCACTGAAGCCCCCCAGCTTTGAAGAAAACTCAGATGTTGGTGCTTCTCTTTTTGGTAACTAGGTATATGATGTCTTGATCAGACAAAGCCTGTCTGTTGAGTTGTGTTATTTGATCTGTTGATATTTTTCTGTTTGTAATTTCTATTTGTATTTGCTCTGAAGTTCAGGGTGCTGGCTTTTCCCCCTGAACTAAGTGAATGATATATGTATGTTTGATTAAAGTGAGATTGTTAACCCCTTAAAGTTGCTTTCATTAGAAAAGCAGATCAAAGAACCTGCGCTGGCAGCTCTTGTTGTTGGTCTTGTTGGGTCTTACACCTCAACAGCAGTTGCTAGCAACATTGTTGATACACTGGTACATAGTAGGAGTGGAGGAAACAAGCCATTTTGATCAATGTCCACCATGGAAGGCAATCCTCCATGGGTGACACAAAACCAGTAGGGGGCAATTCCCTCACTGAGGCGCAAAAGTGACATTAGTAAAGAGGGAAATGCTTATGCCATGCCCTTCCTCCCACTGAGGTCCAATCCTAAGCAAAATTTGAAACAATCCCTGGTGTTGTCCCCTATATACTTTTCCCTTTTTAGCGGAGAATTTCTCATTTCAGATATTCAGTGTCCTCTTGCTCTGTTCATTGCCTATCTTCTATTTTTTGTTTTTATTTTTTATTAATATCTTATTTTTCCCAATTACATATAAAAATTAATTTTACATTATTTTTTATTTTAAAATTATATTTTTTGTTATATTTTAAGTTTTGAACTGCCTCCCTCCCTCCTTCCCCACACCACTCTAGAGAAGGCCACCATTTGATATAGATATTTACTGTATATTGTATGTATATATGTGTATACACACATACCTATACGTGTATGCATATAACCATATTATGCATGCTTCTATTTATCCCTATCACTCCTTTCTGTTTCATTCAGGTCATGCTCACTTAACCCTAGGTATCCCAAAGAGCTCTGTCTTGGGCCCTTTCCTCTTCTCCCTTTATACTGTTTCACTTGGTAATCTCATCACTTCCCATGGATTCAGTTCTCATCTTTGTGCTGATGATTCTCACATCTATTTGTCCAGCGCTAATCTTTATGCTGACACATGCTGACCAGTTTCACATTTCCACCTGCCTGTTAGACATTCTGAACTGGAAGTCCTATAGACCTCTTAAACTTAACATGTCTAGGATGGAACTCATTATCTTGCCCCCTAAATCCTCCATCCTTCCAAATTTCTCTATTATTGTCCAGGGCACCACCATCCTTCTAGCCCTCATGCTCACAACCCATTTATCATCTTTGACTCCTCACTCTCACCCCCCAAATCCGATCTATTGCCAAGGACTTCCAGTTTCACCTTTGCAACGCCTCTCAGATATGACCCCTTTTTCCCTCTGATACTGCCATCACCCTAGTGCAGGCCCTCATCAGCTCATGTCTGTATTATTGCAATAGCCTGCTTTTTGGTCTGCCTTCCACAAGCCTCTTCCCTCTTTAGGCCATCTTCCACCCAATTGTCAAAGTGATCTTCCTAAAGCATAGGTCTGACTCCTCCACTACTCAATCAATCCCAATGGTTCCCTATTACCTCCAGGGTCAAGTATAAAAATGCCTGCATAACCTGCCATCACCCTCTACCTTTTTAATCTTCTCATACCTTACACCACTCCCCTACTCTTCCCACATGCACATTTTTATCTAGGACAGCGGTGCCCCCTTTTTCTTCCTTGAACAAGACACTCCATCTCCCAACTCTTGGCATTTTTATTGGTCTATCCCCTATGCCTGAAATGTTCTTCCTTCTCATCTCCACCTGCTGTTTTCCTTTGAGTCCCAACTAAAATCTCATCCAATTCCCCATAATTCCAGTGCTTTCCTTTTTTGATTTTTCTCCAGTTTATCCTGTATGTAGCTTGTTTGTACATAGTTATTTGCATTTTATCTTCCTCATTAGACTATGTGGGAGACTATCAGGATATATCTTCTTATAGACATTAGACTGTCCTCAAGGGCAGGGACTGTCTTTTGCTTTTCTAGTTCCATAAAATAATTATTTGATAATTTGATTGTTATGTCCATTCCTCTCTTATGACACTAAACATATGCAAATGTGGCACCAGAAGGTTTGTTTCAACTCTTCTGTCTCTTAGTATCAGTGATGTTGGATTTCCGTATAGGTTTGCCTTGAAGTAGGAGGACAATGTCATTCTGGGGGTGGTGGACACTGATTAAAATGGCTTATTTCCTCCCCTTGGCTAGACTTTCCCCTCTCATTGAAGTCACTCACTCACCCTCTCTTGAATGAAATAGACCAACTCCATATTCTCCCTTCTCATATCATCTATGGTCAAGGTGTCTAGTACATTTCTCACATTGCTATTGCATTACTGATGGCTTCTTACATGGCATTTCACTTTCCCATAGTCTATCTTCTTCAGTCTCATAGACAAACTGAGCAAATATTAAAATATGTTATCATCAGGATGACTGTGACTTTCTCTTGCCTACCATGGGAGTCTGTTACATTCCTGTACTTCATTAACTGATCCAGAATATGCCCTTTCATATAAAATATGGTTCTCACCCTGGATCTTTATTTTCCTCTCCCCATACATTATCATTGATAACTTTACTGAAAGAATTGAATCTGACCTGACCTTTGTTGACCTACAACAAACACACTCTTAGAACAAGCAGAGTACTATATAAACAGGAGTTATTTGTCTTTTTTTAAATGTCCAACTCTTTGTGACCCTTTTTCTGGCTTTTCTTGGCAAAGATATTAGAGTGGTTAGCCATTTCTTTCTCCAGTTCTTTTTACAGATGAGGAAAGAAACAGGACTAATCACACAGCTAGTAAGTACCTGAGGCTGGATTTGAACTCAGAAAGATGAGTCTTCTTGACTCCATTCTGTCCACTGTGCCACCCACCTGCCTCATTTCCATTTAACAGATGAGGAAATTGAGGCAAACAGATGTTAAATGACTTGCCAAGGATCATACAACGAGTATGCATCTGAAGCTGGATTTGAACCTAGGTCTTTCTGACTCCAGTCTGGATGCTCTATCTACTTTGCTACCTATTATATGCCAGTTTACCCTGGCATATAATAATAACAGGCATTTACACAGTTATTTGAGGAGGCTTTATATCCATTATCTCATTTGAGCCTCAAAACACCCATGCCTACCTTTTCAGCTTTCTTATACCTTACTCACCTGCATATACTCTATGATCCAATGACAACTGCCACCTTGCTGATTCCTCGAGCATCTGCTCCTCCATCTCCTGACTTTGAGCATGTTCACTGGTTGTACCCCATGTCTGGAACTCTCTCCTTCCTCATTTCTGCTACCTGGCTTCCCTGCTTTCCTTTTAGTCTCAGCTAAAGTCCCCACTCTGCAAGAAGCCTTGCCCGGTCCTCCTTAATCTTAATGTCTGTCCTCTGAGACTACCCCCAAGTTATCCTGTATATATCTTTGAATAGGGTTGTTAGTAGGTGGTCTCCCTCATTAGACTGTGAACTCTTTTAGGGCCAGAGATTGTTTTGCCTTTCTTTGTATCCCCAGCACTTCCTACAAATAGGAGGCATTTAATAAAAGCTAGCTGTTTGACTGACTGATAGCCCTTCCTAGAAACTGGTGGACTATGGAATAGACCCTTATCCAGTTATACAGATGGCAAGTCTCATGGATTATTGGCTATGATTTTCCTATTTGTCATCTACCCACACCAGTTTCTACCAGTTCCTATAGTGATAGACTGACAAATATTTAAGTGAGAGGAATGATTTTTTTTCTCTCATATTAATAACTGATTGTTGAATTAGGACTAAGGTTTTTCCTCTTTTCTACTTCTTCATTTAGAAATCCACCCCTAAATTTATTCAGGCAGCCTTTGAAGTACAGGGCTGATAATGAGAGGGAAAACTCAGATCAGTTTAAAAAATTAAGAAATTTTAGGTTAGGTGAATTAATGGATTCTGGCGTACTGTGTTTTACTCAGACAAGTCTGGGGAAAAGTGGATTCTCCCTTTTGTCTACATTACCTTAGAAGGGGTGATATGGGTATAGATTAATCTCTTTGATCAAGACTGAGTGATCAGAGTCATGTCCCCCAGACTTCATTGGAATAAGTCCACCTCTCATTTATATTCCTTCTTCATTAATTGTTAACTCATAATTTGTTGATTTCCACCCTCGGGAACACCCACTCTTCTAAGTCATATAAGCATTTTGAGAGGGTCCCACAAAGGGTCTTTGGCATTTGAGAGTGTGACTTACCTGTTTATTAATTATATGCTAGCATGATTAATAGGATGATTACCCAGAAACTATGTCTTGAACTTTTTATACACCACACAAGTAAGGGCTATCATGTGGAAAAGGAGCCAGGCTTTTTCATAAAGAAATTTTACAGCTCCTGATCTCCTTTCCCACTTTATCTCTGAACAAGGCCACCCATTTATCTCCTGTTTCTGGACTATACTGTTCAGTTCCCTGCAGGCAAAAAGTCACTTCTACACATCCTACCCTTTCTTGTTCAACAGACAGAGAGAGCCCACAAACCTGATTCAAACAGTAGGTCAAATGCTATTCATCATATCAAGATAACTGGATTCATTGTCCTGGGTACCCACAGATGAATTCTGCTAAGGTAACTCAAGATATTTA
This sequence comes from Trichosurus vulpecula, assembly GCF_011100635.1. NCBI lineage: Eukaryota > Metazoa > Chordata > Mammalia > Diprotodontia > Phalangeridae > Trichosurus > Trichosurus vulpecula. The sequence goes on along the minus strand of NC_050573.1, from coordinate 183,840,823 downwards.
TTCTCTTATCTACCCTTTAATGTAAACTATGGTTTCCACACCCCGATCCAGTTCCTTTCCCACATTCACTTATTTCCTTGAGGTTACATCCTCAAGGATTACTTGGTAGAGATGGAGACATACCAGGCCAACTTGAAACACACCCACCAAGTAGCCTTAATTTTGTGTTAATAGAAACCTCACTGACATCTCCTGATGAGACTTTATATGTCAGAGATCAGACCTGGGTGGTTGTTTAAAAAATCAGTTTGGGAGTTATCCTCCAGAAAAATGGCAGACTGAGTGAGAGGCAGAAGTAAAGCTTCCTGGGCTATTGATTAGAATTATTTACCTTACAATCCCACATATCTATCCCATTTTCTCAGTCCTTATTTGGACAGGCTCACCTCAAACCTACATAATATAGCGCTCACCCAGTCCCTGTCCATTGATACAAATCAAAGGCACAGATAAGAAGAACATGGAATCCAATTGATCCTGGACTCACAGAGAAAGCATGCTAGGATTGCCTCTAGCGTGTAGTCAACAAGCAAAGCTGTAAACATGTGTGCTCTTATGTAAAATTGTAAGGGAGGCTTTACCTCATATGATATCCCACAAAGGTATGACCTATAAGTTCCAGGGAGCTTCCCTCTAGCAACCATAAAGTCATGCCGGCATGGTCCGATTCTATGTAAAAGCAAATTGTCATAAATTGAATCAATTGATTATTTCCTCTGATTCGCCCTCCTGTATCCCCCACCTTTGGAGCCAAAGCTTTTTACATTCAGTCCATAGTCTCTGGCCAGGCCCCTTGGGTCTATACCTTGTAGATCTCTAGCTCTTATTTTTGGATTGGTTACCATCTGCTCCCCCTGATTTAGCATGGTGTAGTGGATACAGAATTCCACTTGGAGTTTTCCCACTCCAGAGTTCAAATTCTGTCTCTGATACCTACTAGCTATGTTACTTGGGGCAAATCAATTACCCTCTTTGTCTCAACTTCCTCATCTGTAAAATGAAGGGATTAGACTTCGTGGTTTCTAAATTTCCTTCCTCCTCTAAACCCATTACCTTGACTATGACTATTCCTGAATCAGGCATTGTGTATAGAGAACCCTCACCCTCATTTCTAAGGCTTTTCTCCCTTGACTCTTGTCCCTTTAACCACCTATCAATCTCCAACATATGGCACACAACAATTTAGCCTTTTTGAAGCAAAATAATCCTGAAATAAGAAGGATTTGTATTTCAGACTCTTGCAAGTTTTATCCAGAACACAAAGAGGAAATCAGGAAGTTTTTTTCTATTGTTGGAATATTTATCCCTTGTGTACCTGTAATAACTGTCCAAATAATAAATTATTCTGTTGTTATTCTCCTCACTTCTTGTAGGGAAATAGTTGTTATTGCTCTCAAGGAGCCTGGCCAGACTATGCTGCCTTCAGCATTACACAATCATGAAGGGTATAGGAGATTATTGGGTCACTGAGACTCTAGTCACAGAGCAAAGCTCCCTGAGGCCTGGGATTAGGGCAGCTGAGGCTGAGAGCTGGCAGGCAGCTGGCTCTCCTGCTGTTGCTGCAAGGATCTTTCAGCAGAATTAGTATCTTTCTATCTAAAAAAAGCCCTCTTAACCTTATAGAAAAGACCAGCTAGTGGTCTCACTCTTAAGCTTTGGGGAGGCCTTAGAATTTAAACTTGGGTACAGAACATTGTCCCTTCGGGCATCCAAAGGACCCCAACTGAAATTTCCTCCCCTAGTCAAATACTTAGAAGGTGACAAGAGATGTAGTAATAGCAGTTCATGGGTAGGGTAGCACCCCCTGAGCCGCTGCAACATTTCTAGAGAAGTCAAAATCCCCCTGTATCCTCAGCATGAGCGCTTTCTTATACTGAATTTGCAGACAGGGGATGGGAGGGGAGAGGCAGGAAGGAGCTTCCTGCATCCTCCAGCATTCCTGCATCCCCTAGCTGGCTAAGCTGCCAACGAGGAGAGCTAGAATAGTATAACACAGAAATAAAATAGTCACTGACTGGTCCGATTCTAAGTGACAGTTCAGCCAGCCAATGACATTGGGAGAAAGAGGGACAGAGAGTAGTTCCCTCCTCCTGCATTTTGATATGTTCCCTAACTATTTCTATGGCCTCATTATTACATAAATCCTACATATGACCCTGGCATAGAAGCTGCTGAGTCCTGCAGGCTCTCCCCAGACCCATTCTTTATCTTGATGGCTGACTTTTATATAGCACTTCAAGGTTTGCAAAACCACTTAACATTATCTCATATGCTCCTTATAGCAATCCTGTGAGGTAGAGAGGTAGTAGTATAGGTATTAGTCCCACTTGACAGGTGAGGAAACAAAGGCTCAGGGAGATTAAGTGACTTAGGGACAGCTGGCCCTCATTCTATCATTTGCCAACACTGAGGAAAACAATCATTTCATTTGGGTGTCGAGTGAGGGTGCCTCATTTCAAACCCTGGCTCTGCCACTCACTGCCTGTGTGAGCTTAAGTCACTTAAACTCTCAGAAAATCAGTTCTCTTATCTGTAAAATAAGGGAGTTGGACTGCATGATTCCTAAAGTTTATTCCAGCTAAGACCCCTTGATTCCATGTGGGATCCTAAGTTATTAAGCACTTCCTATGTGCCAGCCACTGGAAATACAAAGACCAAAATAGAATTGTCCCTGCCTTCAAGGAGCCAATTTGAGGGTTGAAAAGACTGTTAATTATTCTCTTATAAACTCTTTCCACCTGGTCTCACTCTACAGAATGAGGGCTGATATCTCTGGCATTCTCCTAAGATGCCAAGTACCTTAAAGGTAGTCACTAATACCTTCCTACCACCATTTAAAATTAGCACAGCATTTGAATGCTTCACTTCCTTATACTTATATTATCATCCGCAGCAGCCTGAGAAATCAAGGAGTGGTTTAAAGGATTTCCTCTGGTCTTGGGTTTCTCAGGGTATTGAGGATTAAACATTTCTTGGGCCAAACAAAAAATAAGCCATGTCCATTTACATAGGACCATGAGCCTGATGGAAACCAGTCCATGGATTGGTTACATATAATTAACTCAGGCATCAGGTTTTAAAATGTGTATTTTTTTCCTTTTTTACTTTCATTCCAGCTGTCCTCTGCCCCAACTTTTACAGGTATTTGTGGGTCAACTAGGAGTGTTTCTGTTCTCTCAATTTGAGTTACATAGACAGTGGAGAAACATAGTATGAGAAGCAAAGAAGCCAAGGCAAAGATGGGTAGGCATCAATACATGAGTGGGTATCTGGATGAAATCTTTTCAGGCTTGTAAGTTGCTTAAAGCAAATATATAATTTGCATTTCATCCTTCCTCAGCAAATGTTCTATTTTCACATTTCTGGGTCTCTTAATATTGTTTTTAAACCGAATTTTTCAGTACTGGAAGTCACCAACTTATGAATGGGTTATGTTCCAAAAGTTCATTTGTAGGCTAACTGCTGGAGATTAAAGAATGCAATCTCCCAGGGAACAATGTTATACGTAGAGGTTAGGTTCCCTGGTCAGCCCACATAAACATTTTAAACCATAACAAAGCTTGAATAAAATGTGTTTTCCCCACCCTAACCTCAGAAACATAGTGACCTAGGAGTGTGTCTCAGTCTTCAAAGTTGAGGGAATCATCTTTACTCAGACCAAAACACACCCTTTATTCATATACCTAGATCACAGGTCATTCATTGGGTGACCTTGAAGATACTGATTTTCCCTAGCTGCTTTTTTCTACTCCTGGGCTATATGTATCATTAGAATTCATGGAAGGAGAGGAAAGGCCAATGCTTTTGCTTTGTATAAATGCTTTAGCTGCAGAAAGCATAAAACTTAATAAACTGAAATGACACTCTGAAAGTGTATGTGAAGAATACATTAGCAAGATAAGAAATTTTCCAGAGAAAATTAGATGCTTTTTAATAAGTAAAAACAAACTTTTTTCAAAAATCATGTCTCAGATATCAAGAAAATTACTTGACTTATATTGACTTACAGAATTGCTAAGTGTGTAAAAAGCGTCACATTGGTGCTATATGTGGTTATTGAAATGATTTTCATATTTCTTTTTGACAAATATGGGTTATGTGGGACTTTTTTTAAAAAAAGGAACATGTCACCAAATAAAGTATGAAAATTACTACCTTAGCTAGAATTCTCCAAGACCAACTTAATTCACGATTTCTCTCTAGGTTGGGAGCCCCATATCGTGGTATCCAAATCTCTTATGGCCTCATCTAAGAATGATACATTCCCCCCCTCACATTCCTGTGCTGATTTTAGGGTTCCCACATCTGGGTAGAGAAGATTGAATTTATTTGCCTGTTCTACCTAAGCTCATTCTTGGCCCATCAAGAAGCTACTTGGAGGTAGGGAATGTTTGGAGTCCACCATCTTTATTACTAAGGAATCACTCAGCTGGTTAGATGAAATTCAATAAGCGCAGTTAAGATGTCACAGCTGGCACTGTGCTAGGTGCTGAGCACAAGAAATACAAAACCAAAGACAGGTCCTTCCCTTAGAGCCTAGATTTTACTTGAGAGATATGAGATTTATGCAGATAAGCAAGAGGCTGTGTGATGTAATGGAAGGAGAGCTGATCTCACCTTAGGGGATCTGAGTTGGAAAATGAGGGGGTAGGTGTGACCAGATGACTTCCCAGGTACCTTAAAAGCTCTAAAGGAGGAGTTTTAAAATCTTTTTTTGTCATGGATTCTTGGCAGTCTGCTAAAGCCTACGGATCCTTTCTTGGAATAATTATTTTAAATATAATGAAAGAAAATGATAATTTTCAGTTAGAAGTTAGTGAAAATAAATGTGTAATTTTTTTCCCCTTCCAAGTTCATGGACTCCCTGAAATCTAACCTGAGTGATCCACAGGCACCAGGTTAAGAGCCCTGAATTTAAATCTGTGGTCTCAACTGTAAGTTAATCTGAGGATGGAGTTAGTGCTAACAACTTGGGAATCAGGAGAGGCTTTCTGTAGAAGGTGGCATCAGAATTGAGCCTTGAAGGAGCCCGAGAGGCAGAGGTGAAAAAGGAGTGAATTCCAAGCATGGGGCTGAAAAGATAGAATGATGAGTTTGGAGAATAGCAAGAAAGCTAGTTTGTGTGGGGGGAAAGTGGGTGAATAGAAAGGCTGGAGCCAGAGCATGAAAGTTTTAAATGCCGAAGTAAAGACTGCATTTTATTCTAGGAAGCTGCTTAATATTCTTCGTTAGGTAGAAATCTCAGTCAGACCCGGCCTGTAAGATGGTTACTTTGAAAGCTGGGTGATGACTATATTGGAGAGAGGCGTCTGGAAACAGTAAGACCAATTCAGACAATCTAGGAACAGGTGAGCAATGCCTGAACGAGAGCCACATGAGTAGAGGGAAGGGAATGGATGTAAGAGATTCAGAGGTAGGAATGAAAAGACTTGATTGTCTATAGTGGAGTGAGAGAGAGTCCAGGATGACTCCCAAGTTACAAATCTAGATGATTGGAAGAGGGGTGGTACCTTCAATAGGACTAGCAGAGTTTGATAGAAAAGAAAGAGTAATGAAAAGAAAAGCTTAGTCTCATCACTTTTAAAGACTCAAGCAGCCAATAGAGGAGGCTACTGCCACCCAATGGGCTCCATGTTAGACAAACTATGCATGCTCAAAGGCTGGGTTACACTTGTTTTCTCCTGAGCTTTTAAGGGTACTAGTGAAGCACCCTGTCTACCTATCATCTTTCTCTCTTGCCACATAATTACCTTATCTTTTCTTTCTATCATATTATTCCTCATGTCCTATTCTCCTTCTAAGGTCCTCATCAGTTGCATATTGCAGTCTGCTCAGACCCACCATATGGCTCTCCATTTTTCTTTGTGTGATACACATCTTTACATCTTCAGTCTCCCAAGTTTCACTACCATTTTTCTCTGATAAAGATGGGCTTTTGCTTTCATGAAAAGCTTGGGGTCAGTAAAAGAGTTTTGCAATTTCTAGAAGGCAGCCCAGCCCACTCTGCTTTTCAACTCTGGCCTAGTTCATTGTCCAGCTGTCATTGTCTGTCTCAGAGACACATACTGTTAGACAAGCTGTCTAGAATGTCTATCCAATATGGACATATGCCAAAATGCCACAAGATATAAGCACTAAAAATCAAGTTTTCACAATAAAGTGTTCAGAAAACAAAACATATTCAAAATCTACCCCCAAACAAAACTACTTTTCTTTGTTTAGAAAGGAAACAGCCAACCTCTGGTTGTACGTAAATACACTTCCTTTTTTTGGCTCAAAATGTCCCTCAGATTTCAAAACAATTCACTGAAAATGCCATCACTAGCTAGGGCTTTGTTTAGTTAGATGGTTTCCTTCCACTGGTTTGGGGCAAAGGTCAATACCATTATAATAATCTCCCCAAACAAACAAAAAGGCTATCAGGCTACTCCTGTAGATTTCCCAATGACTGTTATGATTTAATTTGGAAGAGAAGGACTCCCTTGGCAGGGTGGGGATGGGGGTTAATGACTGAACCATTTGTTACTGAAAATCATAATAGACTGGCCTGCTAGTCTTCATTTACTTGGAGACATCCTAAAGCAGATTTCTATAGACAATAACTGTTTGTATTCCCTGGGCCCAAGTACTGCATGACTAGAAATCAGTCTGCATTCTTTCCTATCCTGTGGGGATTTAGAAAAGGTGGGAAAACTTTATAACACCTTTACCTTAAACTGTGTGGAAACAATAGACAGGAAAAAAACATTTAATAAATGTACAATGCCCTATTTTTTTTTTTAAAGCTGGGCCTGTCAATATGGGCAAGCAATCTGGGAAGCCATGATGAGGGAGCTGGAAATATGTCACTATGGCCTCTCAGAAGCTGGGAGGGATTTTAGAAATGCCCTTATTTTTCAGAGAAGGAAATGGAGGCCTAGAAAGAAGCAGTAATTTTGTATAATGTAGGTCTTTAGCTTCTCTTGTTGGTGTTCTTTTTTTAAAAAAAATTAACAAAGTAAATTTTATTATTGCCTTTTGTTTTTATATCACAATCAGTTTTGATGTTTCTAACTTATGCCCATCACTGAGCACTCCCTTATTAGGCAGTAGCCACATCTGACGATGTTTACAACATTCCTAATCTGTCATCCTTCATCCTTCTACTGAAAGAAGAGAGGTTCATTTCATGATCTGTTCTCTTGGACCAAGATGGGCCATTACAATTACTCAAAGTTCATCACCTTCCTTTTAGTGTTCTTTTAATTAGTATTACTAGAACTATTGTATACATCATTCACCTGGTTCTGTTCCCTTCACTCTGTATCAGTTCATAGAGGTTGGTTTTTTCCCCATTGTTTCTCCATATTCCTCATACCTATTTTTTTATAGGGCAGTGATATGCCATTTGTTCAGATTACTTGCCATAATTCATTCAGCCATTGCCCAGTTGATATATCCTAGTTTTGATACCAAAAAAGTGCTGCTGTGAATATCTTGGTGTGTATGTGAACTTCATTCATTCTTTTTGTTTAAATCATATCATTTTTATTTAATATTTTGGTTTTCAACACTGATTTCCACAAGATTTCATTCGTTCTTGTTGGGCCTACTTTGGCACCCAAAATGCTTTATTTTCCCCTCTAGGGTTTAGAGACATTCCAGAGAAATTATGGAAAGAAACATTTATCTGGTATATGGGTTTTATCCTCCTTTTTTGTTTGTCTTTATATTTATTTTGGGAGGTGAAGGGGGTGAGTTACTTGACACTTTTGAAAAACAAAATGATACGGTCCTTTCCCTGATCTTATTTGGAGAAGTCCAGTTAATTATTCATGGTGACAGAGAAGTTAAAACTCACCCCAAAGTCTCTCAAAATAGACACTTAAAACCTACAAAGAAATGAATTTTTTTATATTCAATGTCATACCAACCAAACTGCCAAAGAATTACTGTCTAGGACTAGAAAAAAATAGCAAAATTCATATGGAAGACAAAGAGCTCAAGAATCTCAGAGGAAATAATGAAAAGGAATAGTAACAGAGAGGTCTAGTAGTACCAGATCTCAAACTGTACAACAAAGTAGTAATAAAGAAAATAATTTGGTACTGCTTAAAAACAGAGGCATCTATCAATTGAATAGATTAGGGATACAACATACAGAAACATACATATATATTTACATATATATATATATTTACATATATATATATTTGCATATATATCTAGGAGTCTATTATTTTATAAACTCTAAGACCCTATCTACTGAGACAAGGATACACCATCTGACAAAAACTGGTAGGAAACTTACATAGAAATATGGAACGAATTGGATTTAGACCAGTACCTCACACCTCAAACCAAGAAAAGTTCCACATTGCTGTTGTTTAGATATAAAAGTTCACATCATAAACAAATTAGAAAAATGTGGAAAAAATTACCTATTAGATCTATGGATAGGAGAAAATTTCATCACCCAACAAGGAACAGAGAGGATCACAAGGGATAAAATAGATAATTTTTATTATAAAAATTTAAAAAGTTTTTATACAAACAAATCTAATAAATCTAAGATGAAAAACAACTGGGAAAAATCTTTATCACAAGTTTCTCTGATAAAGGTCTCATTTCTGAAATACACAAAAAAATTGATCCAAATTTATTTTTTAAAAAGTTATTCCCTAGTTGATAAGTGATGGAGGATATGAATAGACAGTGTTTAAGGGAAAAAACACAGACTACTTATAGTCACATGAAAAAATATTCCAAATCACTACTAATTGTAAAAAGGCAAATGAAGCCATCTGAGATTCCATCAGAAGGACAAAGATGGTGAAAAAGGAAAATGAGAAATGTTGGAGGGACTGTGGGAAAATAGGCACATTAATACATGGTTTTGTTGACCTATGAACAGGTAAAACCATTCTGGAAAGAAATTTGCACAAAAAGTTATACAAATTATGTGTATGCATAAATTATTATTGCACAAAAATTATGCACAAAAAGTTACAAAACAGTTCATGCCCTTTGACCCAACTATATCACTGCTAGTAGGCCTATACTCAAAAGAGATCAAAGAAAGAGGAAAAGATTCCTTGTGTACAAAAATATTTATATCAGTTCCTTTGTGGTAGCAAAAAAACTGTAAAGTAAGAGGATGTCTGATAACTAAGGAATCGCTGAATTAGTTGTGACATATGAATTATGGAGTACTATTGTGCTGTGAAAAATGAGGAAAGAGATCATTTTAAAAAGATGTGGAAAGACTTGTATGAACTGACGCTGAGTGAAGTGATCAGGGCCAGACAAGTAACTTATATTATAATATTAGCATTATAATGTTAATGAGCAAATTTGAGGATTTTTATAAAAACGGTGGAGAGAGTGCTAGGCTCATAGTCAGAAAGACCTGAGTTCGAACCCTGCCTGACATATTTGTTAGCTGTGTGACCCTGAGTAACCTTACTCAGGCCAAGTTTCTTCACCTATAAAGTGACAGGGTTGACCCCAGAGGCACTCTGAGGCTTAAATGAAATAATGTGTACAAAGCACTTTGTGGATCTTAAAGCACTATAGAAATGCCAGTTATAATGATAATTATTATAGTGACATAATAATTATTATTACTATTATAGTATATTACGGCCCAATGGATAGAGCTCTGGACCTGGAGTCAGGAAGACCTGAGTTCAAATCTGACCTCTGACACTTAACTGGCTGTGTGACCCTGGGGAAGTCACTTAACTGCTATTTGTCTCAATTTCCTCATCTGTAAAATGGGCATTACGATAGCCCACCTCCCAGAGTTGTTTTGTGTCTCAAATGAGATATGTGCCTGGCACGTAGCAGAAACTTCACAAATGCTATCGCACTAATAAACATCATTGTTATCACTAGCCTCCAGTCGCCAGGCCTCCGCTCTGGTGAGGATTTCATTTTCTGAGCCTTCTACTGCATTCCTGCTGAGCTCAGGCAATATTTATAGGGCAGAACAGAAGCAAGCTGGTAAATTAACAACAGGTTTCTCCAGAAAAATAAAACTGAATGTATGTGTATTATTAAGTTCAATCTGTATTATTGACACTTTCTTTGTTGTTCAGTTGTATCTGACTCTTTGTGATGACCCCATTTTGGGTTTTCTTGGTGGAGATCCTGGAGCGGTTTGCCATTTATTTCTCCAGCTCATTTTACAGAGGAGGAAACTGAGGCAAAGAGGGTGAAGTGACTTGCCCAGGGTCACATAGCTAGTAAGTATTTGAGTCCAGATTTAAACTCATAAAGATGAGTCTTTCTAACTCTAGGCCTGGCATTCTATCCATTACACTGTCCTTTCTTAACTCTAGACAATGAATAAAGCAATAAATAAAGCCCTGATTTATAACCATTGCCCTGTTTCTGAGGTGTAAATGCTCACACTGAAAATTAAGCAGTGAGCTCTCAAAAGCTAGTTAGAGCTAGCTTCAGCACACCCTTGGTGGACTCATTGGCCTCTCAGATCCACTTTAGCAATAAATCTATGATCTTATGCTCCTAATCACTGACATTAAATGTTTAAGAATGAATTCAAGAGCCCAGGTCCCATTGGAGCCATAACTAGGGTGGTACAAGCAGATATTTCTTCTAAGGTATCAAAATTTAGGGGATGTTATCAGTTCTTATACTTCTTCAGCTGGTAGAAATGACTAAATGCTAGCACCTCGTTAGCAGGTAAATTAGGAAGCTACCAGATCACAAACTTCCTGCTCCTAACCCAGTCACATTCCCCCTTCCACACTCCCCCAATCATTCATTAGGTTGCCTCCTGCCCTTGCCCCCCATTCCCTCCCCTGGCAGAATCCTCTATAGCAGTATCCATGCTGTATCACGAGATCTCTGTCTTCTATCCATGGGCCGGTGTCCCAGAGTCTCTTCCAAAACTGGGCCTTGTGTCCTGAGGTTTGAGGTCTCTCTCTATTGCCCTTTTTCTACTACCCCACAATTGAATTTGTCTCAAAAGTTGATTTGAAGGCACTCTTCCTGCCACTAGGCCCAAGCATAAGAATTGCTAGTTTTGATTCTGTGTGTCAGAACAGATGTGAAGAACCGCTAGTTTATAAGCTCAACCTGGCCATCTAAGCCTATTAAGACTACTGTATTGCCCTCAATATAATGGAAGATGTAAGACCAAGAAGAAAAAAAGTTTAAATTACGAAAAACCATATAATCTATGTGATAAAAATCTCCATTCCTTTTCCCTGTAGAAGAGCAAATAGGTCCCCTTCTTCCCTTTTCTCTCTGCCTTTTGAGTCTGAAGATTATGCTAATGATACTATAATTTGAGTACAATGATTCTGTAGCAATTTCTTAGCATTATTCTAATTGCATTGAGCCACAGGATACTAAAAATCCTCTTCAATTAAATCCATAGTTTTTCAAACGGAATTACCCCCACTTGAAAAACAATACAGATGGAATCTGCGGGTTGCCAGACACTGACCTGTCTGTCCTTTGGCCAGGTGCCTCTTTGAGTCAGTCCATGTACTAGGCAGATGCTGACAGAATTTAGCACTTTGAATTGGGTCCAGAATTAAACAGAGAAGGGATAGCTACTTAATAAGTGATTGATTTCACTGTACTTTCAATGATGCCAACCTGCTTGATACTGAACAGCTAATTTTTTTAAACCACTATTCTTCTGGTAGTGTTATATGCCCAGAAATCATAGAACATGAGATGGTATTAGAAGAATCAAAATGGTGGATAATGGAAAAGACAATGCAAATGGGTAGCTAGGTGGCACAGTAGATGAGAGTTCAGGACTTGAAGTTAAGAAGACCTGAATTTGACCTGCCACAGACACTCCCTAGTTGGGTGTTCTCTGTGCCTCAGTTCCCTCATCTGTAACATAGGGATAACGATATCTTCTACCCCACAGGGTTGTGGGGGATCAAACGAGTTAATATGTGTAAAGCACTTTGCAAACCTTAAAGCGCTATACGAATGATAACTATTAAATATGCCCAGTGAATGTGATCAGGTTACTGTGTTACCAGTGATGACCTATACTTGAAAAGTAGCATAAAAAACATCCTGAAGGAAACTTGCATTGTCCCTCACAATCCAGCTCCTTCTATCTTCCCAGTCTTTTTATACCTTACTCCCCACCACATGCTCGGATCCAGTGACACTGGCCTCCTGGCTATTGAATGAACAAGATACTCTATCTCTTGGCTCCAGGCATTTTCTCTGTTGGTCCCCCAAAGCCTGGAATGCTTTCTCTCCTCTACTTACTTCACCTTCTCACATCCCTGGCTTCCTTCAAGTCCCAACTAAAATTCTCTCTTGTCCTGGAAGCCTTCCCCAACCTTTTTTAATTCCAGTGCCTTACCTCTGTTAATTATTTCCTATTTATCCCATATATAGCTTGCTTTGTATATATTGGTTTGCATGTTATCTCCTCTGTTAGACTGTAAGCTCCTTGAGGGCAGGAACTGTCTTTCGCCCTTCTTTTTGTATCCTCAGTGCTTAGCACAGTGCCTTAGTAGGTGCTTAATAGATTTTATCCATTGACTGATTCTTGATTCTTCCTTCTTTTTCACTGCTCTCCCCCACACCCATACAATCAGTTGCCAGGTGCTGTCAGTTTTACCTCCATGACACATCTTGCACCTCTTCTCCTCACTCACATAACCTCATATCTCACCTCAGCTATTACACTAGCTTTCTAGTTAGACTCTCCATTTCCAATCAAGCCTATCTCTAATTCATCCTGTACAAAGCCACCAAAGTGATTCTTCTCAAAGCACAATAATAATGATGATCATGTGCCTTGCCCACTTAGGACTCTTCAGAGGCTCCCTATTGCATTTAGTCTAGGGTTCTTCACCTTTTTGCGTGGAATCAACCAGACGCTTTTGGTGAACCCTTCTCAGAATAACGCTTTTAAAAGCATAAAATAAAATACATACGATTTTGAAGGAGACCAATTATGTTGAAATACAGATATCAAAATAACAAATTCAAAAGCAAATTCATGGACCCTAGGTTAAGACCCTCTGCTCTACAACAGAATGCCTTCAGGTTGGCATTTAAGGCTTGTCAATCTGACTCCAGATCACCTTTGTAGGTTTGCTGCACATTATTCTGCTTGATAAACTATTTCAGCCCAACTATCCTCCTTGTGAACCTCATGAACTCAGCATTCTGTCTACTGCCAGACTGTCCCTTCCCTAGAATGTTCTTCTTCATCTCTGCCTCTTAGAATACTTGGCTTCCTTTGAATTTTTGGCCACGGGTCTCCTCCTGTCAAAGACCTTCACTCAACTACCCGGTTGTTAGTACTTGTATCTTATTCAAATATTCATCTATCTGCCGATGTTTATGCATTGTAAGTCTTCCCTCATCTACAACCATCAATTATAAATTCCTTAAGGCTGGCCAACCCTAACCCTCTGACTATTTATTGCTTTGTCTTTTTATTCCCAGAATCTAGCAGAGTGCCTTAAACAAGGGCACTCAATGAATGTTGCTTAAGTGGAACTGAAATTGTTTGGTTTGGATTAGTTTGGAAAGGTGGGTTCACCTGTCTCATTCAGAGAGTGAGGAGAGTAAGGAGTAGCAGGAGAGATTAGCATTGAATGGGTAATCCTGAAAGTATTTATTTTAAAAAAAGACTAATTCAAATAACTTCTCTTTTTATATCTGGCTTCCTATTACAGAACTTGTCCCCAGAATTTGGTTTTGTTTTGTTTTAAATGACCAGAAAAGGCATTTGAATACATAAAAACAACTTGATCTTTAAACAGATTTAAATGGCCAGATCACATCCCAAGCCCTTATGTTCTTACTCTTGTCCTCTGAGCATTCAAATATCGCTCCCTTTCTTTCCTAGAGCTATCTGCTATTCAGTCAATAAACCTAATAAATAATTATCCCTGGTTTGTAAGGTATTTGTAATAATGACTACGCAAGAATAGCCTTAGATGGTAAGAAACCAAATGGTGAACTAAAGAGGAAGTTATCCCATAGACTGGAACCCTGGTGCTGTCATGCAGAGCTGTCAGTATAAGAGGAACTACATTTAAAATCTTTTATTTGGACAAGTACGGGAGAGATATAGAGGTGACCAGCATGGGGGTAGGATGTAAGAGACCTAGCCAGAAAGACAAAGAGAAAAAGGCAAAGACAAAAGGGAAAAACCATGCCTTGAATAAACAAAAGACTAAAATTGTAGGAGCAAAGGGCACCAAAGTCCCATTGATGCCACTAACTATTTAATCTTTTTTTTTAAAAAGTTATTCTTGTATATTAAATTTTCTTTATTTTGGTCAATATGGAAATTTATTTATTTATTTTTAAGAACTTTTTTTTATTTAATATATTTAGTTTTCAGCATTGATTTTCACAAGAGTTTGAATTACAAATTTTCTCCCCATTTCTACCCTCCCCCCCACTCCAAGATGGCATATATTCTGGTTGCCTTGTTCCCCAGTCAGCCCTCCCTTCTCTCACCCCACTCCCCTCCCATCCCCTTTTCCCTTCCTTTCTTGTAGGGTAAGATAAATTTCTACGCCCCATTGCCTGTGTATCTTATTTTCTAGTTGCATGCAAAAACTTTTTTTTTTTGTTTTTGAACATCTGTTTTTAAAACTTTGAGTTCCAAATTCTCTCCCCTCTTCCCTTCCCACCACTCTCCCCATGAAGTCAAGCAATTCAACATAGGCCACATGCGTATCATTATGTAAAACCCTTCAACAATACTCATGTTGTGAAAGACTCACTATATTTTGCTCCTTCCTAACCTATCCCCCTTTATTGAATTTTCTCCCTTGACCCTGTCCCCTTTCTAAAGTGTTTGTTTTTGATTACGTCCACCCCCATCTGCCCTCCCTTCTATCATTCCCCCCCCTTTTTCATCTTCTTCCTCCTTTTTTCCTGTGGGGTAAGATACCCAATTGAGTATGTATGGTATTCCCTCCTCGGGTCAAATCTGATGAGAGCAAGATTCACTCATTCCCCTCACCTGACTTCTCTTCTCTTCCTACGGAACTGCTTTTTCTTGCCACTTTTATGTGAGATAATTTACCCCATTCTATCTCTCCCTATCTCCCTCTCTCAATATATTCCTCTCTCATCCCTTCATTTGATTTTATTTCTTTTAGATATCTTCCCTTCATCTTCAACTCACCCTGCGTCTGCTCTCTCTCTCTCTCTCTCTCTCTCTCTCTATATATATATATATATATATATATATATATATATACACACACACACACACATACATATATACATGCATACACACTTACATATATATATATATATATATATATATATATATATATATATACATAAACATATATATATGCATATTCCCTTCAGCTACCCTAATACTGAGGTCTCATGAATCATACACATCATCTTTCCATGTAGGAAAGTAACCAAACAGTTCAACTTTAGTAAGTCCTTTGAAATTTCTTTTTCTTGTTCTTTTTCTTGATTACCTTTTCATGCTTCTCTTGATTCTTGTGTTTGAAAGTCAAATTTTCTATTCAGCTCTGGTCTTTTCACTGAGAAAGCTTGAAAGTCCTCTATTTTATTGAAAATCCATATTTTGCCTTGGAGCATGATACTCAGTTTTGCTGGGTAGGTGATTCTTGGTTTTAATCCTAGCTCCATTGACCTCCAGAATATCATATTCCAAGCCCTTCGATCTCTTAATGTGGAAGCTGCTAGATCTTGGATTATTCTTATTATGTTTCCACAATACTCAAATTGTTTCTTTCTGGCTGCTTGCAGTATTTTCTCCTTGACCTGGGAGCTCTGGAATTTGGCGACAATATTCCTAGGAGATTTCTTTTTGGGATCTATTTGAGGAGGCGATCGGTGGATTCTTTCAATTTCTACTTTGCCCTGCGGCTCTAGAATATCAGGGCAGTTCTCCTTGATAATTTCTTGAAAGATGATATCTAGTCTCTTTTTTGATCATGGCTTTCAAGTAGTCCAATAATTTTAAAATTATCTCTCCTGGATCTATTTTCCAGGTCAGTGGCTTTTCCAATGAGATATTTTACATTGTCTTCCATTTTTTCATTCCTTTGTTTCTGTTTTATAATATCTTGATTTCTCATCAAGTCACTAGCTTCCACTTGCTCCAATAGAATTTTTAATTTAATTTAAATTTATTTATTTAACATATTTGGTTTTCAGCATTGATTTTCACAACAGTTTGAATTACAAATTTTCTCCCCATTTCTACCTTCCCCCCCGCTCCAAGATGGCTTATATTCTGGTTGCCCTGTTCACCAGTCAGTCCTCCCTTCTGTTACCCCCCTCCCCTCTCATCCCCTTTTCCCTTCCTTTCTTGTAGGGCAAGATAAATTTCTATGCCCCATTGCCTGTATATCTTATTTTTTAGTTGCATGCAAAAACTTTTTTTGTTTTTGAACATCTGATTTTAAAACTTTGAGTTCCAAATTCTCTCCCCTCTTCCCTTCCCACCCACCCTCCCTAAGAAGTCAAGAAAATCAACCTAGGCCACACGTATCATTATGTATAACCCTTCCACAATACTCATGCTGTGAAAGGCTAACTACATTTTGCTCCTTCCCAACCCATCCCGCTTTATTGAATTTTCTCCCTTGACCCTGTCCCCTTTCCAAAGTGTTTGTTTTGATTACCTCCACCCCCATCTGCCCTCCCCTCCATCATCCCTCCCCTTTTATTTTTTTTTTTATCTTCCTCCCTCTTCTTTCCTGTGGGGTAAGATACCCAACTGAATATGTATGGTATTCCCCCTCAGGCCAAATCTGATGAGAGCAAAGTTCACTCATTCCCCCCTCACCTGCCCTCTCCCCTCCTCCCACAGAACTGCTTCCTCTAGCCACCTTTATGCGAGATCATCCACCCCATTCTATCTCTCCCTATCTCCCTCTCTCAGTATGTTGCTCTCTCATCCCTTAATTTCATTTTATTTCTTTTAGATATCTTCCCTTCATCTTCAACTCACCCTGTGTCTGCTCTCTCTCTTTTACATATATATATATATATATATATAAAAACACACATATATATATACACATACATACACACATAGATATATACATACATACACATTCACTTATATATACATAAACATATATATATATATATATATATGCATATTCCCTTCAACTACCCTAATACTGAGGTCTCATGAATCATACACATCATCTTTCCATGTAGGAATGTAAACAAAACAGTTCAACTTTAGTAAGTCCCTTGCAATTTCCGTTTCTTGATCACCTTTTCATGCTTCTCTTGATTCTTGTGTTTGAAAGTCAGATTTTCTATTCAGTTCTGGTCTTTTCACTGAGAAAGCTTGAAAGTCCTCTACTTTATTGAAAATCCATATTTTGCCTTGGAGCATGATACTCAGTTTTGCTGGGTAGGTGATTCTAGGTTTTAATCCTAGCTCCATTGACCTCCGGAATATCGCATTCCAAGCCCTTCGATCTCTTAATGTAGAAGCTGCCAGATCTTGGGTTATTCTGATTGGGTTTCCACAATACTCAAATTGTTTCTTTCTGGCTGCTTGCAGTATTTTCTCCTTGACCTGGGAGCTCTGGAATTTGGTGACAATATTCCTAGGAGATTTCTTTTTGGGATCTATTTGAGGAGGCGATCGATGGATTCTTTCAATTTCTATTTTGCCCTGTGGCTGTAGAATATCAGGGCAGTTCTCCTTGATAATTTCTTGAAAGATGGTATCTAGGCTCTTCTTTTGATCATGGCTTTCAGGTAGTCCAATAATTTTTAAATTGTCTCTCCTGGATCTATTTTCCAGGTCAGTGGTTTTTCCAAGGAGATATTTCACATTGTCTTCCATTTTTTCATTCCTTTGGTTCTGTTTTATAATATCCTGATTTCTCATAAAGTCACTAGCTTCCACTTGCTCCAATCTCATTTTTAAAGTAGTATTTTCTTCAGTGGTCTTTTGGACCTCCTTTTCCATTTGGCTAATTCTGCCTTTCAAGGCATTCTCCTCATTGGCTTTTTGGAGCTCTTTTGCCATTTGAGTTAGTCTATTTTTTAAGGTGTTGTTTTCTTCAGTGTATTTTTCAGTATTTTTTGGGTCTCCTTTAGCAAGTCCTTGACTTGTTTTTCATGGTTTTCTCGCATCCTTCTCATTTCTCTTCCCAATTTTTCCTCTACTTCTCTAACTTGCTTTTCCAAATCCTTTTTGAGCTCTTCCATGGCCTGAGACCAGTTCATGTTTTTCTTGGAGGCTTCTGTTGTAGGCTCTTTGACTTTGTTGACTTCTTCTGGCTGTATGTTTTGGTCTTCTTTGTCACCAAAGAAAGATTCCAAGTCTGAGACTGAATCTGGGTGCCTTTTCGCTGCCTGGCCATATTCTCAACCAACTAACTTGACCCTTGAGTTTTTCAGTGGGGTATGACTGCTTGTAGAGTAAAGAGTACTATGTTCCAAGCTTGGGGGGATGTGCCAGCTCTGCCACACCAGCACTCCTCCTTCCCTAAGAACCCCCAACCCAGACTGGACTTAGATCTTCAGCAGGCTCTTCACTCCTGCTCTGATCCCCAACTTAATTCCTCCCACCAGGTGGGCCTGGGGCCGGAAGCAACTGCAGCTGTAGTTCTGTAGCTGCCCCACCTCCACTGCCCCCAGGGCTGGTAGCCAAACCTCGAACTCCTTCCACTCCTGCAGCTTTTCCCACTAACCTCTGTTGTCTTTGGTGTTTGTGGGTTGAGAAGTCTGGTAACTGCTGCAGCTCACTGATTCAGGGTGCTAGGGCCCACTCCGCCCAGTTCCTGGTCTGGTTGGTCCACGTCGCTCATGCTGGGCTCTGCTCAGCTCCGCTCCCAGCTCCCAGCTCCCAGCTCTGTGTGGGATAGACCTCACCCAGAGACCATCCAGGCTGTCCTGGGCTGGAGCCCTGCTTCCCTCTGCTGTTTTGTGGGTTCTGCAGTTCTAGAACTGGTTCAGAGCCATTTTTTATAGGTTTTTGGAGGGACTCAGCGGGGAGCTCACGCTAGTCCCTGCTTTCCAGCTGCCATCTTGGCTCCACCCTCCCAATATGGAAATTTAATGACATTGGTTTGCACGGTTGTTAAAATGCCAGAGATCACAACATGGGAAAAGTAATGTAGCAAAATTTATTTCTCTGTGTACAACTGTGTCCCTATGTGTGTGTCTACTTTTATAGGCAGGTACCGTATTTCCCCATGTATACAATGCACCTTAATTTTGGGGTCCGAAATTTGAAAAAAAAATGTATTACAAAAAGTTATTGAACTCAAGTTTTATTCATCATAAAATGCATACAATAATACAATGAAATTCAAGGACCTTCTGCTCATAGCTTTCAGGCATCTTTTGGGCAAGTCTGTGCATGTACACATACTTAGTCCATTCCGTTTCATGAACCTGAAGCACCAACTGTGTCCTCCTTTGAAATGAGTAACTTCTTTTTCATCAGCAATTCTTGCCTCATGCTGAACCATCTTTGTGGACACAGGAATTCCAATTGCCCTTTGCTCTTCAATCCATGTCTTCAATTCCCTCTCTAAATCAGGCCATTTTGCTGACTTGCCTCTCATGACCTTCTTCTGCCATGGCGTTTTCAGTAGGGATTCTTCTTCCTGTAGCCAGTCTTGGATTGTTTTCTCAATTGGAGGAGGACCAAACTTGCGTTCAGCAGCATGATTTCCATTCACTTTTGCAAACTGGATCACTTTTAACTTGAATTCAGCACTGTACGGAAATCTTTTCTGAGCCATTTCTGGGCAGAGCATGGCAAAACATAGCCTAATATACTGGTAACAAATGCAAAACAATGAGTGCAAAGACAACAAGCGCAAAAAAGCAGGAAATGCAAGTAAAAAAATCTACAACAACGAACACAGAAACAAGTGCAAAAAAGTGGGAAATGCAAGTAAAAAAATTATAACCACTGTATAAGACACACCCAGGTTTTAAATGCCAAATTTTTCCAAAAAGCGTGTGTCTTATACATGGGAAATACAGTATGTCTGTGCTAGTCTGTACCCCTTATGTGTGTCTCTCTGTTGAACCCTCTTTCTGCAGGTTTTTTTGTGTGGGGGGGTGTGTATGTTCCTGTTTCATTTTCTATGTATCTTTTTTTTGCTGTATTTATGGGGTCTATGTTTGTTTCTACTTCTTTGTCATTGTAGGCACAATTCTCATTATTTTTAATTTTTAAAAAAATTATGAAGCATTTATTTTTTCTCTCTCCTACCCCTCCCATCCCTTACTGGGGGAGAAAACCCACCACCTTGTGACAGAGAAGTGGTGGACTAATACGCAGAGTGAGACATATATTTTTGGACACGACCAATGTGGGGATTTATTTTGTTTGTCTATTACTCATATGGACATAGTTATCTTTCTGATTCTCCTTTTTGTCTTTGCCTTTTTTTCTCTATGCATTTCTATCTATCTCTCTTTTAACTCCCTGTCTCTTTCTCTCCCCCACCCCATCCCCCATATCTCTCCCTTATTGGCCATAATCAGGTTTTCTATATAATTTCATTTGTTGAATACTGTTTTATTCAGCGTTTTTTTTTTTTACAAGGGAAGGCTCATGTAGGGAATAGGGAAGGGATAGGAATGTGTCATATGATTATAATATAAAAATGGAGACATCAACAAAACTTTAAGATAAATAACGCAAAGACAAAAAAGCAGATAAGTCAAAAGTTTCATATTCTTATCTCTTCAAAACAAAACAAATCAAGTCACTATTTAGTTATGTGTGATCTTTGACAGATTCCTTCCCCCCACACCCACCTCCTTTGCCAATGATATACAATTAGTTTTAAAAAAAACAACAACACTTCCTGATCTTGGTTTTGGAAATGAGACTTAAATGAACCTGTGATCTCACTGATTTGAGAGTTGTCTCCAGTGAGGCAAACAAACCATCACCCATCCACACATGCCCATAATCCTATGCGACTCCCATCCACGTGCATTTCCATTACCCCACATGCAACAGCTCATTTTTAGTTCTCTGGAATTAAAAGTGTTATTCCTTGTCTCACTGCCAAATAGCAAAGACAGGAAAATATTAGTATTGAAAAGATAGGCCTTTGCTTTCATGGGAAGTTTGGGGTCAGTAAAAGAGCTTTGCAATTTCCTGAAAGCAATTCTCTTTGATATTGTACCTTTTTAAGGGGGTATAATAAAAGTTCATTAAGAATATTAATCCTAATCTGTTGCTTGGCATGAAGTTAACTATGACCTCTATGATCTAACCATTCTTATCCTAGGAATGATTATAAAACAATAGCAACTTTTGGGCCAATCAGGTGTCCTGTGATTTATCTGCAGTCACTTGTTTCAAGTTTCTTCTTCCTTCAGAGGCTTCCTGGAAATCCTATTCAACTGATGTTAAAAGTTCAGAGATCCCATAAGAAATATTTGATTAGTCCAAACTAGAATTTCAAGAAATTGCACTTTAGATCTATTACATTTATTGATAGTAAGTGTAACATTCCTAATGAGTGAAAAGTATAGAAGGGAGATGTGTCCCATCTGTCTTTCAGCACTCTGGGTCCTAGTTGTTCTGTTCTGGTCCTGAAAGAGATCACAGCACAGGTCCGGAAAAGACCAGCTCTGCCAAGAACTATTGTGCAGGTTGGTTGTTATCACTCAGTCATTTTTCAGTCGTGTCTAACTTTTCATGGCTCCATTTGGGGTTTTCTTGGCAAAAATCCTGGAATCATTCATCATTTCCTTCTCTTGCTCATTTTATAGATGAGGACCTGAGACAAATAGGGTTAAGTGACTTGCCCAAGGTCACACAATTATTAAGTGTCTGAGGCCGGATTTGAACTCAGGAAGATGAATCTTCCTGATTCCAAGTCCAATGCTCTATCTGTTATGCCACCTAGCTGCCCACTGGTTGATTAGGGAGTATCAATAGAAACCACTACAATTGCTTAGAAGTGGCCAAAGAAAAACCGATTTGCTTTCTGGAGGCACCACTTTGAAGTGTGGAAATTCTCCTGTTTATATCGACATACCAATTATCTGCAAATCATGAGAAAGGCATATTTGATTGAGGTGATATATCTCTGGTGCACTTGGCTCTGTCATGTGAACTACCATTCACATTTGTCTTGGATTGTTAATATGTTTCTCCTTCCTTCTCTATCTATAGAATGGTGGAGGGACTAAGCTTGACCAATTCTTACATCATTCCACCCCTTTGCTGGTGGTATACACAGACAGAACTTTTGGGATTAATTATTTATACATTCCATTCTTTTTTAGATGAGGAAGTCACATCCCATCTCATACCCCTAATATATAAAAAAACAATTTCAATACAATGGCACCTAGTGCTATCCAAGACAAAGCTCTAGATAATATGTCAGGATGGGAGATACCACTTAACAACAATTTAGGAACTACTTGAACCAGAAACAAGAGTTTCAAAGCAATATTCCAGTGTTGCCACCACTGTCTTGTTTCTTTGGTCATGATCTGCAGACTCTGTTACCATTGGAAGAACTTTTTCAGAACTATTTATGTGAAAAGTGCACAGAAAAATGCTGCATCCAATAGGTCACCTTGGAGATGGTGTGGTACAGTGGAAAAACATTGAATTTGTTGTCATAGGACCTGAGTTCAAATCTCAGCTTGTCCTTGATAATAAAAAAGATGATTATACATGAAACTGCAAATCTACTATGCACAACTTATTATTCCTTTCAAACACACGACAAAATTATCCAAAATATTTTCTTCCCTCCCCCTACCCTGCCCTAGAGATGACTACCATTAGAAACAAATAGGTATACACACACATATGTATGTATGCGTGTGTGTAAAATTGCTCTATAGAGCAATTCTATACTTAAATACTTCTATTTATTAGTTTTTTCCTCTGTATACAAATAGTATTTTTCTTCATATGTCCTTTATAGTTAATTGAGGTTTTTATAGTAGGCATAATAACTTATTTGCTCAAAGTCGTTATTTTAAATTTTTAAAAGTATTTTTATTTAAAATTTTGAATTCCAAATTCTATACCTCCCTCCTTCCTTCCCCTCCCCCATCCAGGAGATGGTAAGTAATCAGATATAGGTTATACGCAGTCAATCATTTAAAACATTTCCATATTAGTCATTTTGTATAAGACTTGAAAAAAAGAAAGAATGTGAAAAATAGCATGTTGCAGTCTATATTCAAACAACATCAGTTCTTTCTTTGGAGGCAGATATTATGCTTCATCATTAGTCCTTTGGGATTGCCTTGGATCATAGCATTGCTGAGAATAGCTAAGTCATTCACAGTTCTTCATCAAACAATATTGCTATTATTATGTACAACATTCTCCTAGTTCTGTTCACTTCAGCATGCATCAGTTCATATAAGTCTTTTTAGGTTTTTCTGAAATCATCCTGCTTGTTATTTCTGATAGCACAATAATATTCCATTACAATAACATATCACAGCTTGTTTACCTACTCCCCAACTGATGGGCATCCCTTCGATTTCTAATTCTTAGCCACCACAAAAAGAGCTGCTATCAATATTTTTGTACGAATAAGTCCTTTTCGCTTTTTTTGGACATCTTTGGGATATATGCCTAACAGTGCTATTGCTGGATCGAAAGGTATGCACAGTTTTGTAGCTATTTGGGCATAGGCCCAAGTTGCTCTCCAGAATGGTTAGATTTGTTCACAACTCCACTAATAGTACTTTAGGGTCCTGGTTTTCCCACATCCCCTCCAATATCCAACATTTTCTTTTTTTTTTTTTTGTCCTACTAACCAATTTGATAGGTGTGAGGTGGTACTCAAAGTTGTTTTAATTTGCATATCTCTAATCAATAGTGATTTAGAGCATTTTTTTTCGTATGTCTATAGTTGGTTTTGATTTGTCTGAAAACTGCCTGTTCATATCTTTTACCATTTATCAGTTGGGGAATGACTTGTATTCTCATAAATTTGACTCATTTCTCTGTATATATAAGGCCTTTATCAGAGATACTTGCTGCAAAAACTTTTTCTCTAGTTTTCTGCTTTCCTTATAATTTTGGTTGAATTTGATTTTATTTGTGTAAAAACGTTTTGATTTAATATAATCAAAATGATCTATTTTACATTTTATAATGCACTCTATATTTTCTTTGGTCCTAAATTCTTCACTTACCTATAACTTGGACGGATAAACTATTCCATGATCTTTTAATTTGCTTATGGTATCATCCTTTAAGTGTAAATCATGTAACCATTTTGATCTTATCTTGGTATATGGTGTGAGATGTTGGTCTATGCCTAATTTCTGCCATACTGTTTTCCAATTATCCCAGAAGTTTTCATCAAATAATGAGTTTTTATTCTAAAATCTTAGCTCTTTGGGTTTATCATATAGTGGATTGTTATGGTCATTTACTATAATGTAATTAGTACCTAATCTATTCCACTGATCTACCACTCTTTTTCTTAGCCAGTACCAGATTGTTTTGATAATTACCACTTTAAAATACAGGTTGAGATCTGGTGCAGATAGACCATGCTTTTTCATATTTTTTTTCATAGATTCCCTTGATATCTTTGAGTTTTTGTTTTTCCAGATGAATTTTGTTATTCATTTTTCTAGCTTTATAAAATAATTTTTGGTAGTTTGGTATGACACTGAATAAATAGATTAATTTAGGTAGAATTGTCATTTTTATTTTATTGGCTCAGCCTACCCATGAGCAAATAATATTATTCCATTGTTTAGATCTGACTTTGTGTGGAAAGTGTTTTAGAATTGTGTTTCTGGGTTTGTCTTGTCAGGTAGACTCCTGAGTATTTTATATTGTCTACAATTATTTTAAATGGAATTTCTCTTTTTACCTCTGAACATTGTTAGTAATATATAGAAATGCTGATGATTTATATGGGTTTATTTTATATCCTGAAACTTTGTTAAAGTTGTTAATAATTTCAAGTAATTGTTTAGCTGATTTTCTTTTTTTTTCCTTTCTAATTTTAATTTAATTTATTTAATATATTTGGTTTTCAACATTGATCTTCACAAGAGTTTGAACTATGAATTCTCTGCCCCCCCCCCCCCCCCCCGCCACCCCCACTCCAAGATGGCGTACACTCTGGCTGCCCCGCTCCTCAGTCAGCCCTCCCCTCAGTCAGCCCTCCCCTCCGTCACCCCACTCCCCCCATCCCCCTTTCCCTTCTTCTCTTGTAGGGCAAGATAAATTTCTATACCCCATTGCCTGTGTATCCCACCTCCCAGTTGCATGCAAAAACTTTTTTTGTTTGATTTTAACATCTGTTTTTAAAACTTTGAGTTCCAAACTTTCTCCCCTCCTCCCTCTCCGCCCACCCTCCCCAAGAAGGCAAGGAATTCAACATAGGCCACATGCGCATCACCATGTAAAAACCTTCCACAATACTCATGCTGTGAAAGACTAACTATATTTTGCTCCTTCCTAGCCCATCCCCCTTTATTGAATTTTCTTCCTTGACCCTGTCCCTTTTCGAAAGTGTTTGTTCTTGATTACCTCATCCCCGTCTGCCCCCCCGCCCATCATCCCCCCTTTTTTATCTTCTTCCTCCTTCTTTCCTGTGGGGCAAGATACCCAATTGAGTGTGCATGGTATTCCCTCCTCAGGTCAAATCCAATGAGAGCAAGATTCACTCATTCCTCCTCACCTGCCCCCTCCTCCCTTCCCACAGAACCGCTTTTTCTTGCCACTTTTATGTGTGATAATTTACCCCATTCTATCTCTCCCTTTCTCCCTCTCTCAATATATTCTTCTCTTATCCCTTAATTTTATTTTATTTTTTTAGATATCATCCCTTCATATTCAACTCACCCTGTGCCCTCTATATGTGTGTGTGTGTATACACCTACATATATACATACATACACACACATGTATGTGTGTGTGTGTGTATATATATATATATATATATATATATATATATATATACATACACACATATATATGCAAATTCCCTTCAGCTACCCTAATACTGAGGTCTCATGAATCATACACATCATCTTTCCATGTAGGAATGTAACCAAACAGTTCAACTTTAGTAAGTCCTTTGCAATTTCTTTTTCTTGTTCTTTTTCTTGATTACCTTTTCATGCTTCTCTTGATTCTTGTGTTTGAAAGTCAAATTTTCTATTCAGCTCTGGTCTTTTCACTGAGAAAGCTTGAAAGTCCTCTATTTTATTGAAAATCCATATTTTGCCTTGGAGCATGATACTCAGTTTTGCTGGGTAGGTGATTCTTGGTTTTAATTCTAGCTCCATTGACCTCCAGAATATCATATTCCAAGCCCTGCGGCCCCTTAATGTGGAAGCTGCCAGATCCTGTGTTATCCTGATTGTGTTTCCACAGTTCTCAAATTGTTTCTTTCTGGCTGCTTGCAGTATTTTCTCCTTGACCTGGGAGCTCTGGAATTTGGTGACAATATTCCTAGGTGTTTTCTTTTTGGGATCTATTTGAGGAGGTGATCTGTGGATTCTTTCAATTTCTATTTTACCCTCTGGCTCTAGAATATCAGGGCAGTTCTCTTTGATAATTTCTTGAAAGATGATATCTAGGCTCTTTTTTGATCATGGCTTTCAGGTAGTCCAATAATTTTTAAATTATCTCTCCTGGATCTATTTTCTAGGTTTTTCCGGTGAGAAATTTCACATTTTCTGCTATTTTTTTTTACTTTTTTGATTTTGTTTTATTGTATCTTGATGTCTCATTAGATTTCACTTGCTCAATTCTAATTTTTTGGGAATTATTTTCTTTAGTGAGCTTTTGTATTTAGGGAGTTATTTTCCTCAGTAAATTTTTGTATATCTTTTCCCGTACTATTGACTCTTTTTTTTTCCATGTTTCTCTTGCATTACTCTCTTTTCTTTTCCCATTTTTTCTTCTACTTCTTTAATTTGCTTTTAAGAATCCTTTTTAAGCTTTTCCAGGAACTCTTTTTGGGCCTATTCCCAAATTATATTTGTCTTTGAGGTTTCACATATAGCCATTTTGACACTATTGTCCTTTTCTAAATTTATGCCTTACTCCTCCCTATCATCATAGTAACTTTCTATAATCAAGTTATTTTTGTTTGTTTGTTTTTTGCTCATTTTGCTACCTTTTTTATGACTTGGTGTTTTTTATGTGAGAGTTGGGCTCTGTCCCAAGCTTTTTGTGCTGGGGCTCAGGGTCTTTCTGCTGGCTTTCATGGGGCTTCAGGGTTTAGCTGCTTATTTTCACTAGAGGGTAGGTTTCCCTTCCAGTTTGTACTGGGGGGGGGGTGGTGGTGGTTAGGATTTCTCTGTAGGCCTTCCCTAAGTGTGAGGGTTAGCTGGTGACCTCCCCCAGGAGTGAGGCTCTGCTGCTAGGTTGCTATGGAAATGGGGCTTCTCTGTTGGCAGTTCCCAGGGGTGGGATCTTGCTATTGACCAGATAGGGCTTCACTACTGGTTAGGAATGGGGTCAAGGCCTAGCTGGTGGCTTGTGCTTGGGGTGGGGTTGCTAGGGCAGGGCCTTGCTGTGCTACCCAGACTGCTCACTTGCTTAGGGGCTACTGGTCTCACTTGCTTAGGGGGCTACTGGTTTGCAGGAGGGTGGGACTTCTCTGGTGGATTGCCTTAGGCTTGGGGCTTTGCTGCAGGCCTCTTGCTATGAGGCCAGCTGCTATTGCTGCTCTTGGATCTTTCTCCCCTCTCACCTCTTTGAGACAGACCTTTCCTGCCATGTTGGTAAGCTACTTCCCTGAACCTAGATCAATTCTGAAGTGGTTTTCTAGTTGTTTGGAGGAAAATTTGGGAGGGCTTCAGAGGGGAGGTTGTGGTGATTATTTTTCTTATGTTTTATAAACATATTTCTACTCTAAGATAATGTTGCTCACTACCTGAAACATTCTTCTTCCTATGTCTCCCTCAGAATGCCTTGCTGCTTCGAGGCTGGTGGGTCTACCTCATATACTAACTACCTGGTTGGTAGTTAGTGGGGATGGTCAGTCCCTTCTCCACAAGGGTTGTTTCCCTCTATGACAGGTGCATGGGCCAAGCTAGTAGCAGGGTTTGGGATCTGGGAGACACTGCTATTCCTGAGACTTTGGGGCTTACTTACCCTTTTAGCAAAAATTTAAAAAATAATGAGGAAAAAGTCTTCCTAGTCTAATAAGTTGCAATCATAGTTCCCTTCCTCTGCAAAGAAAGGAGGGATGCACATTTTCTTATCTCTTCTCCTGGGGCAGGTTTGGTCACTATGATTATACAACATAAAGTTTCACAGATTTTGTTCTTAACAAATATTTATTAGTAAAGATCATTCACGTAGCAAGCAGGTTCACAACTTACCTCCACCTCTCCGTCTACCTTGGGGTGTCACTGATTAGCTTGAATTTGTCACTACTGAGTGGTGACACTCTTAATCTTCTATTCAGATCTTAGCTGAAGAAGCAAGCTGGGTTGGAAAGATTCGTTCTTTCTGTGGTTGGGGGCAATCACACATGATAAAGAGCTCTCCCTTCATCGTTCTTGTTGGTTCTGTCAATTGTGTTCTGAAAAGTCAAGTATCCTTTTCCTGTGACTTGTGGGAATTTTTCCATTGTTGCTATAGAGACCAAGGGAGTCCAAGTTCAACGACAATGACAGCTAGGTTTTTATTCAAAAGGACATATTTTGAAGAGGCAGCAGTAAGATTTATAAGATAGTAGGCTGACTCAGATTTATATTAAAGTAGCAAATCACTTTCAATTTCTTTGGGTTCCTTGGTGGATGAAGTCCCAGGCAGCTCATATTTTGTGATGGAATCAGAGAAATTAATTAAGCATATTTTCCCCACCCACCCAAAACCTGTCCTTAAAAGCCTCCCTCTCTTCCAAGGTTTAAATGCTAAAATCAAGGCGTCAAATCATTCTGTCCTATATGCCAAATAAACAGGTATTTCTTCATCCCATCTCCTCCTACAGGCTGGAACACCCCAAACCCCATATGCATTAAGAACTGGGCTCTGATTCAGAGTCATGTAGGGGAAAAACACTGGCCTAGTTCTTTTTAGAGATCTGAAAAGCCAAGTGCAATGTCTCGTACACAGGCAATACACAATACATGTTAGTTGAATGGATGAACAGACGATTCAAAAAAGCTGTGTTTAGCTCTATACTATATATATATTAGTTATCTCTGTGAATTTGAATAAGTCACTTCATCTTTCTAGGTCTCAGTCTCATCTGTAAAATGAAGGAGATGAAACTAGATCTTAAAGATCCCTCCTCCTTTAAAGGAATATGTTTTTGCCCAATTTAAATTTTTTTATTCTGCTATTTCAGACCTCTTGATCATGGAATCCTTCCTTGAGTGAAGTGGGCTGACCCCAGCAAGGCTGGACTTCTATTTACCCACTGTGAAGGTAATGGTAGTTAACGGATCCCTTCAAGATTGGAGTACATTCTCCTTACTATGGGAAAAGTCAAAGTAATTATGGTGTAGGAATGTAAAGGAATATTATTGTGCCATGAGAAATGAAGAACGTAAGAAATTCAGAGGAACCAGAAAAGACTTGTATGAACTGATACAGCAAGAGTAAGCAGTAACCAGGAAAACAATACACACGGTGCCTTTAACAAGAGAGAAAGAACATCCACAAGACCCTGAATACTGAGTAATTGTGGCAATTGACCTTGTAAAGAGATGCAGAAACACCTCCTAACAGTAGAGACCTGGAGGACTAGAGTGCAGAATGTAGCAAACACCATCAGTTTTGTTTTTGCTTAGCTGTAACCAGAGAAGTCTCATTGGGTAGGTGGGTGTTGTTTAGCTGAAAATCCCAGATATGTAAACAAAAACCAACAGTGAAATTTATTGTTAAAGAAAAAAGATTGAAACACATACTACTTCCACAGTTCTGTGTTGTTCTTGTTGTTAACATCATTGTTGCTTTTGTTTTGGTCCAGCCAGGCTCAGAAATGACAATCAAATATGTCATACCCACAGTCAGTGTTTGTTTGGTACCACAAAGCTGCCCAAAGTCTGTAGTCAGGGTTCAACTTTGACTTTCATGCCTTCTTTTGCACTTACACCTCATCTATTATTCATACCCCAGCCATGGCTTACCACATATATGTCATCTTTGGTAATCCCAGAGTACAGTTTTCTTTTACTGATTAGATGACCTTTTAGCAATAACATTCTACAACTCTGTGACCTTATGAAGACAACTGTGTCTATCCTGCATCTCATTTGCTCTCTGTGAATATGTAAGTATAAATCCCATGGCACAGCACAACACTTCCTTTCTCTACATCAGCTTCTAAGATCTTTTGTAAATGAGTCAGCAAGTACATTCTGTAACTGAGTCAAAGGTCGAAAGAATACAAAGGAATCTAAAAGCCTTGCCCAGCATTGTTTCAGAAGAATTCTGGAGAGAAAAAGGAAATCATTTTAAAGAGGAAAGGGAAAGAAGACTGTGAGAAGGTCAGGCAGAAGGAATTTAGTAGAAAAGAGGACCGCATCCCAGTTCCAACTCTGCCATTGGCTGATTGTGCAGCCTTGGACAATTTTGCTTAAAGTCTATGGGCCTCAGTTTCCTCATCTGCAAACTCTGATGGCTGGACCAGATGATCTCCAAGATCCCTTCTAATTCTAACATTTTTATGATTCCATGCTGGTCAGGGCAAGCACAATGTTTAAATCATCTTCTCCCATTTCCTAGGACACTCCTCCAAGAAAATCTTCACCATGAGCTCTGGGAGACGATATCTTTTATGTGCCCCTAAGCTCTACAGGACCTACCAAAGACGGAGCCATGAATAATCAACAAAGGTAGAAAATGGAATCATTTGTAGGCATAAGGGGCCTTCTCCTTTATAGCCCATTCCCTTCCAGTTGACTCTCATTCTTAGATCCTGTTGGACCCTCTATTAGCAGGTGATTCTAGAGTTAGTCCTTTAGAAGCTGCAACTGACTGTTCATAACTAGAGTCATAAACATTCTTGGTGTCTCTGCTTACTGAAAATAGTATTCACTGATCTTCGTTTTAGGTGAAAACAAATTTCATTTGAGAATCTCATCAGCTGATCAAACCCATTCCAGATATTTCTCAGTTAAAATAAAAATCACTTTACCCTATGAGAAAAAAAGAGAAGGCTACAATGTTATGGTAAAATTAAAAAAAACAAACCACCGAGTTTTTCTCTTATTCAATTCACCTCTCTAATTCAAGTCTATGTTCTGAATGGGAGGCACTAAATTTGGTATAAAAGATGAGTTGAAAAAAAATTTCCAGTGCCAAAGGGGATAAGACAGCATTCCTAGCTAACCCATGGATCACTTTTCTTACTCCTTAAGAAGTCACTACTTAGAACTGTTGTGCTGGACCATGGGAGGTACACTTATATATGCACAGTGTATGCCTTTTTGTCTTTGCTGCTACCAGCCCTTGTCAGGCCTTCTTCTGAAGGGTGATTCTTTACAGGGGATTTCAGCCGTGTGTGTGTGTGTGTGTGTGTGTGTGTGTGTGTGTGTGTGTGAAGTGCTAGTTTCCATGCCCTCTGTGGTCTAGTCAATTTGACTTTGTAACTGTTCATGGAACACCATTTCCCATCTTGGTGCCTTTGCCCTAAAGTAGCAAAAAAGCATAGACCAAATTGGGCTTGGAGTTGAGATGATCTAAGTTCAAATCCCACCCAAGGCATTTACCAGCTACATGAACCTGTGTTAATTGCCTCACCCCTCTCAGTCTCAGGT
This sequence comes from Trichosurus vulpecula, assembly GCF_011100635.1. Taxonomy (NCBI): domain Eukaryota; kingdom Metazoa; phylum Chordata; class Mammalia; order Diprotodontia; family Phalangeridae; genus Trichosurus; species Trichosurus vulpecula. The sequence continues at coordinate 183,809,128 of NC_050573.1, read as the reverse complement.
TCCTCACCTGTAATAATAACACCTACCTCGCAGGGTTGTTGTGATGTTCCAATGAGATAATGGACATAAAGTACTTTGGAATTTTAAAGCCCTATGTAAATAATATCTATTATTGTTGTCATTATTCATAGCCATATATTAGCATAATTTTTGTATCAGTGAGAAGTTTGGGATCATGGAAAATGCTTCGTAATTTTCCAAATATGACCAAGCTTGATCTCTTCTTCTTTTTCAATTCTATACTCAGTTTATTGTCTGTTTGCAACGTATGTTTGAGATATATGTTAATGTATGAACTCAGCGGGCTGCTCATCCAATTGCATTTCATAAGCTAGATAACATCCACTCTTCATGCCTTTCATTTTTCCCCATGTGGGTGATTGGCTAATTGATTTTGAATTATTATGGATCTCATCGAAGAAGCCCTATAATATGATGAAGCTTTCAGTCAAAATAATGTCATCTACAAATAGGTGAAATGATCTACAAACAGAAGTTAGCCAGAACTTCCATTTCAGTTGGATTTCCTCTTCTGTTTGGACTTTGCCAGCATCATGGTAGATGTCTCACACAAATAACTTTGGTGAAGACAAATGAGATATATGAAAAAATATCTACAAACTAGACTTCTGCTTTCTTGAAAGCTATTCCCTAGACTACAATTTCTTCACCTGTAAAATTAGAGGATTATGCAAGATGATCTTTAAATGACTCTTACAACTATAATACAATAATAATAATTTAACATTTACAAGAGCTTAGGAAGACATGATTAAGTGGCCAGAATTACACAACTAGGATTCATTAAAAAAAAGATAACTCCCCATAGTATAAATATGAGCCCCAAATATCCTCGAGAATTCAGCAAATAAACAAACCTGGGAGTAGTACATCATCACAGACCAATTACCTAGACACAGTACCAACCCATAAAAATTTAAGAGCAAATTAAAAAATATTCATTCTACATAGATTTATAATCTGTGCCTTCTACCCACCACTGAATAACAACAACAAAACTCCAAACAAATCCTCATCATAAAACCCTCATAATAAACATTCATAGTCCAGCAGAGCAAATCCCCACCTTGGCTGGGCTCCAAAGTATGTGTGTCTCTGCATTTTAAGTCTATCACCTCTCTCACAGAAGGTAGGCTGAATAGGTCATCTTTGGTCCTCTGGGATTGTGGCTTGTCATAGCATTGATCAGAATTCTCAGATCTTTCAAAGTTGTTTTTCTGCACAATGTTGTGGTAGTCGTATAAACAGGACACCGATGTTTGAATATTCATAATTTCACAAGCATGTGGAATAAAAAGCTCTCAAAATATCAAGGGATCTAGAAGAAGAAATCCAAACCATGTGGGAACAGGCTTAAGGGGCTATCATCCATGCCATCAAGACTGCTACTGAAGTTGTCCTACCAAAGGTGCTTTTAGTGAGCTTGCAATAGATGAGTCAGTAAGTGGACAAGCATTTATTAACAACCTACTATGTGTCAGGGGAAGCTAGGTCTTGCAGTAGTAGATAGGGCACTGGGCTTGGAACCAGGAAGACTCATTTTCATGAGTTCAAATCTGGTCTCAGTCATTACTACCCATGTGATACTGGACAAATAATTTCCTTAACCCTGTTTGTCTCAGTGTCTTTGCCAAGGAAACCTAAACGTGGTCAGTCACAAAGAGTTGGACACGATTGAAACTACTGCAGCAACAACTCTGTGCCAGGCCCTGTGTAAGCCCTGGAAGAAGCAGAGAAATAATAAATACTTTTTCTACATCAATGCTGTGAAAGTCAAATGGCATATCGATAGATCTGATAAGTCTGGGTAATAGTAATAGTGAGACTTCCTTTCACAAGAGTCTTTCAACCACAATGCACTTACCAAAGTACATTGCTTTCCAATAAGCCTTTATGTTATAAAGTGAGCACCTCCATAGATACAAGGGACAGAAAGGTTAAGTCAATGTTTGCTCAATGAAGCAATCTTATAGCTGTTCCAGGGTTACAAACTTCCTGGACAAAAGGAAAATCAAAGGGTCAAAGCAATTAACCAGTAAGAAGAGAGAACTGAAGCAATCCACATCTCTCACGTTACGTGAATGAAAGGGACTAGACTCTGACCTTTTGGGTTTTGTATGTGTTTGGTCAACTGGAACAAAATGAAATTTTCTCTAAATACCCACCATACTGTTACAGGGTCAATGTCAGCATTAAGTCATCAATATATTCTCTACTGGGGACAGAATTACATGAAAATATCAGGTCTTTGAGGCATAAATCATAATCTATATCAGCTAGGAAAATTAAAGACATAAATGTACTAATGACATGTAATAGAATAATAAATTTATATAACACTTTATATGAAGCATTTTCCTTACACCCCTAAGAGTTAGGTAGTACAGGTATCATTGTCCCCTTGTATGGATAAAGCAACAGAGAGAACAAATGACCTGCTCAAAGCCACACAATTGGCACAGGTCAGAGGCAGGAGTGGAACCCTGGGCTCCTGTCTCCAAGTGCAGCGTCCTTTTCAATGCCTTCACAGTGCTGGACCCACTTAATCCATTTACTGAAATCAAAACAAAACAAACCTACATATGTCAAGTCCCTGGGAATTAATTGGTGCGACATTCCTTTCACTCACAGATTGCAACCCTTTCATTTTTAGTCTTAAGAATTCCCTGAAGCTTAGAAAGGTTAACTTACATGCCAGAGGTCACAAAACTATTGAGTGTCAGAGCTGATATTTGAATTCAGTTCTAACTCCAAGCCCAGCACTCTGTTCAGCATGTCATTATGTATACCTCTTTTGGTTGATATTTGAATGTTATTCATTTAATGTCAAGATGTGCAGCATTACTTTTAATCAGTGAGGTAGCACTGGGCCAGGAATCAGGAAGGCCTGAGTTCAAATATGGCCTCAGACACTTACTAGTTGTGTAACCCTGGGCAAGTCATTTAATCTTTGTCTGCCTCAGTGTGCTCAACTATAAAATGGGGATAATAACCACACCTACCTTCCAGGCTTAAGAGTTGATTAAATGGGATAGTATTGTGAACACTTAGCTCAGTGCCTAATAGAGTGAGTGTTTAATAAATGCTTGTTTTGTCTCCCCTTCCCTTCCCTTCCCTTCCCTTCCCTTCCCTTCCCTTCCCTTCCCTTCCCTTCCCTTCCCTTCCCTTCCCTTCCCTTCCCTTCCCTTCCCTTCCCTTCCCTTCCCTTCCTTCTTCCCTCCCTCCTTCCTTTCTTCTCTTCTTCCTTCTTTTACTCCCCCTTCCTTCCTTCTCATCCTTTCTTCCTTCCTTGCTTTCTTCTCTCCCCTTCATTTCTTCCTTTCTTCCCTTTTCTCTCCTTCTTCCCTTCCTTTCTTCCCTCTTTCCTTCTCTCCTTGCTTCCCTCCTCTTTCCCTTTCCTCCTCCTTTTTCTTCTCTCTTCCTTTCCTTCTCTCCTTCCTCCTTTCCTTTCTTCCCTCCTTCTACGCATCCCTTCCTTCCTCTTTCCCTCTTTCCTTCCCTTCCTCCCTTCATTTTTCCTTTCTTCCCTCCCCCTTCCTTTCCTTCTTTTCTTCCCTTTTCTTTCCTTCTTTCCTTCCTTTCTTCCCTCCTTCCTTCTCTCCTTGCTTCTCTCTTCTTTTCCTTCCTCCTCCTTTTTCTTCCCTCTTTCTTTCCTTCTCTCCTGCCTCCTTTCCTTTCTTCCCTCCCTCCCTCTGTCCCTTCCTTCCTTCTTTCCTTCCTCCCTTCTTTCCTTCCTCCCTTCTTTCCTTCCTCCCTTCCTTCCCTCCTCCCTGGTGTAGCATACCAGCTCTGCCACTTATCAACTGTGTGATGTTGGGTCAGTCATCTAATTTCTCAATCACAGTTTCCTCACCTATAAAATGGGAACAAAGATACTTGCCCTGCCTACTTCAGAGAATTGTGAGTATCAAACTGATGGTAAAAACACCTTGGAAACTAGAAAGTGCTATGCAAATGCCAAATAAGTGGAGGTGTATGCTCCTATTCCCAGTGGACTCCCATTCAGAGGTAAGAAGAGTTAGATGGTTAGATCAGAGCTATGTTCTTTCAAGACTGACCATGGACAGAGTTAACAGGAAAAGCTCTAACACCCCAGTGAGTTCTCTGCAAGCCACTTACATGTTTCAGTGCTGGTCTGGAAGCGTTGTTTTAAGCCTCAGACAGCTGAGAGAGGAGCAAAGGCAGGAAACAAATCTGAGGAGAGCTTCCTAGGAAGAAGCCTGATTCATAGTCCAATCTTTCCCATCAGCTTGTTTTCACTTGGCAAAACAGGCTATCCTCTATGCCTGACAAGACACAGGAAGAAAAGTCTGCCCTTCTTCTCCCCCCAGACTGGCTCTAGTCTCCTTGCCAAGCACTAGACTAAAGGTGAGTGCCTAGGTGACATGCGTTTGTGGGAAGAATTCCTGGAAGTCAAGCCTAACTGATGTGGCGGCTCCCATTCTTATTAACAGAATGCTGATTCTGGGAGTCTAGTTTAGGCATAATGAGTGAGTAATGAGAAGGAAGGACAACTAGCTGCTGTAGTGTATAGAGTGCCAAGAATACTCATCTTCCTGAGTTCCAGTCTGGCCTCAGACATTTACTAGTTTCCTGGGCAAGTCCCTTTACCCCGTTTGCCTCAGTTTCCTCATCTGTAAAATGAGCTGGAGAAGGAAATACCAAACCACTCCACTATCTTTGCCAGGAAAACCCCAGATAGAGTTGGACAGGACTGAAAAGGACTAAACAAGTTGTAAGACCATTCAGATGTTCTGGTCCCGTAGTTGAACGATAGCAGTTCTTTGTCTGGTAAATCTGAGATCCCCTTTGACTCAGACTCCAAGGCCAAATGGCCCTACTAGACCTGCCAGTAATTAGGACCAGGGCTCAACATCTCTCTGACACCTTCAGCAGCTCAGTCATTTGAAAGCTGAAAAGCTATGTACACACACTCACACGCACAATTGTAAAGGCAGTAGAATTGAGAGGGCCTGTCTGTTTATTCCAAGAAGTAACTGAAGACCATGATATTTCAAGCTAGAAGGGACCTCAGAGATCCTCCAAAGCAGCCTCTTGTTTTATTTTATTTTATTGATTTTTGCAACCCTTTCTTTTACAGATGAGGAAACTGAGGCACAGGGGGAGAAGATGACATCCCATGGTCACAAAGGTAGTGTGGTAGAGTTTGGGTTTGGACCTGAGTGTTCTGACTCTAAAGCCGGTGTTCTTTTCAAACCGATCTCACATGTTATCATCAGGATGGACTGAAGTAATTTCTTTAATGCACTTTGCAAACTTTTAAGCACTGCATAAAGGTCAGCTACTGTTACAATCAATTTCATAAATGCAAGGGGTGACTTTAAGCACATATTCAAAAACCTTATTTCAGAAATATGAAGAAGTGGCCAACTCTAGACTGCAGAGAATTCGTTGTATGCCTTTAGAGATGGCAATGATGGTACATGGAAGCACATACATTATGGGTAAATAACATGATTGAAATGGAAAATTCACCTTAATTTCTCTTCATCATTTTGATTGCATTCCTGCTTATGCTCCAGAAATACAAGAACATCTGGCAAGCCTTATAAAGTGGGAAGTCTAACCATAGGTATAAAACTAAGGCATTACAGGACCATGTTGTCATTTGGTTCTGCATCAGGCATTCTTAACAAGTTTTGTTTTGTGGGCCCCTTTGATAGTCTGGTTAATGATGCCTATGGGCCCCTTCTTAGAATCATGTTTTTTAAATGCATAAAATACAAATGATTATGAAGGCAACCAATTATGTTGAAACATTGTCATCAAAATATTAAAAGAACAAGTTCAGTAACCCCAGACTTAGAACCCTTGCTCTAGACATTTCACATTATGATTCATTTTAATTGTTTCTGGATTATTTCTATAAGAAAGCTCAGACAGATAATGAAAGCAGTCTTGAGATATAGGAATCCCATGTAGAAGAGGGACTACACATGTTCTGCTTGGGTTCCAAAGGGCACATGGGCAGCCGTGGACCAAAATTATAGGGAACTAGATTTTCAACTCATTAAAAGGGAAACCCTGCTAACAGTCAATTGTCCCAAAGTGGAATGACCCAACTTGGGAAACAGTCACTGATGGTCTTCAAGTAGAGGCCAGATGACCTCTTGTTGGGAGTATTGTAGATAGAATTCATGATTTGGGTAGTCATTGGACTAGATGACTAATGAGACCTCTAACAATTACGTCTCAAATTCAATATATGTACTCTTATCAGAATTATTATTATAATATGTGATATATATTATAATATATAATAGTAATTATTATAAGAATTTTTAAAATTGGCAAATATATCCCTCGGCACCATGCTCCCTGTTGATCCTGGTACAAAGACCTTGAGCCCCGAAGCAGCATGGGGCAGCTCACCCAGGCCTAACATCTCTAACAGGCTCTGTGCTGCACGCCCTCCTGGTCCCAAGTACTCAGGGTTGGGGAAACTATGGCCCCCAAAAGGATTTGTTCTGTGAAGTTTGGATTCAGTCAAAGGATTGCACTTGAGGACCCAGAGAGCCACATGTGGCCTTGAGGCCACAAGTTCCCTAGCCCTGGTCTAGACTGTGTAGGGTTCTTTTCTAACTCTCACCTACCTTTTAAACTCACAGCCCTCCCTCCCTCAAATCAAAGTCAACTGCAAGTCATGTCATCATTTCCCTGATGCCATTGTCCTCTTCGAAAATGAAGGACAAACACGACAACAACCTGGCCTGTATCTCATCTCCTCAGGGTTTGGAACACGCTGTACTTTTTAAGATAATAACTATCTGATCTGGTCAACTAATCTTTGTGGATGGATGAAGGTCTGAAGACGCATCCAGGACCCTTTCTTAAAAGTGCAAGTTATAAAGTTAAAGTCTTGGCTCTGTAATTTACTAGCTGTGTGACCTTGGGTAACTCACATTTCCTTTCTGGGACTAGTTCTTCCATTGTAAAACCAGATTATATGATTGATGTCTGTAACGGAGTCCTTTCTACCTTTAACATTCTTTGAGCTTATATGTTCACGTTTAACAGTGGCCTGAAAACCATGTCCCTGTCTTTGCGATCTTACCCAAAAAGAAGCCAAGAGGCTAGACCAGATGATCTTTGGAAGGTCCTTCCTCAAAGATCTATAATGCATTATATATAATCGTGTAATGGTGGGAAATTGCAGGCCAAGAAATAGGGGAGGGTTACACCAACACACTCCAAAAGGACATAAAGGGGAAGCGGGGCCTGGTAAATTGGGAACATGAAGATGCCATGTGGGTTGGCCATTGTTGTCTTTCATCCTTCCGATGTTATTGACATACCTCTCTTCTGAGACAAGTCCTCCATGATATGTCTTTTATATGATCTTTTAATCACATAAAAAGTTAGGGGTGGCTGGCTGCTCACACCCACCAATCAATCACCAACCTCCCAGTTGCTCAAGTTCGAAACTTAGGAGTTGTCCTGGATTCCTCACTGTCTCTCACCCTCAATATCCAAGGTGTTGCCAAGACCTGCCAATTTCATCTTTGCAACATCTCTCAAAAAACCCTCCTTCTCTTCTCTGACATTGCCATTATTCTGGTACAGGCCTTCATTACCTTATGCCTGGATTATTGCAATAGCCTACTGGTAGGTTTGCCTGCCTCGAGTTTTTCCTCACTCTAGTCCATTGTCCATTCAGCCACTAAAGTGATTCTCTCTCCCTCTCTCCCTCTCTCTCTCTCTCTCTCTCTCTCTCTCCCCCTCTCTCTCCCTCTCTCCCTCTCCCTCTCTCTCTCTCTCTCTCTCTCTCTCTCTCTCTCTCTCTCACACACACACACACACACACATACACACACACCCTTCAGTCAGCTCCAATGGCTTCCTATTGCTCCCAAGAGTAAACACAAAATTCTCTGTTTGGTGTTCAAAGTCTCTTGTACTTTACTTCTCCACAAGTACTATTTCATGCAGTAACATTAGCCTCCTCCGGGATGTTCCATGAACAAGACATTCTATCTCTCTGCTCTGGGCATTTTCTCCAGCTGTCCCCCATGCCTAAAACATTCTTCCTCCTCCACTCTAACTCCCTACCTCCAAGTCTTCCTTTAAGTCCTAACTAAAATCCCACCTTCTACAAGAAGCCCTCCCCAATACATTTTAATTCCAGCGCCTTCTCTGTGTTAATTATTTCCTATTTATCCTATATATGACTTGCTTTGTACATATTTGTTTTCATGTTATCTCTCCCCTTTCATTGTAAGCTCCTTGAGAGAAGGGGCTGTCTTTTGCCCTTTTTTGTATTCTCAGTACTTAGCACAATGCCTGGCACATAGTATATGCTTCATAAATAAACACTATGTGAATATACTATGTGAATGATGGAATGGACCCTCATCCAGTAGAAGGCACCACTCCTCATTTCTGCCCTGAAAAATCACCAGGGCTAAGGAGATACAGGGGCATCAGAACTATCTGTGAGATGTTGCCTTTTGGAGGCATCCTGTAGATGGGCAGACTCTCAATCTTAGCTTTTTTTCTTCCATGAAATGTGTATCCTTTTCTCCCAAGTGGACTTCCCCCTCCCCCCCCCCCCCCGCCACCGCATTGTACATTGGATGAAATTCTTCCAGCTTTGCTTGAAATCTATCTTATCTTTCATCTAAATTCTAAGTTCCTACCATGCACTGGAGCATGCTTTGACTACTTTTCAGTGACTTGCTACAGATACCTTCCCCAAACAATGAGCTCACATGCACTTATTCAGCATGCCTCAATTAGTAAGGAATTTTGATTAAATCTCAAACTGGATATAGATAAAATTGATTCCTCCCACAATAAAGGGAGGTTGGCACTGCCTAATGGGTTCTTTGGGTAGCCAAGGTCAAGTCAACTCTGTCAAGAGAGTTAGCCAGAGATCTTAAGATCATAAACTTCCAGTTGGAAGGGACTCTAACCCCTGAATCTTACAGATGAGACAATAGTAGCTACAGAGTTTAACTGACTCAAAGGTGGTAAGTGACAAAAGCAGAAATTGAATCCAGGTCCTTTGACTCCAAATCTACAGCTCTTTCTGGTGCCAGCTGCTAACAATAAAATTCAATTAGAGGGTTTGGGGGGGGGGGCAGGTAGGAAGGAGCATTTGAGAAAAAGATTTTTTTTCTTTTGAATCACCAATTCAAAATTTTACTTAAAGATATTTCTCAAACAGTTGATGATTAAGGTTATGAGTGAAGGTAGGACAGCACATTGGGGAGGTAGAAGAAATAGCCTCATTCCCTTGTTCCCTCTCAGAGAGGTGCTTTCAGAGAGTAATTGCCAGTTCTCACCCATACAGTTAATTTAGACTCCAGCCAGAGAGAAGCAAAAAAGGTTTTCCATTGAGCCAGGGGATATGAGCATTACTATTATTATTGAGAATTTAGGTGCCCTTCTTACTTATCAAAGTGTAGCAGAATCCCAGGAGGGATTTTGATCTGACCTGCCTACAAAGATCCAAACCAGCGGGCTATCTTTTGAAGTGGTCTCTCATCTGCAAGCTACACGGTCTCGATGGCTGGCAGACCTCTGACAAGAAATTAGCATAGTGGCTTCTATCCCCTTTGTTTTCTGGGCTTGTTTTCTGCTTTGACTTAGAGAACTTTTGTTTATATCCGCACCTCCTCTGGCTACTTTGCCTTT